>NC_141144.1:6193771-6537271 GCF_053477565.2 Lygodium microphyllum | reverse complement strand
TCACTTTTCTCTCTCTTGTCCTCTCTCTTTTAATTAAATATTCCTGATGAAATTAAAAATTTCAATCTAATTTTTTTCTTTTAATTAAATATTTAAAAATTATTTAATTTTTTAAAGAGAGAAAAAGAAAAAGAAAAAGAAGAGAGATAATATGAACACACACACGCACACACACACACACACACACAGAGATTAGAAGAAAGAGAGAATATGAACACAAAGAGAAGAAAATTATAGAGAGATAAACGATAAAATTAGAGAGAGAGAGAGAGAGAGAGAGAGAGAGAGAGAGAGAGAGAAGAAGAAGAAGAAGAAGAAGAAGAAGAAGAAGAAAATGGAAAAAAGAGCAGAGGGAGAGAAGGGGAGATAGGAAATATAAAATTATTTTTAATTTAAATATTTTTTGACATAGTTTTTGACTTTTGAGATATATATATATATATAGGAAATAAGGGGAGAGAGGAGGGAAAGAGAAAAATAGAGAGAATAAAATATATAAAGAGAAAAAAGCGTGAGAGAGGGGAAAAAAGATTTAGAGAGAGAGGGGGTGAGAAGAAAAAAATTGGAGAGAGAGATTTGGAGGAGAGAGAGAGAGAGAGAGAGAGAGAGAGAGAAGAGATAAGGAAAATGCAGGAGAAAAGAAAAAAAGAAAAAAAAGGGGGAGAGAAAGGGGAAAGAGAGGAAAAGAAAGAAGGAGAGAGGAGGGAAAAGATGAGAGAGAAAATAAAAAAGCAAGGAGAGAGGGGAAGAGAAGAGAGAGAGAGAGAGAGAGAAGAAAAGAAAACAAAGGAGAGAGAGGGGAGGGAAAGAGTAGAGAAAAAAGAGAAAAGAGGGAGGGAGAAGAAAATATGAGAGAGTGAGAGGGGGGGAGGGGGGGAGAAAGGAGAAAGAGAGGAGAGAAAGGCAAATAAGAGGAGAGAGAAGGGAAAAAATAGGAGAGAGAAAATAAAAAAGCAAGGAGAGAGGGGGAGAGAGAGAGGAAGAAGAAAAGAAAACAAAGGAGAGAGAGGGGAGGGAAAGAGAAGAGAAAAAAGAGAAAAGAGAGGGAGGAAGAAGAAAATATGAGAGAGAGAGAGAGAGAATATGATGATGATGATGATGAAAAGAAAAAAGAGGGGAGAGAGAGAAAAACAAGAAGAAAATAAAAAAGAGGAGAGAGAGAGAGACAAAGAAAGAGGAGAGAGAAAAGAAGGAAGAGAGAGGGATGAGAAGAGAAAAGAATGAAAGAAATTTGAAGAGAGAGATACAAACAGAGAAGGAAACAGTAGGATAGAGAAAGAAAAAAGAGGGGGGAGAGAAAGGGAAAGAGAGGAGAAAAAGGCAAAGAAAAAATATTAGAGAGGGGGAGGAAAAGGAGGAGAGAGATAAGAGAAAAGAGAGAGGAGGCAAAAGAGAAGTGAGAAGAAATGAAATAGAGAGAGAGAGAGAGAGAGAGAGAGAGAGAGAGAGAGAGTTGAAAAGAGGGCGCGAGAGAAAAAGACTTTAAAGAGAGAGAGAGAGAGAGAGAGACAGAGAGAGAGAGAGAGTGTGTGTGTGTGTGTGTGTTAACCTCAGCACAAGAAAATGTGAAAAAAGTGAAAAACTACAAGTGAGGAGCTAAAAGAGATGGCCCAGAAGGAAATCAGACCTGGAAGAGCCCAAAAGCACATGCATGGCCATAAGAAGTCCAAGGTGCATCCATCGGAGCCCAAAAAGTGCTAAAAAAGAGAAGCTGTATCTTTGAATGTACATGTGCATCGAAGATCCTTGTACGAGATGTGCAAATTGTAAGGGTAGACGGGTAGTAGAAAGAAAACTAGGAAGATAGGAGGACAATACAAAAGAGTGCCTAGGCCATGGCCAACCATGTAAAAAAGGGGATGACCACCCAAAAGAGATAACGGTTTTGTATATAAACTCAAAAAGTAAATGAGAAGCTCATTCTTTGGTGTGTGGCAAAAGTGATCTTTTCAATTTCTATTTTTCTCTCCTTCTTGTTTGCTTGTGTGTGCTTGAGAGAGGGAGTGTGAGGAAGTGAGGGAGTGAGTGTATGAGGGTGAGGGATCATGGAGAAGAAGCTCTCCATCATCTACTCTCTTCTTTTTCTCTTCTCTTCTCTTTTCTTCTCTTGCATGAGGCCATGGAGGATGGAGTTTGAAGGTGGAGGCTTAAGGTTGCTTGAGATTGCATCTCAAATCGTGGAGCTACCGGGTTGCTTGAGGGAGGAGGCTACTCATTCGGGCATCAAGGTAAACTCACTACACCCCCATAGGATCGAAGGCGTGTCGGCTAGGTGAGATATAGCCATTTGTGCTCACTTGAAATTCTTGAAAGGATAAGCGGTCCGTGGGTCTTGGCAGTTGAGTATGAGCTCCTACATCATTTTGATTCCATTGCCGGGACAACGGATTCAAGCTTGAGCACTTGCATGCCTCAAATTGAATAATAAAGTAAGGGTTTTATCCCCGAACCAGAGCTTGAGATAGGTAGGAGATTTTGGGGTTTTAATCTTCATGACAAGTAAACGTTTCAGCTTTTTGATCATTATACAAGTAGGAGGAATCATTTCAATATTTGGGTTCTTTTTTTTCTTTTGCATTTAGAGTAGGATAGGATTGAGAAATCAAAGTGAAAAGGTTTAGGGCTGTTGTTGTAAAACAGGGCACAAACAAGGAAGAAACGGGGGAAAAGAGTGCTTAGATGTGTTAATGTCGCAAGGGGAGTGATTGGGAAGGTCAACCCTAGTTGGGAAAGGGTTTAAAACCCAAGAGAATAAGGGAGAGCTCATTTGCAACAATAGCATTGAGAGAGAGAGAGAGAGAGAGACCAAACCCTTGCAGCGGATCAATCGATTGGTTCCAAAGACTTACGAGCACATCAAGTATATGCAAACCTTGATCTTTGTCCCTTGATCTAATCTGGAAGTGCTTGTGACCTAGGATGCTAGGAATTGATTGATTCGACCCAAAATCACCATTCTTACCAACAACATGTCATCGCACTCGGCCTATCGGGAAGTCCCAGATTCACACGGTCGCTCTCGGTCGAAGCCCCAGAATCGGCCCTCGGCCCGCTTACATTTGGTCCACTCAATGCAACTAGACTTGGCCACCTAAAATTAAGCCCACCCGATTCGGCCTAACTACCATTCGGCCACCTCGCCATGTGGCATTCGAACGGCTTTACATTTAGCCCTTGGACACTCGCCCTTGATATCATTCGGCCCTAGGCCACTTGGATGGGCCGAATCTAATACTCGAACCCTACAATTCTGACTAGCTGGGCCGAATCTACAACTTGCCAATTTCGACATATGTAGACCCTCATTAACATGGACCATAGCCGAAGAACCCCCAAGAGCAATGCAGATGAACAGAACACCTTTCAAGCTCAAGAAATGAGAGAACTAGTGAATTATGAATTTAGTAATGGCACTAACCAACTTGCTAGCCTTCCACCTTGTTGAGAGCACCAAACTGAGCTGTAGACCCTCAATTAGACCTTAACTGAGCGGAAGGACACAACACAGACCCTAGAGACTAGTGAGAGCGGCCAGCAACCAAGCTTAAATCCCCATCAAGTCGAGCACATAGATGGGAGTGCTAAAGCTATATTTACCATTTTGCATTGCACCCCACATTGTTTTTTGATACTTGAAGTGCACCTGAAGAAAAGCTAAAAGCCTGATTTCGCACAGTGCATGGAAAAGAGCATGCGCGCGCGCACACACACACACACACACAGTGACACTAAATTGAGGATTATCTACAAATAAAAAGGAACTCATTCAGACTTAAGAAGCTAAATGAACCCACCAATAGGAGAAGACCCTGAAACTTAGATGGGTAACCGAGAACCCCAAGTGGTAGGACCAAGAGGAAGACGTGAAACAGGAGCTAAACAAATCAAAGGTTTGACATCATTGGAGGAGTGAATCTACCCGATTTAATCAACCTCATCGATACCCTGGTGGAACAAGAGAGCGCATATATGGAAGAGACCGGCATGAATGGCAAACGTAACAAAGAGCTTGATATGAGGGATTTCCCTGATGAAATCCAACAAATGGTGAGCAAGCATGACTTGCAAACCCGGATGGACCACCACGGTAGGCCATCCAAGGATATCATAGCGGACCTTGAAGAGGAGAGAAACTAGCATGGGAATCTTTGCAAGGCATAGTGGCATACAACCAGGAACAACAAGCTAGAAGATTGTGGACAGAACGTAGACATGTGTGAGATTCAATGAGTGTTAGCCTTAGCAAACACAAATCGATCAGGACCTTATGCAAAGAGAGAGAGAGCGCGCTAGGAGGAGACCTTATGCTAAGCGAGCTTCTTATATGAAGTGACTATTAGATAACACATCAATAGAGTAGAGGGTAGCAGCACTTGTGACCTCATTGCTCACAGGGCTAGGAGTCAACTAGGGCTCCAAAAGCCGGTCAAAAATCCATGTTGTTGCTAAGTAGTCAGCGATCCCTATAGCTTTGTAGAGCAGTTCAAGCAGGTTTATGAGGCCAACGGCCTCACCGATCTCACCTAGTGCTCATAAGCCTTCAACCTATGCTTAGGGGATAAGGGTAGGACCTAGTACATGAGCTTGGACACAGTAGAGTGGAACAATTTCAACTGTCTCAAGGATCTCTTTATCAAGAGATTCTCTGGAGGTAGGGTACTCAGACAACCTCATAGTCCAACTAATGAACATCAATCAAAAGGACAAAAAGGACATAAGGGACTACGTTATCCATGTGCATAGTCTCTTTAAGAGAATCCCATCCAACAAACAACCCAATGAATGAGCGGTCTCCACGGTGTTCATCAATGGGATCCATAGCAAAGAGCTTTACAAGGCCTTAATGAGCAACTCCAACCTATAAAGAGACATCCTAGCTAGGGTTTTTGACGAAGCCATAAAAGTGGATGACTAGCTTAAGGAGAGGAGCTCCAGGAGCCTAGCTTGAGATAGCGCTAGTTCTAGATGCTCGGAGATAGCTACTACATCTAGTAAGCGATTAGCCCCTAGCACCCAAGACAAGGGGAAGAGCGTAGACCAAAGCCAAGAGCTAGTGTAAATGAAGATGGTGGTAGCGAGACTACAAGAGATGATGAGGAGACCTATGCGCCCATACGTCTAGTGTGTGTATCATGGTGGAAACCACCTGCCAAGGTCAGGATGACCTTGCGCCAATTGTGGTAGGTTTGGTAACGATGTCATGCATTGTATGCTACCATACTCACAGCCCTACAATCAGTCTTACCTAAGGAATAGGCCACCAAATTTCTTTAGAAAGGGAGCCCATTGGCTCTCCCAGCACCTAATGACAGTAAACCAACCATTCCTAGGATGGAGATAAATCTGACGATAGATATACTTGGACCACCTGGAGCCACCAAGCAACACTCCAGTCCACTATGTGGAGGAGCTGAATGATGACGAGCCCTATGTGAACCCTTATGTCTCGTACACCGAAGAGGGAAATCCAATCCTCATGGATTATCGACTAGTACTAGTGATGGCACTAAGTAGAGGTAGAGGCAGAGGCTTAGGAGGGTAGACCCAAGAGCCAATCTCATGTTGGACTTGTAGTCACCCAGGGCACATCTCCTCCACACTGCCTTGAAAGGGAACAAGCCAATCGAGACAAGACTAATCTTAGATGCACTGAGTGTGGAATCACACATCTCTTTGTCACTTGCCCTAGACAAAAGTCATCCACTAGCTCGACAATGGTGCCATCAATCCCATTGGGATTGTTCGGTGTCGAAACACTCAATGGGGAGGCCATGCCCATCCCATTACATGTCATGACTCGAGCGCAAATGAAGCAAGTCAACATATCGTTACCAGGGCTTAGCAACTTAGATGCAGCATCAATCGTAAAGAAAAGTCGTAAGGTGACAGAAAAAGAAAACTGACGCAAAGGTCACACTCAAAATCAAGAGTGCCACAACACTACCTACTGGAAAGAAGGTCATAGACGCACAGGTAGAGACATTGCCCCAAAGACTGCTAAGAAAGGGAGTGCTAAGGTAGGGAGTACCCTAACTTGAAGCGCCAACTAGAAGCCATAGAAAAGTCAAGGAGTGGGTGAAAGAAGCCCAGGAGTAGCTTAAGGACACTAAGCCCATCTTGGAGGATAAGATCGATGATCTCTCAAGAGTAAGCACACCAGTTTTACCTCCACGACCAAAGTCAAGAGACGCATATGCATCTTAAGCAGTATCATCTAGATAGAGCTTAAACGCTACGGGCCAGTAAACCAGTCAAGGCCATTGGCCAAGGAGTGCATGACTAGGAGAAAAGCAAGTAGCTAGCAAACTTCTTACAATGCTAGTGACCACCCAATGACTCTAAGCTTAGGAGATCTGCTTAGGCAACATCCAACACTATGGCAAGAACTGAAGCAATGGGTAGAAGGATTGATAGAGTAGTAAGCTGTAGTTGACTTACACAAGCATGATGCAGTAGAGCATATACCAAGTCTGACGTTGCACTCAGTGCCCAAGTCCTTGCATGTTAATGCTTTCTGGGAAGGCATAGAGATGCATGCATTCTTACTAATCCTAGCTCTAGGTGATACCATGAGAAAGGGAATTGTAGACAGGGGGAAGGAGTCAGTGTGCTAAGCCATATGCAGTACACCAGGCTTGGGGTAACCCACCGGTCGAGAATGCTACATTCAATGTCACATTGGCTAACGAAATGAAAGTGAAGCCATTTGGAGTGCTAAAGAATTGGTCAGTGAATATCGTAGGAGTTCAATTCTCTGGTGAACTACGACATTCTACTGGGCTAACGGTTTAATCTTCCTAAGCAATCGTATGAAAGCAGTGAGAGTAGAGATGGATACTTGGAAGACGACACCAGTCGACCTAGATGCCATCTCAGCCATGTTGAAGGGAGATGCGCAAGTTAGAAAATCTTATGGGCCATTAATGAAATATATCCCTTGTCTTGAGGATGAGCAAGTTTGGATGCATGTGCTAGCCACATTCGATCTATCATTCTTGGATAACGAGGAGTACGAACAAGCTGCTAAAACAGTTGGTAAGTCCGAAGACATGCCCTTAGTGCCAATCTGCATGATGGCTAGAAGCTCACAAAGACGACCCACCCCTATTACATTCCATATCCCAAGAAATAAACAAGAGCTCCATGAGATCTTAGAGCACCTAACGAACAAGCTAGCTAGCAACCCAGCTGCTAATCTCAAACCACTCAAGGAACTTCTGGACAAACCCAAGTGGCAATGGACCAAGGCTCACAACCTAAACTTGATGTAAAATTGGGACTTAGTCATCAAGTGGTAGTGGACCAAGGCTCATGACCTGAACTTGATGTACAATTGGGCCTTAGTCACCGATAAAAAGGGAACACAATGTCAAGACCTAGCTGATGATGAGCGGTCCGACAAGGAAGATTCTGATGACGAGTACAAAGATTAATGTTCCTTCAATGACAAGAGTGAAGGAGAGATTAATATGATAGAGTATGACACGGAAGGACATGTGATTGAGCAGATAAGGGAAGATTCCAAATCATAGAAGAAGAACATCTTCAGAATAGAGAGAGGAGTCATGCGTATGGATTGTGATTGCACATGGTTGGAGCACATGGGTGAAATTGACTATGAGCAAGTAGGCCTAGCTCAACCAAGTGCGGTCTCATTATCCAGGACAGAGTCACCATTTGAGCTACAACCACTAAGATAGACTCCCTCTTCTAGCGAAGATGAAGAATTCGATTCTGAGTCGGAAGTAAGCTCAAATAGTGATCGTGAGATACCTCAACTCCCTAATACGAGACGTACCAAGGGGGACCTATTGGTCCACCTAAGGCACCAAAGGTTGAAGGAGGAACGAAGGGGACAGTTGAAGGAACCACAAGTTGAAGAGCAAAGAAAGTTGCACAACCTGTAGTGAACTTGCTAGGAGCCAAGTGACAAGGGCAGCGGGTGAACCAATAGAAGGGCCAGCCAATGTCAAGGAGGTTAATCTAGCTAAGGAAGGGGAGATGCCTCGACCTATCTTTATAATTGATGACTTGACCAAGGAGGAGGAAGCCAGTCTCATTGCTCTCCTACACAAGAGTATATAGACGGCTTTGCTTGGTCCCTTCATGAGCTAAAAGGGGTAGATCCGAGTGTAGTGACTCACAATATACCTATGACGTCTAATGCAATGTCGGTCAAGTAGCAACCATATCCTATGAATCCCAAGCATGCTCACCCTGTCAAAGAAGAAATTGATAAACTGTTGAGAGTAGGATTTGTTTACGATATTGAGCACACTGACTGGGTCTCACCCATAGTAATCATATTTAAGAAAAATGGAAAGATTAGAGTGTGTGTCAACTACAAGAAAGTCAATGCTGCTACCAAGAGAGACAATTACCCATTGCCATACACTGAGCATATGCTCGAGCAAGTAGCTAGTAAGGAGGCCTACAATTTCTGGATGGCTTCTCAGGGTACAATTAGGTGCAAGTGTATCTTGGCAATAGGCATAAGACTGCATTTGCCACTAAGTGGGGGGTCTTTGCTTACATAGTCATGCCCTTTGGTTTGACAAACTCACCAGCCACATTCCAAAGGCTCATATGTGTCATATTCAAAGACATGCTTAGGAAAGAGTTAGAAGTATTTGTTGATGATTTGTATATTCACTCTAATTGGATGGATATCTAGACAAACTCTGAGTAGTCTTTGAACGATGTTGATTGTATCTCTCATTTGAACCCCTTGAAGTGCCTGTTCTGGGTAAAACATGGATGCATCTTAGGGCACATGGTGTTAAAGAACGGCATTGCCACAAACTTTTTCAAAATTTAGGGTTATTGTTGATCTACCACCACCATGTGATTACAAGGGAGTTTAGTGCTTCTTAGGCCACATGAGGTATTATTGGAGATTTGTATTGAGCTATGCATTGATTGCTAGACCTCTATACAAGTTTTTGATGACATTCGAATGGATCGAGGAATGCCAAGGAGCATATGAGGAATTGAAGAAAGCTCTAACCACACCAATCCTACGAGCCTCTGACTGGACCATAACCTTCCACGTTCACATTGACGCCTTGAAGTTTGCCGTGGGAGCTATGTTGTGCCAACCTGGTGAACACAATCTAGACTATCTAGTGAGCTTTGCTAGTAGACAACTCATGGATATGAAAATGACGTACTCAACAATAGAGAGAGAGGGGGTTTAGACATGGTGTTTGCTATAAAGAAATTTCGGCATTATCTTTTGGCTATGCCTTTTACCTTCTTTGTTGACCATCAAGCCTTGTTGTATCTCTTTAACAAACCTTGAGCTATAGGATGTATTGCTCGATGGTTACTTTTGCTTTTAGAATTCCACTTCTCTGTGTTTGTGTGCAAAGGGAATAAGTATTACATGGTTGACCATATGTCTTGCATACCCACTGGAGAAGCTGTTGGACAAGGCATTACGGATGAATTGTGAGACATCATATGTTTAACCTATCTAGCAAACAAGATTTTTTTTAGAGCTGACTTGATGCCATATTGGGCAAATGACATAGTCTAGGTGCTTGAACACGGATTGCCTAAAAGACCCATCAAAAAAGCCCGACTCAGGCGACTAATTCTTAAAGTCCAACCCTATCAATTGATAGCAGGCCAACTCTACAGGCTAGGGCAAGAGGAGTTGCTGTGAAGATGCGTGTGTAACCATGAAATGCATGGCGTACTTGCAGAGGCACATGGGGGGATCGCATGAGGACACTTCAATGGAGATACGACAACCCACGAGGTCCTGCAGTCTCAACTACTGTGGTGGCCTACTCTTTTCCGAGATGCAACACAATTTGTAAATCACTGCAACGAGTGCTAATAGACCAAGGTACCTATTCGCAAGGTCAAAATGGAGTTAAGCCCAATTATTTCAAGACAACCATTCAAGAAGTGGGGGATTGACTTCATTGGGCCTATTAGTCTCGTAGCACAGTACTTGTAGGCCAAGTACATCATTGTTGCTATCGATTATCTCACAAAATGGGTGAAAGCATGAGCCACAAGGAAAAAAGATGCTAGGACCATAGCTAAGTTCCTATGGGAGCAAGTCATCTTGGTTGCCCCATTGAACTAGTTAGTGATCAAGGCACGCACTTCATCAATGAAGTGATCACTCACCCCCTATCCACCATTCTAATCATCCATCGAAAATCCTCACCTTACTACCCTCAAGCGAATGGCTAGGCTAAGTCCACAAATAAGATTCTAGTAAACATCCTAACCAAAGTAGTCTCTGATTCACACACAAGGACTGGGATAATAAACTAATGGTAGCTTATGGGCCTACCGAACATCCTATAAAATAGCTGTAGGATAGAATCCTTTCAGGTTGATCTATGGAACTAAAGCAATTCTAGCAGTAGAGTTCTTTGTTCCTAGCTTGAGAATAGCTCTTCAAGAGAGATGGGATGGAAATGAAACGTGGACGGAGTGCCTAATCAAGCTAGAACACTTATCGGGGACTCGACTTCTAGCCACCCACGCATTGATATGCAAGAAGGCACGACACAAGAGTTGGTTTGACAAGCATGTCAAGAAATGAGATTTTGAACAAGGAGACTTAGTATTGTTGTACTCAGTCATCAAAGGCCATAAGTAGAAAATGAAGTTTCTTGGGCTAGGATCATTTAGAGTTTACACCATTAGCCAAACCAGTAATGTAGAACTCGAAACCCTAGCTCAAACCCTAGAGGGTGAGCACATAGGCTTTTTCAACAGCAGCCACATAAAGAACTACTATCCTCCCACACACCCACTGCATGAACCTCCCTTGTTAGAATCCTCTGTCAAGGTATGAGTGGCCACTATCAAAGAAATTGAAGATGAATATGAGCAAGCCATAGTTCCAGCTTACTTGCGCATGATTGTCATTACCAAGCAAACACATACATTTGTTGCATTGATCAATGAGGGCATTGATTTTAATATCTTGACTCATGATCATTGGGTATTGGCAAACCATAGTTACATCCCACTAACACCAAACTCAGCCCATAAGAGGGCTGATTATATGCACTTCTGGGAAAGTGCAAGGTCGCAATCTCTATTGAGTCTAAAAGCATACAAATGGTCTTTTATGTGTTGCCAAATGCAAAGGATACATGTATGGAATCGCTGTTAGGACATACGTTTAAAAAGCAGACACTTCATAATGTCAACTACCGGTCACAGTGCATTCATCTAGCCATTGGCAACGTACGTATAGTCACGGATTTCAACAAAGGCATCACGGCTCCATAAAATCTTGCCAAGCCACCAGTAGAGAAACCCATCATAAAGCCTGATAAGGGGGGCCATGACTTGCCACAACCCACCAAACCTCAATGCTAGCAAACCATAGAACTCAAAGCTAAGGCCTAAGACTCACATCTCAAATGGATGCCTAAACATCAAGGGCCGCTGCCTAGAAGCACACAATCATGCCTTCTCAAGGCTAGGAACTCATATTTGAAACCTAGGAGGCACAAAAGGAAGTATAGGCATCAATGAATGATTAAGCATGAGCAATGGGTTCCCAATACCTTATTGCAAGCGCAAGGCTACTACGAGGGTAATGCTTGGGTTTGGGTACCTAAAGCCAAGATAACCAAGGGCACTACTCAAACACCATCCTCAAACTTGACCACACCAAGCCATGTGGTAGAAAAAGCACCAATGCCACAAAAAACTCAGATTGCAAATTGACAATGACTCCTCTTTCTTGAGAAAATGGTATGCTCTCCGACTTCTATGGGAGCAAGAGGGCTACCAAATCACAACTAACATTGAGCAACACCATGGCATCAAAATCTCGGAGTACAACCCCATGTATGTAGCTCGAACCTCCTATAGGATGTTAACCACCATTCATAACCGACCCCTAGAAGAGCACCTCCTGACCCACCCGTATTTAGATTGAATCCTGATTGAGGAGGAGTTGCACATTGCCAGTCGAATCAACTGCGGTGACTTCCTCACGGATGTTCTCACCTACATCACTCAAGTAGGCATCCTTCCTTTCGACATGGACCACTATGCTAATCTAGAATACAGTTTGAACTTCTATGTTTCGCTCATGGGAAAGTAAAACACCACGAGCATACATTGAATGCCCTTCAACTCTCAAACCTTAATCCTAGGAAGGATTCTTCTCAATTCCAAAGGGGAGGGGTTAAGGTGAATCAAACATGTAAGGTGAATGAAACTTGCAGGAAAAAATGCCTCAATCAATGTCCAAAAGCAAAAAAGAGTGGATGAAAATCAACCTGTGATTGAGGAAAAGTGTCTTTTTTTTTTTGGAATGTTGTACTTTAGCATTTTATTCTTTCCATAAAATTGTAATCAATTATTGCTTACCTTTCAACAATAAATCATCTTAAGGACACTAATGGTGAACTGTGATATCATGGTAGGAACTCAAAATAGTAGCACAGTAGGATCATGCCCATCGGCTTCCATTCATGGAAGAAGAAAGGGCAAAGTACCGCATCTCCCTTCATAACCGTACCTACAACTAGCTAAAGTTCAAAACTATCCACAACATTGAAGAAGTCGTGGCCAAAGAGGAGGCTACCAAAAGAGTTGTGAAACAATGCAATCCTGCTAAATATATTAAGAAATTTGGCCAAGAGACTGGCCACACTAAGTGTGTAGAGTTCTTGAGAACTGACGATCCCGATAGAGAATGTGACACTGTGATAGTTGAAAGAGGAGAAGGAGCCAAGAAGGTCTTGTTGAGTAAAGACTTGGTGGAGAAGGCACTAGGGCTAAGAGCACAAAGTGGAAAGGAGACCCAAAAAGGATGTCTATGCCATGTTGAACATGAAGAAGGACCAATGATGGCATCAACATCCAAGACATCATGGACCCAAAAGTAAGGCTTCAGGCAAAAGTCATCTACTCCCTGTTCTCTATCCAAAGGTATAATTCGCTTATGCATAGAATCAGTGTGCCCATGTTGGAGAGCGTGGTAGCCCACCGTTCATTGGATGAGGTTGATTGGAATGGGTATGTGAGAAAGGCGATCAACCAATCAACCAAGGCACTAGCCCTAGGGAGAAAACCGGCTAGCAGGAAATCCCCAGCGTTAAAGGCATGAGTTGAAAGAAAGAAACCATCATTGAAAGCCTCTTTCATTGGATACGGTGGTGTGCTGACTACTCTTATCCAAGAGGCAGTGAAAGAGGCATAGAATGAAGAAGGAGAAGGAGTCGATGAAATGCCAGATAGGTCACCTCCCCACCATGAGCGAGAGCAATCCAGTAAAATAATAGTGAGTGACAAAGAGGAGGAAAATAAAACACAATCTAGTCGTGGAAGGGCCAAGAAAGCAAAGTAAAAGACTACATGGGCAAAGCAAGAAGAAGAAAACAGGAAAAATGAGAAGGCATACTTAGAAAAGGCTAAGAAAGAATCTAAGAAAGCAGAGGAAGAAAGAAAAAAGAAGGAAAAGGAGGAGTCAGAGAGGTTAAATAAGAATCAAACAGAACTTAATAGGAGAGAAGGAGGAAGGCAACTAAAAGAGAGGAAGAATTGAGAAGGAAGGAAGAAGAGGACATCATGCTAGCAACACGCATGTCAATAGAACATCAGTGCAAAAAAGACAAGCTGGGTGCCATGATCCCACCACACAAGATGAAGGCCCAAGCTCAAGTGCCCAAGTTCCAAAGATCATGCCGCCTCCGGTGAAAGAAGGAAAGAGCAAGGGCCTAATGGATCCCATCCCTACTCTCCTAGTGCCCATGACTACCCCTGCAACCACAACGACCCAAGGCTCCACGTCTAAAATTGATGCTAGTAATGTCTTGGACTAGGTGCAATTCTTGGTGAATAAGGAAATGGCCCAAGGGGTAGGTGAAGGAACTCTTGAGGCAAGAGCTAAGAGATTGGTAGCAGTAGATGCTAAGTTGAGATAGGACCCTAAGAGGCAGAGGGTGGAGACCTCCACGACCTCCATTCCAACAATGATGATGCCACCTATAAACTATGATGAGTACGTCCAAGAGCTTCTCTCACAATTGGAGAAATCAAAGGAGGATAAGAATGTAGCAATGGCTAAGTTGGAAGCCCAAAAGGAGTCTATGGTGGCGTTCTAATTAGAGAAGACCTGCCAACAAGTAGCTATGTGCCAAAAAGAAATACATGAGCTGAAGCTAAAGCTTGGAGCTAAGGAGGATGAAGAAGAAAAGTGGGAAGCAAGGTTAGCTGAGAAGAAACAAAACCTCATGAGGAGGCAGCAACGTATCGATGAGCTAGCAAAGTTATATGAAGAGCTGCAAGAAGAAATGATGAATGTCCAAGATGCCACAGAGATGCTAGAAGTAGCACGAGAGGAAAGGGCATGTAGGTATTAAAAGGATATAGAAAATTTGAAAAAAGAGGCAACCTTGGGGCAGGAGGAGCAAAAGAGGTTGGAGAGAGAGATTGAAGATCAAGAGTAAAGACCGATGGTCCTGGCTTAAAGGCAAGGGGAGAGTCTTGAAGAAATGAAATGGGCTAATCATAATCAAAGAAGAGCCAAGGAATTAGCATGTCGTCTAGCCTATGAAGAAGGAGATAAAGTGTTAGCAGAGGGCAAGGTAAAGGTCGTTCAAGTGAGCCTAGAGACCCAGCAACATGCTTTCCTTAACACAATCCTGGATATCACTCAAACAAAAGAAGGGGAGGCTATTGAACCATTGCAGAGGAAGCTGGGTATTGCTCGTAGGGCTCCGAAAATAGGATTGCATATGCCAGTGCAACTAGTGGGTGTCAGCCTCCTCAGCCTCGAAGAACAGAGGAGTCATCTACTAAGGGCAAGCTTAACCCCACAAGAAGTGGATGCCCTAGGGTTTGCTGAGGAAGTACAACAGGAGAATAGACAAGAGGAAGAGATAGTAACAAGTTTTGAGATGGGACTTCAAGAGGAAGAACTCATCCCACTACCCCCTTCCCCTCGACTAGAAGAGCAACAGCAAGTGGACACCTCTGTAGAAAGGAAAGCTGCACTTAAAAGGAAGAGAGAACAGACGGTAGAGCAAGCATGCAAGAGGCTAAATTCTCAACTAGCAATAGTGCCAACAGTACCTATCCCACCAAGCGGAGATGACTTCCTAGCAAGCTTTAATGCTAAACTCATAATCTCGGAGCACCAAAAGACTGTTTGTAAGCCCTTCAACTTTAATTTTCAATTTCCCGCCAACTTGTGCAGAGTACTACCCGTCAAGGTGGTGGAAGAGGTAATTAATATCAGAAGTAGGCCAAGAGACAAATGGATATCCAAGATGGCACATAATCCTACCTTATGGGGGACAGAGGACCCAGGTTTTTGGCAAAACAAAGTATTTGAAGTACCTAGAGCAATGAAGGTCTATGAATGCCAACCAACATGGAGAAGGCACATTTTAAATGTAAATATGGACACATGGATGGCATTTTGTAACACCTTACCCTTCAAAAAGAATAATCCAACTTTCATGCAATATCCTAGAAGGGTAGGAGTGGATTTTAATCTAAGCATCCATGGAAGATATGACTTTCCATGGGTCTATAATGCAAATGCTACTAAATTCGAAGAAGCCCTAGTATTCACGGCAAATGACCTATATGACTCAATAGTATGCTTCATCAATGAATTCTCTTCTTGCCCCGATCCCGCTTTCATCACCAAGTGTAACTATCTTAGGTTGCTTAGGATGCTACTAAGGCAGGATCCGACACCACAAGAGCACTACTTCCCAGCCCTCTTTTTTAATCCCAATGGCATAGATAGTTGTGCTATGGCTAGATTAATTATGTGAGATGCCCTACTCCCCTCGTTTTGCTTAGCCCTCCTAGAAAGTATGAATGATAGCCACTTTACCTACTGCAATCATCCATTTCTTTCCACCACCACTCTCCAAGTACGTCTAAACCTCAAAGGGTACATGTAGAGCTATAAGTTCCTTAAAAAATCTCTTAAGCCCCCAAAACCACCCTCTCACAACTTGGGATGACGAAGACTAGCTTCTCGTCATGTTTATGCAATTTAAAAAAAATTAAAGAAAAGAAAAGAGAAGAAAATCACAAGAAAAAGTAATCAAATCACCTCACTGCATGTAGACCACAGGAATTGCACCTAGGGGTTCTCAAGTTAAGAATGTCTGATGGCTTCAGTGGTCAACCGGCTTCCTCCCTAACCCCCTAGCCCATTTTGATTCCCCACTTCACACTTAGGGCATCTCAAGGGCACGACTTCCAGGCCTACCTCCCTAAGCCACACACCGCACATACAACGATGCACGAACTAGATCCTCAAGTGTGGGAGAACACTGCATGTTGAGGTTCGACCCAACTCCCAGCTCCACTGGCACCTACACCATGCACTACACGGATATGTAGATACATCCTTAGGAAGTGCACAAATTTGTCTTGCAAGCTAATATCACGTCGTATCGACCTCGGAGGGCATAAGGAGGGATCCGTCCAACACCATCTTCAATTTCAAGGATAGATATTCTCTAAGAAGGATCTCCAAGAAGGATCTGTCCAACACCATCTTCAATTTCAAAGGGAAGATCCACCCATCCTCAGTGTGTACACACACATTTTTTTTCTTTTTTCCTCTTCTTATTTTTCATATACTTTGTGTGCGTGTGTATGCATCCCTACACACGTATATACACATGTATATATGTGTCCATTTGTATAGTCTATTAAATGTATTCTCTCTCTCTCTCTCTCTCTCTCTCTCTCTCTCATCACTTTTATTCTTTCTCCTTTCTTTTTCTTCATGTCTCTCATCTTTCTTCACTTCATATATATACATGAACATTTTTCACACACAAAAGAGAGAAATATGAGAGAGAGTGAGAAAGATTAATTCAACATTTTTCACACAAAAAAGAGAGAAATATGAGAGAGAGAGAGAGAGAGAGAGAGAGTTGGCATAGAGAAAAAGAGGAGCAAGACTCTGAATACCATTAAATCATGGTTTATGTATACTTTTATAACACACTCAATTAAACCTCTAACTTGGATAAATTTTTCATGTGGAATGATTGTGGAGCGGTCTCTCATGCTACCATAAGCTTGCTCTCTAAGCTCACGTCCTTAATTTGCTCTATTACCCATCCTCTCTTTTTTTTTTGCACCATTTAGTTACTCCTTAAGCTAAAAGAGAAGGGAGGAAAATGGCATGTTATTCTTCTTTAGCTGCAAAGTAGGTCGCAATATGTGAGCTAGCACCAATAAGATATAGCTTAATATAACCTGCATACACTTGTTTTATTTTACACACTATCTATGATTGGATACTACCCTAATAACTAAGATTAAACCATGAGAGAGAGAGAGAGAGAGAGAGAAGTAGAGAATATAAAAAATAAGAGAAAACAGGGGAAGAGAGGGAAAAAGAGAGAATTTAAATTTGCAAAGAGAGAGAGAGAGAGAGAGAGAGAGAGAGAGAGAGAGAAAGGAGGAAAAAATTAGAGAGAGAGAGAGAGAAGAGATGGAAAATTTAGAGAGAGAGGGAGAGAGAGGATAAGATCTCTTTAAAGGCATGGGTGGATAAGTCCAAAACTATCCTTCTTGATAATTTGATATGCCCACTTCTCAAAGCATTTCTAAGGTACCAATTATGATTGAGCACAATTACTCTAATAATATCCCAAACCTCTAGTGATGCCTCATTCATTTTGCCTTGTAATATTTAATGCATGTTATTCTAGGAATGAAAGCCTACTTTCTCCATGGCTTTTGCCACCTTGCTTCAAAGAAGCCTCACCTCCTCTCAACACTTCTAGATTATGTTGGGGATTAAAGGCCACATGTGCCTAGCCACCTACATTTACTTGTACACCTATACAATGTAGGTGGGTGACCACCCATCACTATCACTTTATTCTTTATTCTTTCTATGAAAATAGACTAAGGAAAGTCATGTCACACACCATGATTATTAGAGTTCCCATGCACCATCTTGCTTGAACCTCCATAGCTCTTGCTTCCACTCTTGCTCCACCTTTTAACTGGTATCAGAGTGGGCATTTGAGGAACTTCAATGACATTCACTTTGACCCAGGAAGAGAGCTTCATCTCAGCTTCCATGGCAACCACTCAATGAGGTATGCATCAACCTCATCTCTCCCCATATTAGCTTCAACCCTTCCAACCTTAATTAGGCTCTTCCTCAGTAGTGTTTGAGCTTCCTAAGTTTCCTAAGTGACCAAAGAGGGTCAACCATAGTGGACAAAGCCCTAAGAGCAAGCCTTGTAATTTTTGGTGCATTTTTTTGGGAATGTATTCCTACCCTCTCTCTAACCATTTGGTCTTACCATTTTGCTCAGTGATTTACCCAATCTTTGGAGGCCTTTTTAGCTTTCTCTTTAGTTTCATCTTTGGCATCAATTGAAGAGATTTGGATCAATCACATTGCTCTATTATTTAGGACAAGTCTATTGTTCAGTGTTTGGGATTACAAACATTCACTTATTTTATGCATTACTAATGCTTACGAGGAAAGTTTGCAACTCCCAAATGACGTATTGATTCTTAGGAAAGGCTTTTGGATCATTTGGAGCTTGTTTAGCTCAATTCTTGAAGGGTTCTTTGTTGTAATGCCCTATGGGTAGAAGCATTCACTATGGAAGCTTTTGTATTGAATGCTTATTATGGGTTTGAAGGCTTATTGTGGGTATATGCTCTTGGATGTATTGTTTCATGGCATTGAGCACTCAGATGTTATGAGACATATGTAATGAGCTTTGCTTTCTGCTTGGACATTCTGATTTTCTTCCATGAGAGCACTTTGATATTTTATTTTGAGAGCATCTTCCTCTTGTTGTATGCATCTTGGCTTAGTTTTGGGGCTGACTTACTATTATTACATCCCATATTGTCTTTGGTTAGCAAACATAATGGTAGGTGTTTCAAATGCATCCAATGATAGTGCTATCTTTAACATAAAGAAGTTGGACAGCAATGACTTCCAATATTTTATGACTTAGATTTGGTAGGTATTGCTGCAAAGGAAATAGGTTAGGCCATTGAAAACTAAGGGCATAAAGAAACAAAATTGGGGTAGAGAGGATTGGGATGAGCTTGATGAGTTATGCAAGTCCATTTTCATATCGTCTTTGTCTAAGCAAGTGCATTTCAATGTTCTTACAAATAAAGGTGGTGCTTATAATTTATGGAAAAAGATATGTGATCTTTATGACAAGTAGAGTCCTTATATTGCCTTATATGCTGAATGAGCCACCTTTTAGCCCTATCAACCACCTTGTTTGATTTTAATTAATTATAATTATTTAAAATTTTGGTTTTAAAAGAGCCTTATAACTATATTGGTTGCCTGGTCTATTTGTAAAGCACTAATGTGCTTGTGAGCCTTTAACTCATAAATTTGGTTCCATTGGCCTGTTTCTAAAGCACTATTATGCTTGTGACCCTTTGACTTGTGTATTCCACCATGATTAGCTTATGAATTTGGTCATATATGGGCCATTTTCTTACATAGTGGCCTCCTTGGTCTTGTGGGCCTTAGGCATCCTTAGCGTGGCCAACTTGACTATTCTACACTAATGGCCTATGGGCTATTCAACCATGGCCAATTTAGTTGCTCTTGACTTGATTGTTGTTTTTTTTTAAATTAATATTTAAACCTTGGACATTACCGATCACCCTTCAACTTTCTAAGGGCTTTGTTAGCCTCATGATTTTAGATAGCGGCTAACATAGATCCAATTGTCTGCTTCAAGGCTTAACAAACCTTATAAGGCTTTATGTGGCTCAAGTCTAACCGGATTGATGGAATATTATAGACTTCTTCAACGTCTTCTCGTCTTGGATTAGAGTAGAAAAGGATGAGAGACCTTCAACACATCCCCTCCTTGGGTTGAATGGAATAATATCTCCTTGTCTCATGAGTAGAGTCTCCACCTTCTCGATCAGCATCTCATCCTCATCAAGTTTTCTCTTATCCATCTCCCTGGTTATCCCCATGCCCTCAATTTATAGTTTTTGTAGGGGGGTCATTGATCAAAAGCATGTTAATTTTTACGTGTTTTTTTTTAGAGGGGGGAGTTATTATCCCTCTCCTAGTCTACAATGCAATGGTGCTGACATCTGCGATGAGGAGGATGCTGATGTTCGTGAGGATGTTGACATTCGCGATGATGATTACATCAATGTTTGTCAAGTTGTCAACCATTTTTTCTTTTTCTTTTTCTTTTACCAAAAAAAATCTTATGTAAAAACATTACATCCTTGCCTTGCTCTTGTAACTTCTCAATCCATTAGCTTCACAAAAGGCATAAAAGGAAACTCCTAATGAAAAATTGCAAAGCGAATGCAAATGCATTGCATGTTAGAAAGCTACATATTTGTCTAAAATCTCTTGCTTTCCAAACCCCCTACTTTTGATTTTCTCTATCCTAGGTTTATAAGAACTCAAAAGTATATATCTCAATCATTTTAAGCCTTAGTACCTTAGGTTCCTATGCTTTTATGTTCCTAAACAAAAATCAAACTACACACAATTCCAAACTAAAATCCAACACATAGATGACAAATTGATTACCTCTCAACTCACCTATTCTAAGCTAATTCATGTGATCTTTTGGAATGTAAGATCCTATTATGCTACTCAATGTAGAGAGTATGCATCTGGTTACTCGATTTTGTCGGTTCCAAAAATAGAACCAAAATGTTGTCAATTTCACAAGGTATACATATTGGACTTAATAGAATGCTTATTGTTTCAAGTGCTTCAAGAAATGCGACTATGACTACCTCTCATATAACCATTGCATACTCTCAAAACAAACTTAGTAAACTCATTGATTTACCTTCTCATTGTTGTCTATCAATAAAGGGTCATTGATGGCTCCATGATTCAAGCAATGTGTCTCAAGTAAGCTCCATCTCCATAGCCTTCATCACCACACAAACTTTGTATAGAAGAAGAAGAAGAAGAGAAAACAAGAGCTTCTCCCACACTAGTCACTCACTCTACCTCACACACACACACACACACTCTCTCTCTCTCTCTCTCTCTCTCTCTCTCTCTCTCTCTCTCTCTCTCTCTCTCTCTCTCTCTCTCTCTCTCTCTCTCTCTCTCTCTCTCTCTCATTGCTCTTGTGAGCAAACCACCAATACCTATGGACCACTTATTGCTTCAAGCATTTCAAGTCGAGAGCTATGGCTACCTCTCACATAGGTGTGCATACTCTTCCACACAAAAAAAATTTGAGCTTATCTTTGAATCTAATCGAGTGTCTCCTCCCACAAATCTGTCGATAGCTCCACAATTCAAGATGTGTCCTCAAACAAGCTCCATGGAGGTGGCTCAAACTTCAAGCTCCATGGCCATGTATGCAAGAAGGGAGAAGGAAAGAAGAAGATGATGAAGAGAGGAGAAGAAGAGCTTCTCCATGGTCCCTCACACACACACACACACACACACTCTCTCTCTCTCTCTCTCTCTCTCTCTCTCTCTCTCTCTCTCTCTCTCTCTCTCTCTCTCTCTCTCTCTCTCACATTCATGCACAAGAAGGAAGCAAGAGCAAGAGCAAGAAGTAAGAAGCAAGAAGCAATAAGAGAACAAGTTTGGCCACACACAAGAATAAGCTTCATCATTAATTTCTTGACTTTTATACATGCCATATTTCCTCCTTGGTGGGTGGCCATCCCCTTTTTGCTCCATCCTTTGTCCATTCCTCTACTCTCTTTCCTTCTCCTTTTTATTAGCATAGGCCTCAATCTGCGCCTCTCATTATTTACAACTTGCATGGGAGAGAGCTCGGCACTCTTTTACAAAATGAATTGCAATGCATTTGGTGCTTTTCTCGCTAACATATTAGGGTACGCTTATTATTATGTGCTTTCTTTTATATTTGATACTTTTTCATTCACTTTCTATCTTCAGATTTTTTTGAGTGCGTCTTTATCCTCCGTCTTCCTCTTGCCTTGGGACTATCTTTCATTTTTTATTTTTCAACTTTTTCATCTTGGTCTTTCGAGGATGTAACATTACCCCCCTCCTAGTTGGGTGCCAGTCCTATGGCACTTAATGGTATTGGTTGAAATTGTAGAGGGTTGGTGTGAAATAGTTCTTAGGGCCTTTGGAGAGGTGCATCACATTGGGAATGCTTTGTGAAGTGAGTTTGGGAACTTTCCAATGGTGAATATAGATGACTGGTTGAAGAAGGCCTCCGTAGGTGTTGGCTTGCTGCACCACCGTACAATGTTCCTGAAAAGAAAAAGAGTGCAGTTCCTAGGGGTTTCTGTCTACCTTATCATAAAGTGCATTGTGCAAATGATGGTGAAACTAAGAGATGGGTCCTACACTTGAGGTCCCAGTTCGTGTAAAGGAGGTGTTGTAAGAGTGAGTTAGGGAGACAAGTCTATCAATCATATCCTGCCCTTGATGTGCCCTAAGTTGTGAAGTGAGGAAGGGCTAGGGTAGTCCTAGGTGTGGTAATTGCGACGCTCATAGGGTAGTGATGGACAGACTTCATGTTTATGTTCCTTTTATTTTTCACTTCTTTATCTTCTTTCCTTTCTTTTCTTTCATGATTGCTTTTTTTTCTTCTTTTTCTTTTCCTTGTTCTTTTCATTTCTTTTTATTTTTCATTCTCTTTTTTTTTTTGAATTACAAAGGGGGCTTAACAGGCATCCCATTCACGAGAAAAGGCCAAGTTGCATGGAGGTTTAAGGGATTTGCTTATGAAGGACCTGCTTTGTATATACCCTTCAAGTTAGCTCTTACATTGAGTGGTGTAGATGAAAAAAATGGGTGGTTACACCCAGTGAATCTATAGTCACTCATGTCTTCTAATAGGTTCATTCAAAATACTAGTAAGAGGGTGGCTCTCATCATGAGGCAGACCATTGTAGAACTATCTATTCATGCATTAATATCAAAAAAGAGGGGCGGTAACCACTCTTACTCAGTACTAAGTTTTTTTTTTAATAGTATTTGCAATAGGCGGTGATAGTTACAAGTGGTAATGAAAGTGGGATCTAGTTATGAGGAGAAATCTTTGAGGAAGCCTGATATTGATGGGTGGAGGTGGAGGTCCCTTTTAGCAAAGATCAGGCATTCTTCAAGGATTAAGGCATTCACATTGTAGATTAGAGGGAAGTCATACCTACCATGTGCCTCTCAATTGAAGTCAATTCCAATCCTCCTCGAATAGGACATGTGGTAGGAACATCCCTCTCATGCGGTAAGGTGCTGTAGAAAGCCATCCAAGCCTCCAAGTTAGAGTCCTAGATGTTTCTGTGCCACTTAGGCTTGGGGCCTCATACCCTTCCACTCTCCAGGCATCTCTAGTGCCTTGTCTTTCCAATAATTAGTAGGCTCATGTTGCCACCTCATGGGGTGTCTCATTCTTTCCTCCAACCATCTCCTTCTTAGCCTCGCTAAGAGCTTTACTAGGTCCACCACCCTTGGAAATAGTACCCTATGTCCAGTGTACGAGGGAAAGTGAAGAAGAATTCAAAAGCACGGTTGCGATTCTCCCACTGCTCCCACGCTGCAAGTTCTTGGCCTCAGTTTATAGGGTCACACTCCTCGCTTTGAGGGATGCCCACATGTGGAACTTGTAGTGGCTTAGCTTGGAGCTTTTTGTAGGCTAGTTCCACTTGCTTTCTATGTTTGTGCCTCATCTTCACCATCCTTTCAAGTGCTGTGGCTTCCTCCTATTACTCTTCTAGTAGTGCTTGTGGTTGCAAATGGGGGCTCAATTCATGTATTTTTTCTTCATCTTCTTGGTTATACTCAAAATTTGTCTCTTCTTCTTGGATCAGCTCCGTCGGCTCTTGTGGAAGCGGTTGCATTTGCTACTCCGACTTCCCAAACCCTAGAGCAAGTCAAATTTTTGCAAGGTTAAGCTAGTTGAGATCAGATGGGCTTGTTGCTTCTCCACTCCCAAGCTAATGCTAGGCTTGGGTGCCTTGGCCCAAAGCCCATGTTGCAACGCTCTCCTTGCCAGCTCTAGTTTTCTCTTTACTTCCTCAAGTGTTTCTTCTTTTCTTGATTGTGTGACGTTTAGCACTGTGCTTAAAAAAGCTCATTGTTGCTCCAACATTCTTGTCTCCATAGCTATGGCTTTCCTCTTTGACATGATGCATTCATTCTCTGAATGGGCTAGCCTACGAGCTAAGTCTTTGATTTATTCTCATTCTTGGATGCCCATTCCTATGCTTTCTCTTTCATCTGCTCTAGCCCTTGATTTTGATACTGGGCTAGAGTGACGATTACCTACTTCTATTCTCACAACAATACATGCATTTGTTGTTGCTCCTGGTCTTAGCACTCTACTTACTCCCTTAGTATTTTCTGTTTGTGGAGAGCCGCTTCAAGTTGGTTGTGTAGCTCTATTATCTTCTTCGTGGCCTCCTCATCTATTTATATCTTTGCCGCATGCAACTCTTTCCTTATCTTCTCTCTTTGCCTCTTCAACTTCTCATTTTCTAGCTCTAGGCACATGTTTTCCCTTGAATTGAAGGCGCACATTTTTTCTAAGGCTATATTGTTGTCTCTTTCTTCATCGTACAGATCTTTTAAGCTCTCTTCTCCTTGCATTGCCTTTAAGGTCTCTTTCAATGCAATCATCTTCTTGTTTAAGATGGTCATTACCCTCATTTTTTCTACCCTATAGGCTGTAAATGCATTCTTCTCTTCTTCCAACTCTACAAGCATGATCTTTTTCTCCTCAATCATCTCTTTGAGTTGGCTTTCAATTTCTTTTACCAACTCATTGTATTCTTTAGTGTTGCAAATGGCTAAAGGCACTGAAGTAGTTGACTCTTCCAAACGTGGTACCTTCAACCCTTGGTGCAATTCAGCATCGATTGCTCCGCTGGCCTTTTCATTCCTATGAAATGGGGGACTTCTTTGCTAGGTGTAGATGAAATTTCTTGCACTTTGCTCACTAAATACTGCACCCAAGCCATGATGTTTCTTTCATTTTGATTGCCCCTCCGGCAATTCCTTGTAGTGGTGTGACTATTGGGGTGACCATGACATGCAAGTTATGTGTAGAGGGGCCTTTCCCTTGCCTTTCTCCACTAGACTTTGTCGTGCCTCTTCTACCATAGCACTTGTGCCTAGCACATCTTTCTAAATGGGGCTCATCATTGCTAATTCTTGATAGCGGGAGGATTGCTCCAATGATTTCCTGATAGGAAATGCTATTTGTTTCTCCTCTTGTTGCCTTATCGCTCCTCCTCTTCTTGTTTCTTCTTCCTCTGCTTCTCTTCAATCCTCTTTGATTCATCTTCAATTCTTTGTAGTTATTTATTTTCTTCGGAGGTGGACCGGGTCTTACGATGGGGATTTTCAGTGGGATTTTCCTTCTCCCACCTTGGTTTGATAGTTCTAAGTCTTACTTCTTGTTGACTATTCTTTTACTTGAGGCTCCTTGTTGCTTAGTGTGTTGGTTAGCCTCCTTTTCATTAGTACCTTGTTTTGTTTTGTCCTGTTGATCCCTATTGAAGTCGTCCTTCCCCTACTCTTTTGTTGAGAATGAAATAGGAGGGCTCGCTAGAGTGGGGATAAATGCTCCTTTGGGATCGGTGATGGTTCTGAGGTTTCCTCTACTACTTCTTCTCTTTTCACCTCTCCCAAGGCTTCCTAGATTATAACCATGAGTACCCCTCCAAACCCCATGGTTGAAGCCTTGGAAGCTGATTTTTTCCTTTCTAACTCTATTGTGGTAGCCAGAGAGCCCCCCTACTACCCTTGGCATTGTTGCTAGCACCTTTGATGATGCCTCGATTGTTTTCTGGATATAGACATTTGAGTTTACCTCATCCAGTACATTTGTTGCAAGGCTCTCTAGTAATGGCACTCCTATTCTATTCACACGGGCATTGTATCTCTGGCTTCAGAAGAGGGTATGGACCATTTTTGCTTGCAATCAGATGGTGGGATTGGGAATGTTGGCCAAGTTGATTCCATCATTTATGTAGAATTTCTTTTGTCCATTCCCAACATCCCGTAGACATCCCTCTTTGGCCTCTTCTTTGGCTTGTCCACTAGTCTTAGGGCCTTCTCCACAATCTTTGGACTAAGAGCAACTTCCAACTCTCTCGTGGTATCTCCTTGCATTATTGTTACTGTGTTTTTGTTGTTGTTCCTCTGGGTATCAAATGTCCTTAGGAACTCAGTACATTTGCTATGGTCAATGTCATGCCCCACCTTCTTTAGCTACTTGGCAAGGTTGCATTGTTCTATTATTCACCTAATGACCTCTTGAGATGTCACCAATCCTCCCAAATTGTGGACGTTGCAGTATTTTAGTTGGTTGAATGTGTGTATCTCCATGGCCAAGCCATATCTTCTATGTTCCTCCTCCAAGATGGGGAGTTTGTTGGCTTTATCATATTGCCTTGCCATTTGGGTTCCTATCACCACACAACAGCCCACAATTAGTTCTCCTTAAAGGACATTTCTTGCATGGAAGATAAAGTGACTAGAAAAATTAGTATCCAATGATGAAGGATATAAACCATAAATGAGAACTCCCACATTGATCAATCCATACACTTTTACGCAAGAACTTCGTGGAGCATATTTTAGTAGGAGAAGAAGAAGCAATCATTATTCCCTTTCCCCTTACAATTTCTATTTTGATTTTTCATTCATATTTCACTTTTATCCCCTCCCCCTTGGAAAAGATAAAAATCCTTCCTAGGATTGTGGACATCAAGATGTAAGAGCCTTCAATGTGTTTGTGGTGTGCCTTACTTTTTCAAAAGCTAGTCATAAAACTTTGGGTATGATGCGACGGGCCCCCTTCCCCCTTTTCCCAACATAACGTGACACCCCCCCTCCAACACAGCACAACATGGCACCACATAACATGACACCCCCCCCCCCAACATAGCACGACACGACGCGACCCCCCCCCCCCCCCCCACTCTAGTATTGCATTACAATCCATGTCTTGTCGACGATTTCCCATCTGTGGGGCTGATGTCTTGTCATGGCTAATACCCTAAATGAGGTTGGGGCAACATACGTTGGGTCATACTCGGAAGTCTTGATGGCATGTCTTTGCTCTACATCGGTCATGATTTGATAACCCTCTTGAGCCCATTGAATGCACAGAGTATACCAACTGTGTAAGAAATTGGACTCAAACTCAACTAATCATTGAAGTTTAGCAAGTTCCGATGGTGGCATGGGAATTTTTCTTTTCTTGAAGGATGTGATTAATAATTGACTTAAGGCCTTTTATCGAAAAATTTTAATGTCAATCATTTCATCTACAATAGTGGGGACCTTAGTGAAAATAAATTCGTATTCTTCCCAAGAACATGATAAGGAGTGTACCTCATTTGCTATAGGTTCATCAAGTAGGATGAGCTTCAAACGTTCATAACTTCTAGCAAATACCGTGGAAGTTGCATCCAATCGTCGGATGCACATTAGCAAGTCATCCCCCATATCCATGGCCATGTTGGAATACACTTTAAGAATGGATCATCCTTGCTGCAATGGCCTAAGGCTTACTAGTAGCTTGGGTTTAGTTGGATTGGACAACTTGATATGTGGTACTTCCACTTTGGGATTCTCATTGGGTGTGGTAAGTTGGGTTTGAGAAGTTTGGAGTTTGATTGACACTTTGCCATCAAGTTTGGCACTAGTGATTACCTTATAAACATCAAGCAGGATCTCATTTAGGAGGGTTTGCCCATGGACTCTTGGTCGAGATGTGGGTCGATAGACCATTGGAACACTCATGGATTGAGCACCCTTCCTTTTGATCTTTCTCCTCTCCTATTTTGGTCGATATTTTTAGGCCTTGGTTTTTGGAGTATAAGATTGAGGATTATACATGGCAGTTGAGAGTTTAGGTAGCCATATCAAGGTGTTACCTTATAGTAGCCTTGAATTCACAACAAGACTTTTGAAACCCAGCGCTACCTAATCACTTGTGAACTATAAGAGCGCCAACTCCGCCATTTAGGCCTAGAGCGTGAGGTATGAAAGTTATGAGTTTGAAGCTATGGTCTATGTTTTGGAACCCATTTGAGCATTTGTTCTATAGCTTTGAATGTTATTTCTAGATGTTGATGTGACTTTACTATGGGAGTACATTGTCATGCACTATACGGGCTTTTGGATGGCCGTGGTTTCCTTGCTAAAAGCCGTACTATTCTAACATTGTCGATGGCAAGATAGATACGTTGCGAGTCATGGCAAGCTTGTTTTTTGAACATGTGTCTCAACAGTGATTCCTTACTAACACTTTGCTTGTTAGGTAGCACATAAAAGATTATGTGTAGGTTCTCAATCTCAAAAGAAACCATTAGTTTGCATTTTTCCAAGAGTGGATAGGACTACTTCCCAAACGGGCTAAAATTTGTGTTGGTTGGTTGCAATTAGGGTCAACCCATGGTGGTCCAATGTTCATAAGTTAAGATATTTGAGTCAATTCCCTCATCAATTAGCGCATCAAGGGTGTATGTCTTTTGGATAGTCATGGTTATTTGTAGGTAGGCTGGTGCCACCACTTCCTCATCCTCCTCCTCTAGTTTTGTGATGGTTGCAACTCATAGATTCTTTGGTGGTCCTATCATCGAAGGTTCATGAAGTGGATGTGACGGAGGCTAATGTAACCTCTATTGAAAAATCTCATGCCTTTCCCCTCTAGGATTTCGAGTTCCACATTGCATGTTCTATTGATATTTCGAGTTCCACATCTTCTTTACAGTCCATCATGTCCTAATCGATACATTTGACTTGCAATCAACTAATAGGGTTGGATCTTCAAGATTAGTTTGGAGCCCCAAGAGGAACACCAAGGAAAAGGGGATTCTACTGCAAGAAAATCTATCTTGTAACATCAACAAGCTTTTATTTCATTCTTTCAATAACCAAAACAAAGAAAACGGCAAATCTTCACGCAGCATCATAGTAGATATCTCCCACGGATTTGATAGAATCAATCATAATCTTCAACACCTTCACAGAATCCTTCAATAGAACAAGGAATCTAAAATAATACACCATTTTTGAATGGAAATCAATCACATAGTATTCATCTTCAATGTCTTCATAGTTTTCTCTCTCAATCTCTCATATACAGATACACTGTTTTGATAGAATTGGCTATCTCTAACTCTCTCTCTATCTCTCTATCAATAATACATCATCTCATCACAACAATACTCAATAATGACTCTCAATAATCCTTCTTAGGTCGTGGATGCACCTCCCAAGAGGTATGTCTGATGCGAAGAGGCACCAGAGCCACTACAGTGTCTCTTCATAGCTCACTATTGTCACTATCACTTCAGTCTTCTCTTCAGTCTTCGGCAGAGCTGCTTCTTCCATTTATTTTAGCTCTTTTGAACTTGGATTCATCCTTTCCAAAAGTTTAAAAACTTTTCCAAAGTCACACATACATTCTACAGAACACTCACTAAAGATCTACAGAACAGAAGAGAACAAGAACAGAGCAAAGACAGAACAGAGACAGAGGCTCTACAGAAGATTTACATAGGGTTACAGAAGGTCATCAGAGAACAGTAGATCCTCATAAATCATACTAAAACCATTCCAAACTATCAAAAAATATTCAATAAGCTTTCAAAATATTTCAACCTTCATCAATCATCAATCCATGCTTCATACAAAAGAAAATCAAAACAAAACAGAAGCTGTACAGAGGGTATCAGAACCAATCATAACCTCAATAGAACCTATCAAAACATCACATAGCCTCATATTTTCACTAAAAAACATCATAAACTTCCAAAAAATAATCAATATCATCCAAATGCTCTCAAACACTTCCATTAACAACCATACATCACTCTAAATCCATCAAAAATTAACCATTCAGACCTCAAAAACAACAAAAATCAGTGACAATTTCAGTCTTTTTCTACTCTCAACATATCCCCACACTTAGAAAGGAAGTGTCCTCACTACCTAAGGAAAAGAAGAATATAAGTTTACTAAAGAGCTCAATTTGATCTTCTTTAGTATCTTCAACAATCACCCCAAACCACGACCCTAACTTATCACCTATATCTCTAGAAAAGAATACTACTAAAGAAAAACTTCGTTATTCATTAACACATCTGATAAACAATAGAAAGTCATAACAAATTTGTAAAGGATATAAGAGGTTCTTCAACTTTCCATCGTAGGTTTGCTATCCACCATCACCATCAATATTTGAAAAGAGAGCTCTCGAACAAATTATTCAACGAGCACGAACTCATCACATACAAATTATTACAACACAAACACAAACACAACCATCTGAATGGCACCTCTAAAAAATGTCTCATTAAGAAGCACAGAAGATACATCCAAGGGTATCAATGAAGATGATCCCTCTTAAAAGCTTGATGATTACGAAAGCGATCCAGGGATAAAGACTCATCTACAAAAGATTTTGGAGGATTCTGAAAAAATTGAAGGCATCACATCCGTTCTAGCAAAACAATGTATCTGCTAGGTAGACAAATGGCATGAAAATATAGGACATCCAATTGTTGGGAATCAATGTTCACATTGACATTCATACAAAGCTTTGGAATGGCCTTTTGATCGTTATGGGAATGCCTATGTATATATGCTAAGTACCAAGAAAAATGGGCTGTCAATCTCACTGAAGGATCTAGAGATTGTGAATATTGTTGAGAAAAATGGGGGTAATTTTGGTATGCTTGACTAGTAGTTGTCCAGTCCCCTGGAATTAATGGCCAATTAATCTGTGGTCCCGTGAGAGAATCAGTTGAGCTCCATCCTCTTCTTCTTGGAATATGCCGAACAAATCCTTCGTACCCACTAACCAACTGAGGGGGTTGAGAAATAGAAGTGGCAGGACATGGAAGTGGAATAAGTAAAAGGGAATGAAGATATGGGTAAGCAAAATCATAAAATGAGGAATAATCTAAAGGAGTGGCTGAAAATTTAAGCGAATCAGTTAAGAAAGGTGTCAATTGATAAGCAGGAAAAGTAGAAGGTATATGGATAGATGGAGAAGGACATGGCAGAGAAGGGGAAAAGACTCGATATTCAATGAAAGAACAATAGGTAAAGATTGGAATTTGAGGAAAACCCTGAGGTTGGAAAAGGAGACGTAAGATAGCTGCTGAGTTGAATTGATAAAGGGAAAAATAAGCATCATAGCGATGAGCCATTTGTTGATAGTACAATAAGCTAGGAACAGAGGGACCTAAAATAGATCATCGATGGTAAGCATCAAAGAAGGATGAATCAAATGGATGGTTCTTGGAAAGATAAGCTAGGAGATCCACCCTCAGTTGGTTAGTGTTCTGCACATAAGTGGAAGCTGTATTCTAGCATTGGTTCAGGACTACAGAATCAATCATTGAATGCCATGAAGTGTCAGGGCAAGTAGCCACTTTAGAAGAATAGCACTGGAACATGTCATCTATCATCAACTCCAAATGGTTGACATATAAGGTAGCTTGTAAGACCACATCCCCCACATACCAAGCTAGGTCTACATCATCTGAAATTAACAGATCACCTCGTAGATACATATAAGACATCAACATGGTATCCATCATCATGGAATCTTCAAAAACCATACGGACAACTTCTGTTAGCAAATCAGAAGACGAAGCCCCACTCCAACCATCCTCTAGAAGAGGGAGATCTATTGTTGAGAGCTTAATATAGAAGGCCAACTTCTGCCAACTGATAGTGGACAAAAAAGGAATGGTCCGAAGGAACATATTCCTGAAATTGCTCAAATGTAGACTATAATAAATCCATCCGGGACTACAATCTTTCCACTTTATCTTGAAACAACGGACATAATATGGCATGTCTCTAGAGAACTGCCAAGTCCTGCTGAGATATAGAAGGAATCATAGGAACACTGGAGCTTGGAGGAATGGACCGTGACTACTCTAGTTGGTCCTACAAACTGCTTAATCTGGGAAGCTTGGGATTCCAATGTATTGTGAGCAGTCTGCAAGGCTAACATTTTTGTATCTAAAAGAGTCTTAAACTCTTGAGCTTCTTTGGACATTTTCTCTTTCTCTTCTGAAACTCTAGTGACCTCTGATTGAGTCTCTACTAAACTAAATTTTCAAAGAAGATATTTCTTCTCTCTGGGTCTCAATCATTTGTGTCTGTTGCTCCATCTGCTTAAACAGATCAGCAAGAGTGTCTTTAGTAGAGGCTAACTCTGTGGTTGCCTTATGCAACTGGTCTTTGGATTGCATCAATTCTTTATAGAAAGACACATATAACTATTGAACACAAGCTGTCATTGAGAGTTCAATAGAACTTTGGATATCGTTACAAAGGAAAGGAATGGCATCCCATGACACTAAACTGTTATGTGAAGGAACTAATATTTCCAAAGAACCCTCTCGATGTGCCTTGAATAAGTTGTTGCATGTGAGGTAGGTAGGGAGGTCACTTCCAGAGGTAACAGGAACTGTTACTGAAGGAATGACTGGTGGAATTTTCTCTACTACACGCTTCAAGTACTTCCGCTTATGAATGACCAATGGAGGAGGGGAATCAAGATCCTCTATGTCAATGGGTTCTAAATCCTCTGAAGGTGGAGGGGGAGGTAGTGGATCAGATGGAGGAGGGGGAAGCACACCCTTCTTAAGGCCTGAATATGTCAAGAAAGCATATAAATATAAACCATAGGTTACATTGGTAACATTCCCTCTTGTTAGTTTGACAAAATGTTAGTCCATCTTCGTAAGAAGGGAAGTACTCCAGTCAATGGCAACCCCTTTTAACACCATCCTGGAAGCTGTGAAGAGCTCCTTTGACAAATAGTGAGATGGTGTCTTGGCAGGCATAAACCTGTCTTGGAGAAATTGGCAGACTAGCTTCTAGAGAGGATCAATTATCATTGAAAAATACACTCTTGAAGTGTTAATCACCTTCTTGATATCAAGGACCTCTTTGGTCTGCTTCTATAACATCTTGAGAATCTCGTCATTTGAGAATAACTGTCTGGTTGTAACAAAGGGTTCTCCTTTGTAGGGAAGAGACAAAGCCTTCCCTAACCCTCTAGGTGTCAAAACCATGGAAGTACCACGAACCAAGCCCGATTTCTTATTGTATGATGCAAGAAAATCATCACATAGGGCTGGATCGTCTGGAATCAAAGGGAGTGAAGTAGCCACAAAAGTTGCAAGGCCAACTTTCGTGATAGGCTCAAAAATCAGTAGGAAAGAATAATCCCTACTGATCAATGGGGCATATTGAACAGAAGGAGGAGCTTGAGGCACCATTCAGATGAAATATACACACACCACAAACACAGACAATCACTAAGAATGCCTGCAAAACGACAAAATAGCTATAAAAAATAAATCGATCAAAATAAGCACATACAGACGTAACTAACCAATTGACCACCCCAAACAACCCACATCTTAGAAAAAATTCGGCATGACCCCTACACATATGTGATCGAAAGCTTCATGCTATGCAACAAGTAGGCACCCAAGACCCCGTATCAGGCAAAAAAGAAAAAAACTACAGACCACATCCGTAATCGCATCACACAATCAAACCATAATACCTCAAAAGCCTAATCATGACATAACCAGGACTTTGATAAACAATATCAGCTTAAAGGACTATACATGCCCATCATCCCACGATGCGTATTTATTAAAAATGGAAAAAAGTGCAGTGAGGGGAATAATTTTAGTGAAGGGTTCATTTTAAGAAATTATTAACAATGGTTGAAATTTTATTAGATTGTAAATCTTAATAAGAAAAAGGCAGTTCATTTTTAAATTGTTAGCTACCATTTATTAATGTAAAACGGTGCTTTTAACGAAACTCGGACTGCAATCCCTAGACTCGGGTCTAAAAATGCATATTCATTGATTAAAAATTTTAATGTGTCTGAAGCATTCTTCTTTTTTAGCGTGTGCATTTTTGTAAGGCTAGTTCGTTTTTATTTAAAATTAAAGTGTCTCTGAAGTGCACATAGTGCGTGCAAAGTGAACGGTGGGTTGATTTTAAGTTATTAGAAAAATGTGTGTTTGGCGGGAGCGTGCGTGAAAAAGTGGGTGAATAAAGTTCATTTTAACAATTAATTGTGCTTAAGGGATGATCAAAATTAATAAAGCACAAAAAAATAGATACTTGGTAGGGGTGTGTATGCAAGAGATTGAAGGCGCACTAAGTAGTCCCAAATGCAAGGAATCCAATCAAAAAAGCAAAAACCACTAACTGAAAAAAATAAAACACTTTAGTATTTGATAAAAAACAAAAATAAAATAAATATCAAGGCAATGTTAGTGGGACCACATTTGGTTTAGGCAATGTTCATTAGTGTTTGGGTGAGATTGTTATTAGTATTTTTTTAAAAAACTTGTAATTTAGGTGTGTTTTTATTTTTATATTTTGGGTGTTTTTTTTATTTTTTTATCATAAAATTCTTTATTTATGAGAGTATCAATCAAACCTAATTAAAAATAAAACCATCAGGCTTTAACAATGGATTTGTAATTTTTTTAATTATTTTCTAATTTAAAATTTTATTTTTGAAATTTAAAATAAAGTTTTTATGAATTTATATTAAAAGTGTATCATTTAGGTCTAAAAATAATAGAATGATCATGTGCGAAGGTGTTTTCAACTTTAAAAATATTCCAAAAGCAGCCAAATGCATTGATGGAATTTTTTGTGATTTTTTTTAATTTAATTTTTTTAGGGATTTTTAATGATTTTTTCTCAATTTTTAATAAATTTTAAAAGGATTTTAAGTATTGTTTTTTTTTTGCAATTAATTCTTTATATTATAATCAGCAAGATCAACCAAAAAATTGCCCAATTTAGTAATGAATTTTTTAGTACTTTTTTTGTTTTTTAATTAAATTTTTATGAATTTGTTAATGTCTTAAAGTGTTTTTAGGTATTTTTTAAGATATTTTTCTCGGGTTTATGGTAAATCAAAAGAGATACCCAAGCTGCGTGTGAACAACTATGTGTGGTAGGGGATGGCATGCACCACCACACAGAGAAGACCAAACGTGCATCCTCGCGTGCGTGGGCAGCTCTCGTACACACAGGCACACCTGGACGCCCGTGCAAACAGGTGTAGACACGGAACCACCGGGCAACAAGGGGCTAGTGTGTGGAAGGTGGGGGTAGAGTGGGGAAGGGGCAGGAAAGGGGGCTAGAAGGGGATAAACTGGGGTTAGGTTAGAGGGGGGTTAGGTTGTTAGGGTGACTGAGGGGCAGGGAAGTTAACTCGGGCAGGTTAGTGAGCTAGTCAGGTAGGCTACCTAAGTAAAGTAGTTAAGCTAAGTAAGTTAGGTTAGTTAAGTAACATAGGTTAGCTAAGTAACTTAGGTTAACTAAGTTAATTAGTTAGTTAAGTAACTTAGGGAGGGTTAGAAGAAGGAAGGAGGAGGCAGAGGAGGCGACGAAGGAGAAGAGAGAGGGAAGGGAGGAGGAGGCGAGGAAGAGGGAGGAAGGGCGGCAGCGGAGGAGAAGGGAGGAAAGGGCGATGAGGGAGGAAAGAAGGCGAAGGGGGAAAGGCGTGGAGGGGAGAGAAGAAGGCGAAGGGGAGAGGAAGGCATGGAGGGAGAGGAGGTTGGAGGGAGGCAATGAGGAGAAGGCGAAGCGGGGAGGGCGAGGGTGGAGAAAGAAGGCGATGACGAAGAGAAGGAAAGGAGCGATGGAGAAGAAGGGGAGGGGAAGATGAGGGCGATGGAGGAGAGGAGATGGAGAAGGTGCGATGGGTGGCAGAGGGAGGAGGACCGACGCGATGGAGGATAGGAGGATGAAGAGGACTATGCCGAACAGGTAAGTTGGTTGTTTTTTTTGTGGTTTTTTTAATTTTTTTTTTGTTTTTTTAAGTATTTTAATTATGTTTTTTTAGTGTTGTTTTTTTTCTTTGTGTTTTTTATGTGTTTTTAAATTGGTGTGGTGAAAAAAAACAATTTTAAGTGAGTGTATTGTTTGTTTGTGTTTTGTTTTTTTTTGTTAACTGTTTTTTTTGTTTTTGGTTTTTTTTAATATGTTTTTGTATTGTGTTTTTTTTTTTAATTTGTGTCTTTGTGTTTTGGTTTTTTTTTGTTTTTGGGTGTTTATTATTATTATTATTATTATTTGGATTGTGTGTGTGGGGTTGTTTTATTATTTGTTTGGAAAGACTGTAAAAAGGGAACACACCCGTGTCCCGTGCGCATGCACGGGGCGGGAGAGAAAAAAAATTTGCATCAACGGGATCAAACGGGGTGGGGACGGCGACACGCGAGGCACACAGGCCACGGGGGCGGCCCGAGGCGCTTAAAACCAAAAACATGCACGTTCACGCGCGACACAAGAGATGTGGCCACACGTGAAGAGGAAGAAAATTTAATAAAACCCAAACCGTACATCGAATCGAAAGACCATAAAAAGAAAAAATGTGCAAAAAGGCATGCCGGACATGCCGATCACGTTAGAATACAATTCTGACGAAAATAAGATCCGTGCATATATGGAAAAAAAAAACAAAAATCAAACTCAAAAAGGGATTCGAAAAGTAATATGGAATGATCCGTGCACCGGAATAGAGGACAATAAAAAGGAAAAATGTCTAAAAATATATAATCGTCAGGGCTATCACATCAAATCTCAGTTCAGATGGGGTTAAAAGGCATTCGCATGGAAGAAACTAGAAAATGGCGCTAAAAAACACCAATGAAAATTAATAACAAAAATCTAGATGGCAAAACAAGGCAGAGAAAAAAGAAAAATTGTGCAAGAAGGGTGGCCGGAAAAGGCGATCCAATCAGAATGGAATTCCGAAAAGAGTAGGGCATGTTCACATGGAAAAATGTTAAAAATATGTATGAAAATGACCCGAAAACGCACAAAAATTAGTCGGATGAACCGTGCATTGTAAGGATAGGGAGCAAAAAGAAAAAATGGCAAGAGGAAGATGGAGGACAAGGCTATCATGTCAGATGTGTGTTCGGAAGCAATAAAGGTGTGTTCCCATGGAAAACCGTCCAATTGACGGGAAATGCTTCAAAAATTAATAAATCAAGAACCATCGGTCATAACAAGAGTTGGTAAAAAGGAAAAATGGGAAGTTCAAAGGGACAAATAGGGCTGTAAGGTTGGATTTGGATTTCGATGAACGTAGGATGTATTCACATGCAAAACATCAAAACAAGGGAGAAAGGGAAAGAGGGAAGGAACGGCCCAAAGGGTGGGGTAAAGTTAGACGGGTGGGTGGGAAAGGGACCCCATGAGGGTAGAAAGAGGTCATGGCATACATGCATGATCAACTTGAGGCATATGTAGGGAGTATGCACATCAGACGCGTAGGCACATGTCCCCACACTTAAAACCTTAATGGACAGAGTAGATTGATCGACAGGGCCACAAACTTGTCAACCAACTGGATGCTGGTGTCCCCACACTTAAGACATCACATACACTTGCAAATAGAAAAGTAGGGTTAGGAACACTTGGCCCATTTCGTGTATGGTCGAAGGAACCGTCACTGCTATAGAAGGGTTGGAGTCAGCTGCAGGATAGGTACCACGGCTCGCTCCAGCATTCAGCCAGTATGGCAGGGACAATGTAGTAGCACCCAGGGAGGTAGCTGGTTGATGAAGCCCGTCAGGGGAGGTGTCATTGTTGACGAAAGATAGTCAATCAACTCACGGGCACTCAAATGGAATGAGAGAACAGTCACTCGCCCCATAACTTACATCACTCGAGTTAATATTGATAGAAAACCAGATCTCACACCTGGTTTAGGAATCAACAAGAGGGTGGTGTAGAGGGAGTATGCCAGGGTGCACAATTGATGATGCATCAGTGCGTCCAATCCCGTCTGGCATAGGTGCAAGCAGGAAGGCTAGGGAGCCTTGCAGTACCATGTACAGAACAGAGTGACGTATCCTATGCTGATGGCACAGACTCATCCTGTGGGTGTAGAGGGAAACGGGAATGTACCGGACTTCAATTTTCGTAACGTCCCTCAATCCTCACCTCAATACTTGATTGAAGAAACATCTGTCACACTTAGCCCACCCTCTGTCTCACACTCAGCCCATTCCTAAAACCCATTAATGTAATCCTCACTGTCAGTTGTGCAGAGCTTGTATACCTTGCGCGCTTTTGATGGTGCAATAGTGCATCCCGCCCTGTGCCGGCATACAACGCAAGAAGGAAGGAAATGGAGCCTTATGGTGCAGTGCACAGGAATAGATCGTGCGTTGTGCATTGAAAGGCCCATCCCATGCGTGCAACACTATGTTCACACATCTCACCTCTCATGTAATTTGAAGGGAAAGATTGGTCACTCACCCCACCCTCTATTGCACTCACTGATAGATACAGAGGGCAGTCCATACTCACGTCCCCATCCTATTAGGATGAAATCTTACATCACTCAAGGGGTTGGTGATGAAGATCATGTCGGCTATTGTTGTCAGGATCTTGAAGATGAGGCGACACGAGGAGGCAGCCAACAAGTCTCATACTTCAATTATTTGTAAGAAAGATCATCTGTTAAGAAGGACAAACACGGATTGATATTGTAGAGACATCGTGCCAAGGGAGGTGGCTTCAAATTACTTGCTGAAAAGGTACGGATGGTGAGTCAACTATCCTGAACTGTGGGGCGTTACCACCTTTTCCACAATCAGCTTCCCGCCCAAGGATGTTTCCACCTTTTCTTGGAACGAGGCCTCTTATGACAGGGAATTTCTTCATTTTCTCCCATAATAGTTTTGTTTGTTTTTTTTCTTTTTCTTCTTCTTTTCCTTTTTTTTTTCTTATTAAGAAAGAGAATGGTAGAAATACCATGTGTCAAGACCAACCTCGCCACCGTTATTGGATCAAACGAGAAGAGAACAAGGTCGGGTTGAGAGGTATCTGTGAGGGGCTAGCAAAAAGAGACCCCCTCATGAGGAGAATCATAAGGGCTACCAGAAGCACAAAGAGAATGACGGAGCGATGCCCAAAAGGGAGAGGGTAGGTCGACTATGATTATCAAGATCTCCAAGGAGGGAAGTACTTCTTCAGACAATAGCCATTGATCAGAAAAGAATCATCAGAGGCATCAACGGTTTGTACCTGAATAGAGCCATTAGGATTGACAACAAGTACCTTGTATGGGCCCATCCACCATTGTTGAAGCTTGCCAGGAAACTTGCAAATCTTGAATCATAGGCTAGGATAAGATTACCTTCTTTAAACTCTTTGTGCTTAATAAAACTACCATGATAGGCCTTATGTCGTGCTTGAGTGGTTTCCATACACTGTAGGGCCATCCGTCATATCTCATCCAAGCATTCCAAGTGTAGGAGGTGGCATTGCAGTGACTCATCATCTCCCAAGGGTTCTTTAACTGCCACTCGCAAAGAGGAAAATTCCAGTTCAACAGGGAAGACGGCTTTTGTACCATACACTAGCTGGAAAGGGGTCGTCCTGTAGCTGCCTTATGGGAGGTTCAGTATGCCCAGAGGGTCTCTGTAAGTCGATCATCCCAATCGTGACGATGTGCGGAAATCATTCTTGTCAAGATCGAGCAAAGATTGGTGACTTCAACTTGGCCGTTTGCTCTAGGGTAGTAAGGAGTAGACTTGCGATGGCAGATTTTATATAGCTCTGTCAGCTCCTCCATGATTTTGTTAAGGAAATGAGTACCTCTGTCACTTACCAACTCGAGGGGACTGCCAAAATGGGTGATAATATTCTCGTACATGAACAGGGCTACGCTGTTACCATCATCCCGCTTCAGAGCTTTAGCTTCACACCACTTTGTGACATAATCCATACATACTAAGATGTATTTGTTCTGCTTCCGTTTGGTGAGTAGATCAATGGGACCCACAAAATCAATGCCCCAGTTCTCGAACGGCTTTAAGGGAAGAATAGGTTGCACTAGCACGGCACTTGTTTTGGTGGGTTTCCCCATTCGCTAACAAGCATCACATCTCTTGTAGTAGTCATATGCATCCTTGTGGAGGGTTGGCCACCAGTATCCTACTAATAGAGCCTTCCTAGCTGTCGTTTCTCCTACGAAGTGTCCACCACATGGTTCGTCATGGCATGCTTTCATTCATCCCCTACAACACATCTTCGCAACACTTCATCTTTGCCTCTCTTGTATAGTGCACCGCCTAGCAAGGTGTAGGGGCTGATTCTAACAAAAGCTTCTTCTTCTCACGGCTTGAGATGCTAGGAGGATACAGTTGAGTTGCCAGGAGTTTGGCTATGTCTGCATACCAGGTAGTAACTATTTCAACTAGAAACAAAGAAGCATCAGGAAGGTCTGGATCATCATGCTCCCCTTCTGCAGTTTGAGAGATCCGTGATAGATGATCGGCTAGGACATGGAAACAGCTAGGCTTAGTAACCACTTCAAAATTGAACTCCTGGAATAGGAGCAACCATCTCATCAGTTGTCCTTTAACATCTGCTTTGTTCCTCAAGAAGGACAGGGCTTCATGATCCACGTAGAACTTGAAATGCATTGACAATAGATAGTGTCTAAACTTCTCTAGTGCAAACACAATTGCCAAGCACTCAAGCTCTGTCACTGTGTAGTTTGTTCCCTATCAGTGACCTTCCGGCTTGCATAATATATTGGTTGATCTAATTTAGAGGGGGCCTTTTGACATAGGACAGCACCTATCCCTTCGACTGATGCATTTGTGTGCACATGAAACTCCTTCGTCCAGTCAGAAGGCTGTAAGATAGATGCTTGGATAAGGCACTGTTTTAGGGTATTAAAGGCTCCTTCACAATCAATCCAAAGGAAATCCGCATCTTTCCTTAGGATCTTGTGCAGAGGGGCTGCCTTGGTTGCAAAATGTGCATTAAATCTTCTATAGTAGCCCACATGGCCAAGAAATCCTCTCGATTGCTTGAGGTTTGTTGGTGCTATCAAGGCAGAAATCTTCTCAATCTTCGCTGGTTCTGTTGCAATCCCTTGTGCAGAGACAATATGGCCCAAAAGAACTCTCGATGAAATGCCAAAGATACATTTGTCAGGGTTGAGAGAAATCCCATACTCTCAGCATCTATCAAAACACTGCTCTAGGTGTCCCCAATGCTCACAAATTAAGCTATAAACACAAAAGTCATCAAGATACACCTCAATGAAATCATGCAAATGAGTCTAGAAGGCAACCATCATTACTCATTGAAAGGTGGCAGGAGCATTACAGAGCCCAAATGGCATCACTCTGTAGGCATAGGTCCCCCATTCTGTGGTGAAGGTTGTTTTGGATTGGTCCTCTTCTGCAATTTGGACTTAGTTATATCCGTTGAATCTATCCAAGAGAAAATAGAGCTCATGGCCTGCCACTGTGTCCAACAGTTGGTTTATAAAAGGGATAGGGAAATTATCCTTCTTTGTCTTCGAATTGAGCTTTTGAAAGTCCACACATATTCGAAGTTTCCCGTTCTTCTTGGGTACTATCACAATGGGCGAAACCCATTCACTGTTAACCATGGGATAAATGAAATTGGCTTCAAGAAGTTTCAATAATTCAGCCTTCACCAGAGCAGAATAATTAGGATTCATAGGCCTTTGTCTTTCCCTTACAGGTTTGGCATCAGGCTCTAGGTCAATGTGATGTTGGCATACTGTGGGATCAATCTCCATTAGATCTTTATATGACCAAGCAAACATGTCTAATTTCTCCTTTAGTAGATCTTGCAAGACCACTAGTTATTCTTCTGGAAGATTGAGACCCACTTTCAGGTGACATTCAGTACCGTCAGTATCCAAGAATATTACTTGTCTTTCACCTTCCACTTCGCGGATAAATGTCCCATGGATTGCTTCTGGATAGAGGTTTGACTCTTTCAAGGGAGTAGCGTCATCGTCTGATGTTCCACTAGAACCAGTGTCCTCCTTATGAACAAATGACTCATTTGCCTGTTGAGATTGTTGGAAGGGTATCAGAGCTTTGTTTTCTTCTGTGTGAGTGGTGATTTCTTCTAGACTTGGAGATTCATCTTCAAAGGATGCGTCTAGCAATGTCACATAGCACAAACCTTCTAGAAGTCGTGGCTCTGATGCCTTTGGCTTCTGTTGACAGGGGGCATCATCATCATCATTTCTCCAGAATGAATGGTCAGGGCGACAGGAGCCACTGGTGAACTTAATTTTTATGCCTTTGATCCATTGCTTATGCAGAATGCAGATTCTGCATACTTTATGGTCCATTGGTCAACCCAAATGGAACCATGGTCATTCCATCAAACACCCTGAGATCTTCGGACTTTGAGGTCTCTGTAGGGACATCAACAAGATCATCCACTATCAGAGGATCTTCTTCAATTGCACTTTCATAACCTATTTCGTTTTCTTCCTCATTATGTCCATCCTCTTCCTCTAGAGGCTCTGTCTCTGCTTCTGTAGAGCCTTTGTAGGAGAAGAACAGATCTTCCACCTCTGTCTCTTTCTACTTCTACTTCTATCTCTAGCTCTGTCTTTGCTATTGTCTCTATGACTGCCATGTAACAAGGAGAACAGTACATCCATGCTTCTATTTCACTGTCAGAGGTGATTTCAAAAGTAAATTTGAGGCAAGAGGTATTCTCCCATGGATAAGGACTTTGCTTCCCTTGGTAGTTGGCTTATAGTGCCCACTGTTAGGGATTGTGCCTCTATTTTTTTGGGAAAGATATGTTTAACAGCCTCTTCGTCTCCTGATGTACCATCTGTTACTTCATTGGAGGAGTCAGTTATGACTTCAATGGATGTGGATCCATTGCCTTTTTGCGATCCATACAACTTCAACACCACTTTGTTGGGTCCTATGCCTAGGGTTAGGGTTCCTTTGAACTAGTCCGTCCTGACTCTTGCTTCAAAAAGCCAAGGTCTTCCTTCCCAACAGCAGAGAGTATGAGGTCCCATAAGAATTTGGTTTAACCACCAAATATGTCAGCCAATAGTCTTTTCCACAAGGGTTGTTTTTACGTATGGGAGGATACCCAACGGTTCAATTTTGCTTTGGTTTGCCAATCTGATAAGCCAATATGCAGGTTGCAACCCTAAGTCCTTCATTGTCACATCCATCATTATGTTTACTGATGAGCCTCCATCAATCAATGCATCTAAAATAAAGCATCCTCCTATCCATACACTAATCTCTGGGGTTCCAGGATCTAGGAAGGTGTTAGCCACATCTACTTCCTTTACAGGCTCTGAGGCCTTATTGGTCTCGGTTGTTGTTGACGGAGCTATCCTTAGTCCATGTCTTCTTGTCAAGATGCTTTTGAATTTTTTTTGGCAGCTGGGAGATAGCATCAGTTGTTAGAATGTTAAGTTTGTTTTAAAGGTGTCCAGGCCTTTGACTAGGTCATATTCTTTGATAGGATCCATGGGCTTTTCCAAACTGCTGGGGAATGGGTCTATACCCATTTTCGTCTTTCCTTTTTCTTCTAATAATGGCACTATCAGCATTTCCTGTGTTTCTTAAATTCCTTCTATATGATCTATCTCCTAGACCTCTGATCTTGTTTCTGGGACTGTCTCTATGACTCTCTGTGGCACTACAGTGCTCTGTACTGCACTATTCTGTCCGGTACTGCTCTGTCCCTATGTTGACAGGTTGAACTTCACAGTCTTAGTAGGAGAATTATTTTCATTCTGAACAACTAGATCCTTCTTCTTGGCGCGTGTGACAACAGCAACTTCCAACTATATCAAATTGGAGGCAGGCTCTTGTACCTTCTGTTGGCTATCAGTGCCATTGGCCTTTACAAGGGCTCGACTTGGATAGTCCTTTGCAGTGTGGCCTTCGCCTTTGCATCGGCTGCATAAGGGCTTGTAATCCACAGATCGTCTAGGGTTTGGACAATTCAGGGAGATATGACCCTTTTCTCCACACCTATAACATTCCACCTTTGATCTCTAGGCTGTCGTCCTCTGTAACTTTGAGAGGAAAATCTCCTTAGACCAAAATTAGGACCAAATTCCCTAGACTTTGGTCCAATATCCTGTGTTGTCATTTTGGATTCTAGCAAGTTGAATCTTGCATTTTCATGGCTTTCGGGAACATTCAGTGGCTAAATGTCCCGCTTGATGACACTTTTCGCACCATGTACTAGAGCGTATCACATCTCTCCCAGCTCCCGTAGGGATGGATATATTGGCAGTATTCACCTTCAACGTTTGTAGCTGCTCTGTAATCACATCCATAAGCTCTTTCTTGATACTTGCAACTAAGTTGGATAAGTAGTCCTTCAGATTTTCACCTCCTGAAGTGCTTGTAGCAGGGTTTTGGGAAGCTTCTGTAATTACTACATACACTGATTGGGTTGATCCAGAGGGCCCTCTATTGTGGTTCTGATTCAGAGCTCCTGTTGAGACTTGGGATTTTTTATTTCAGTTGGTAGGGTTCCACTGTTGTTGAGTCGACATTAGAGGAACTGTTTGAGGCCACTGTTGTTGTGGTTGAACCATCATTTGAGGCACTGTCGTCTGTGGTGACTACAGTGGATTAGATGCACTATACTGCGGCACTATTTGCATCTGGGGATAGGGGTAGGGAACTGTCTTGGAACTACATTTGGTAAGTATACCATTCCTGGCATGGGAGGAGATAAGACTCCTCTTCTTGGAGTCATTGACAGCTTTGCTTCAACTTCTTCATACAATCTTGCACCTTCCACTATAGCTTGCAAATTGACTGGTCTTCTCAATTCCATGAACTTGCAAACTTCTGGTTGTAGGCCCCTAAGGAACACTCGTTTCTGAATACCTTCGTCCAAATGATAGTTATTCCATCTCTTCAGGATGGATTCCATTTGCGAGACATAAGCTTCTACTCTTTCTCCAGAGGACTGACTTAGGTTCATGAACTCCTCTCGCATCCGCTCTTCAAAATCTTCACGCCTGAATTTAGTGAGGAAGGCCAAATTCAGGTCGTCCCAAGTGCCAAAAGTTCCTGATGCTTATCTCTCATACCACTGAAACGCCACGCCTTTGAAAGTAGCGGGGAATATCACTAACCAATGCTTAGGGGTTCTGGCATTGTTAGCCACACATGTTACCATAAACTCTGCTACATGAAGATCAGGGTCTTCATTGTACTCTCCCTTAAAAATTGGCAATGGGACTACATTTGTTGACATGTCATAAATATTTCCAGGACAAATATGACTAGAAAGGGGACCTTGAGTTGCCATGGGGACTTCTGTAAAGAGTGCTTTTAGGGCGTCAAAGGAGGCTTCTACTGTTGCGAGCTCATTCTCAGCTTTGATTCTTGTCTTCTCTCTTCTCACGTACCTTTGGACTCATTCTAACGCTTGCCTCTTGATTGTGTCATTCATCAGGGACCTAGCTCCAACCAATTGATCTGTACTCAACAGAATAGTATCAGAGAGGGCTTCAGTCTCTAGGGGATTCTCTGGCCAATATCTCCTCTACTTCCTTCTTTTTAACATCTCTAAATTCAGCTTTTAAACCACTATAGAGGGGGAGATATTCCGTTCTGAAAGTATCAAAACTCATTCTTCTTAGGATCGTTGTTATGCCAACGTTATAATAATGCCAGTTTCTGAGGGTTTCAATAGTGCATGTTGTGAAAAACACTATGTCTACCAACTTCCAGTGGGTTGCTAATTGGATAAACAGAAGATTGTCAATACACTAAGCATCCCACGTATCTTGCTGTTGAGCATCCACGAACAAATTCCAACTCTTTTCCTTCTTGTTTTTATGAACCTCCATAGACCACGACTCCTAAAGCTTCTTCACGATCTCCCACTTGATGATGTCTGGAAACTTCTCAATGAATACCAAATCTTCCATGGATAGTCATTCTCTCTGCTTCTGCTCTTCAATTTTTTTCCAAACAATTTGTCACCAAGATGCACGTCTCTTTTGCCTCAATAGGAAGAGGAAATAGTCCACCACATAGAGCTTGCATCATGATGGTAATATATTTCCGCCATTATGGAATGAGCTTCTTATGAAAAGTGGCTTTGGCAATGAGAATCTCCAACTCTTCAGTGGAAGAAGGAACTTTGCAAACATCCATTGAATTATTCTCTTCTTGGCAATGCCATTTCCTTCATTTTCAACCTCTTCTTATGCTTGTTGATGGCAAGTTTGCTCGGCTGCGTACCAAAAACATGGAGCCCCAAGAGGAACACCAAGGAAACGGGGATTCCAGCGCAAGAAAATCTATCTTGTAATATCAACAAGCTTTTATTTCATTCTTTCGATAACCAAAACAAAGAAAACAACAAATCTTCACGCAGCATCATAGTAGATATCTCCCACGGATTTGATAGAATCAACCATAATCTTCAACATCTTCACAGAATCCTTCAATAGAGCAAGGAACATAAAATAATACACCATTTTTGAATGGAAATCAATCACATAGTATTAATCTTCAATGTCTTCATAGTTTTCTCTCTCAATCTCTCATATACATATACATTGTTTTGATAGAATTGGCTATCTTTGACTCTCTCTCTCTATCTCTCTATCAATAATACATCATCTCCTCACTACAATACTCAATAATGACTCTCAATAATCCTTCTTAGGTCATGGATGCACCTCCCAAGAGGTACGTCTGATGCGAAGAGGCACTAGAGCCACTACAGTGTCTCTTCACAACTCACTACTATCACTGTCACTTCAGTCTTCTCTTCAATCTTCGGCAGTTGCTTCTTCCATTTATTTTAGCTCTTTTGAACTTAGATTCATCCTTTCCAAAAGTTTAAAAACTTTTCCAAAGTCACACATACATTCTACAAAACACTTACTAAAGATCTACAAAACAGAAGAGAACAAGAACAGAGCAAAGACAGAATAGAGACAGAGGCTCTACAGAAGATTTATATAGGGTTACAGAAGGTCATCAGAGAATAGTGGATCCTCATAGCTCATACTAAAACCATTCCAAACTATCAAAAAATATTCAATAAGCTTTCAAAAGATTTCAACCTTCATCAACCATCAATCCATGCTTCATACAGAAGAAAATCAGAACAAAATAGAAGCTATATAGAGGGTATCAGAACCTCAATAGAACCTATCACAACATCACTTCCATTAACAACTATACATCACTCTAAATCTATCAAAAATCAACCATTCAGACCTCAAAAACAACGAAATTCAGTCAAAAATTCAGTCTTTTTCCACTCTCAACATAGTTTCCTTAATCTAGATTTTTCTATGGGTCGTTCAAGAAATCCATTCTCTAGGATGTGGATTATGTCATCTTCCCAATATGGTATGAGGTTTGCTCTAAATAAATCTCATTTGCGGGACATTCTAAAAAGATGTGTATTTGGTAGATTATCAATGATGTCCTATATCGAGCCGCTTCACCTATGGGCATGTGGGGCATGTGATCTGCCATGTAGTGTTGTTTGCCTTTGTGTATGACCACAGAGAAGTTAAATTCCAAAAGTAGAAGTGACCATCGAGTAATGTGTCTTGTTGCACATGGTTTATTCACAAGATAAAACCATGCTTGATGATCCACAAAGAAGGTAAAGGGTGTCGCTAGAAAATAGTGTTTAAACTTCTTTACGATGAACACCATGGCTAACCCTTTCCTCTTTGTTATGGAATAGTTCATTTTCGTATCAGTGAGTTGTCTGCTAGTAAAGCTCACTGGATAGTAAAGGTTATGCTCACCAAGTTGGCACAACACTGCCCCCATGACAAACTTTGATGCATCAATGTACACATAAAAGGTAATGGACCAATCTGGACCTCTTAAGATAGGAGCTAAAGTTAGAGCCTATTTAAGCCTTTCATAGAGTTGTTGAAATACTTCGGTTCACTCGAATACTAGCAATAGCTTGTACAAAGGTTTAGCAACCAATGCATAGTTCAGCACAAATCACCGATTTAATACCTTTTGTGGCCTAAGAAGCATTGAACTCCCTTGAAGTTGGTCGCAGGGGAAAGGTTTACAATTACCCTGATTTTTTAGGAGTCTATGGCTATCCCACTCCCTCAACACAACGTGTCCTAAAATGTTGGATGGTAGTTTACCTACCATAAAGATAAGCTTTGATAGGCTCAACTACTTCCTTGACTAAAGGATAAGGTGGTCACCTACCACATACAATAGCTCTCGCCTACCACTCTCTTGTACTTGTATATAAACCACTCTGTGGTAGCTACTCTCACATAGTAGTTTTCTCATAGTAGAGCAATAGTGCACTAGAGTATAGCAAGTAGCATTCTTCTATGCATTGTATAATGAAGCACTATTTCCCAACTTTGTATTAGACCAATTCTTCAACATGGTATCACTTTCAATTTCTCTATTTTGATCCAACACTCCATTATTCAACATGGTATCAGAGCTCATCAAGTTTTTGATGTCCTAGCATTCTCCATCATCCACATCCTTAGATTTGGCCCTAGTCCTTGCATGCATCTTAGTGCTCATATTATCTAGTCTACATCTCTATTTTCACTCATTGACTTTGCAACACATGATGGAGAAGATTTCTTCACCATAAAAGTTATTTCCATATCAAAAACTTCAAGAAGGATTTTTCCATGTAACAACAAAGTCTCTACATCAACAAGAATGTATTTTTCATTTATACGATTCACAATGGAGTCTATATCTTAAAGAGCTCTACTTCAAAGAGTATTTCTACATCAAATTTTAATATTTGGTATCTATATTTGAGCACAAAGTGTTGCTATCTCTTCAAGGGATTATCTTGATAAAATCTACCTACCAATCATGTCTTGTGCATCTATCTATCAAGTGGAAGTGGGACTTGAATCTACGTTGGTCCCATTTGGCATTCCACTACAATATCAAGTATTATTCTCTATCATCTTGGAGTCTAAACTATGTAATATTCATGTATTTGTTCATTGCATTGGATCCTATCCTTTGAGAGACTACTATCACTCATTAACAAATCTATTGAAGAGCTAGAAATCTTATCCTCGAGGGTGTCCACTAGGGTTTACCATATGGTATCATGTGAGTGTAAGGGAGGGGGGATATTTAAGGGAAGGAAGGTACATTTTATAAGGTAAGGTCCCATAAATAGGGGGTAGATAAGGGGTATTTTCATATATTTCTTGCACGCAGGTGACGTCTCCTTATTACTACTAGTGAATCCCCCGTGATCTTATCATTCTAATATTTCATCAAGACTATACATGCCAACATTAATGTAATGAAGAAAAAGAAGAAGAGGAGGAAGAGTGAAGTAGCTTCAGATAGCACCCTACCTTAGGTTGGTCTCTGAACCACCATGTGCAGCAACATAGGAGTGCCTCAAATATTCACCATCGTCCAGTTGGTGCCATCTTGCCATCATCTGCAATAGTCACCGATTACCATCAATTGCTTGGTCCTACACAGTAACTAAAATGTCTCTAGTTTAGCATTAGGCGAGAGTCCTTCCAACTCCACTGCAGCAGGCTCGTAGCCATTTAGACTACAACAGTGCCCGGCTAGTACCATATCTAGCTTGAGTCATGAGCTCAAAGCATGCCATAAATCTACTTTTTTGTGGTAGTCGCAACTCCTAGTCCAGTGCCATCAACCACCAACTTTCCCTATCAATATCAAGCCTCATCATAGCACAAGAAAAAGGGGTACCTCTCTATCAACCATGCTTGTCTATTTGAAATGTTAACATGCAGCACTAGTCTTTCACACGTAGGCTCACCTTCCTTCAATACACTACCAGTGTGCCTCCAGCCACGTATGCTTCTTTCCTATCGTTTTCACTCCCCTACCATGATCTGGCCCACCTTGCCTTACCATGTGATGTCGAAGCGCCTACTACTATTACTCTAGCAAAAAAAGAAAAAGTCATGGATTGCAAGACCGAGGTCACAATCCTTGGGAAGATGTGCTGCATTTTTGAGCCCTTGATTGTTTTCTTCTCTTCATCATTGGCTTTTCTACTAAACAAAGGTGCCCAACATAGTGCAAGTCCTCTCTCTCCCTAGCCACACATATTCTATCTTTTCTCACCTAACTCTAAGGCTTCTCATTAAACTCATTTATCCTCACCTCTTGTTTTTTAGCCTTATCCACGTCATAGCTTCTCTCTTATCTTATTCTTGCTAAAACACACATGCTTCTCACATCTTAATATCCCTTTGAACATGCCATATAGATCTAAGTTATTGGCCTTCCCAATTACCCCACAATAGCCAACTACACTCAATCCAATCTCTCAACAAAGTTTTGCAAAATCTCAATGGCCTCTAGTGCCTATGATGTGTGGATTTCATCTCTACATGATGCTTATCTTTCCCACTCATGCCCACACAATGCCTCTCAAACCATAGAGCTTTCTCTACATCAAGATGATCATTTTGAGTAGGAAATTATCGATACTTTCCTCAACTCTCTTTGTTCTCATCCATCAACTTTGGAGAAAGAAGATACCCTTCATGGAATGATCCTAGAATAGCCTAAGCATGGGGGCACAATCTCCTTCAATAGCTTCATGCAGCTTGACAAATATGCATTTAGCATCAATTGGGAAGCTATCCCAATATGGAAGCCCACACATTTCATGGCTCAAACACCTCCTTCACAAGTGATAACATCCTTGTATTGGCCCCTCATATGGTGGTCCATAACTTTGATATCTATGAGGTGGATTTCATTCATCACCTCACATTGTTCTCTTCTAAGGCTCAAAGAATCAACAAATTCCTAATCACAATGGGTTGCTACTTTATTTCTACCCTTAGTAGTACAAGGACATCCTGGAGACACTCTCAATGGCATCAATGTCTCATTAGAAAAGTTCCTTACCCTAATGGAGATGCTGAGGTTTCCACAACCCATCTTAACATCAAGTAACATGACAAGCTTGATCACCTCAATTAGTCACTTCCATGATTACTTCTACATGTACCATCTTTGGATTACTTCTTTTAGTAGTTTATTTTCATATGTTGATCATTACTTGGATGTTATCATCTCATTTCTCTACTCCATGGATATTGATCACTCATCCATCCACGATATGAACAATCTAACTTCATCAAGTTTATCATCTTTCAATGGACTTTTGATCACTTCATCATCAAGCTACCTTTTCATTGTAACTTCTATCACACATACCCTAAGATCAAACAACAAACTTTCACGTGGATCTCCAACGATATCGATATCCTATCTTGTTATTCTTATCATGGTCCATCGTGTGTAGACTTAATCCTCAAGAACATTGGTAGAAAGGCTATCTTCCATAGTCAATGCGAATCTTGCTATTTTTCTAAGGGAGGGATGTATTACTAGAAAAATAGTAAGTACCCCTTGAAAGTTTTGTTTGTTAGTCTCTCCTCTCTTTAGCTTAAGGGGGGATGTTGGATGGTAGTTTACCTACCACAAAAATAAGCTTTGGTAGGCTTAACTACTTCCTTGATTAAAGGATAAGGTGTTCACCTACCACATTTAATAGCTCTCACCTACCACCCATTGATTATGAATCTCACCTACTACCACTCTCTTGTACTTGTATATAAACCACTCTATGGTAGCTACTCATGTAGTAGTTTTCTCATAGTAGAGCAATAATGCACTAGAGTATAGCAAGTAGCATTCCTCTGTGCATTGTATAATGAAGCACTATTTCCCAACATTATATTAGAGAAATTCTCCAACATGGTATCACTTTCACTTTCTCTATTTTGATCCAACAATCCATTGTTCAACATAAAGGGGTTCAATGAGAGACTATATTATCGATATTGTTCAAAGACTATTCATAGCTTTTCCAAGTTCTCTTCCCAATTGGTGTGAATGCACAAGTCATCGACGAAGACTTCCAACCATTTTCTAAGCATGTCCTTGAAGATGGCACACATGAGGCATTGGAAGGTAGCAAGGATATTGATCAACCAAAATGACATGACTATAAAGGCAAACCCCCCCCCCCCCCTAATTTGATTAGCGAATGCCATCTTGCGTCTATCAGCCAAATGGACTTGCACTTGGTTATAGCCTGAGAAGCCATCCAGAAAACCATAGGCTTCCTTTCTTCTTGCCACTCTCTCTAGCATGTGCTCAGTGTATGGTAATGGGTAGTTGTCTCTCTTTGTAGTTGCATTGACCTTCTTATAGTTTATGCACACTCGAATCTTCCCATTCTTTTTCATGACTATGACTATGGGTGATACCTAGTCCATATGCTCTATCTGATAAATGAATCATGCCTTCAATAGCTTATCAATCTCTTCCTTCACTGAGTGTGCATGCTTAGGATTCATCACCTATGGTCGTTTCTTGACTGGTATCGCATTGGGGGTAATGGGAATATTATGAGTCACGATACTTGGATCTATTCCCCTCAACTCATCTAAGGACCATGCAAACATGCCAATGAACTTTCTTAAGAGATCTATGAGGTCATTCTCTTCCTCCTTAGTTAGGTTGTCCACTATGTACACAAGTTGAGGCTTGTCCTCTTCCCTTTCCAAGTTGACTTTCTTAACTTTGACTGAGTTCACTTACTTACCCTTTCCACTTGGCTCTTACAAACACCATTGTTCGATCATTCTTCTTGAACTTCGTAAGGTGCTTGGGTAGGTCCCAGGGTTTCTTCTATCATTTAGCTTTTGACGACTTTGATTGTTTCTTTCTCTCCTCCTTTATCCTCTTGCACCTTAGGTGGACTAGAAGGTCCCCCTTGGTGCATTTGGTGCCAAGTGGTCGAGGCATTTCGAGGTCACTATTAGAGCTCACCTTTGACATGGAGTTGTACTTGCCATCCTCACTAGAAGACACTACCTCCCTTGGTGATCACAACTCTGAGACTGACTCCACTCAAAATAATAGTGTGGTGCAATACTAAACTAATCCCACTTGCTCATAATCTACCACCTCCATGCATTCTAGCCAAGCTCAATCTCAATCTACCTTGGAAACTCCTTTGTTTGCTCTAAAAGTGTTGACCTCTCGGGGTTTAGTGTCTGCTCTGATTTTCTCAATCACTCTTCCATTTGTGTCATATTCTATGGTCTCTACTTCCTCTTTGCTACTGATGGAGCTATAGTTTTCATACTCATTCTCAGAATCCTCATGCTTAGACTATCAATCATTTTTAGGATTCGTGTTTACAATTTTTTTCTCACTTGTCATGAGAGTCCAGTCATATGAGATGTTTAAGTTGTGCACCTTAGTCTATTGCCACTCTTTGCTTTCCATAAGATCCTTGAGGGGCTTTAAATTAGTAATTGGGTTGCCAACCAACTCACCTAATAAGTACTCAAAGATTTTACGAAGTCCCCATTTGCTAGTTGGGACATGATAGGTGATTGGCATTGGTTGGCTAATGGAACTCTTGGCCATCACGCACAAGGGCACCGTGGAAAGGATAGAAGTGATGGCATTGTTAGGTTTGCTATAGCTAAGTCTACAACTTGCCTATATTCATCCTCATTCTCTGAGAATGGGAGATCAATGGTTGACAATACATGCATCTAGTCACGCTCATCCTTAGGGCAAGGAATGTACCTTGTTATATGTCCATAATTGCTTCTAGCCCTTGAGTCACCCTTTAGTATGGCGGCAGAGATGGCATCTAGGTCCACTCATGAGGCTTTCTGTAATATTTCCATGCAATAAAAGTTAGGTGGTTAGTTTGAAAGTTAGTTGGTCGATTAATAAGTTAGTAAGATCACTGCCTAAAGACTAAGGTAAAAACTAACTAACGTTAATAGCTAATACTTTTTATTTAATTAAAATATTTTTGTTTAAATCTGAGAGTCGTAAATTTGATATTTTTCTCGAATTGATAAGGACCGTAGCCACCCTTCACGAAAGTTACAACATGAACGAGACTCATGAGCCATAATAATCACTAGTATTAATGTGTATAGTTTGGATGGTCCAAAAATATTAGATTTTTGGGCAAAAAAAACTAATATATTTTAGATATTATCCTAAAAATAAAGAATTGAAAGTCATTTAAAAGAAAAGACAAGTGATATTTTAGTTAGTTTTGGAGATTTTATTTAAAAAAAAAAAAGAAAAATGACTGGCGAAATCGCACGTGTCATGATTGCCATGATTGCAGTCTACAGACAATAGACGTACTTCGAACAGAGAAAAGAAGAAGGAGTGAACTGAGAGCTTTCTAATCAAGTGTCTTGGGGTTTTACCCCCCTTTTGGAGCCAATGCAACCATCAAATTTATGATCTGAGCATCAGATCACTGAGTCTTCTAAGAGCCCCTCCACTCTTGTTCTCGGTATTATACCCTCCTCTCTAATTCATTATAAATATGAGGCATGGGGAGGCAAACGGAGCATAAGGAGACCCCGAGAGACTACAAGAGAGAAGTAGAGAGAAGGATACCCCTCCAAGAGATTGTGTGTGAGAGAGAGAGAGAGAGAGAGAGAAGTTACCCCAAGAGGCTGCACAATTCCCTCTATCTCGATCCTCGACTTAGTCATCTTCTTACGCTCTCCCATCTCGAATCTATTTTTCTTTCTTAATCTCTTGAGTCTACTTGCGGACTATGGCCTCCAAGCGAAGAATGTTGCATGTGGATGGCAATCCTACAACCAGCAACAAAGCTTCAGGTGAAGGCATCACTGTCAATCCAATTGCGATATCGGTCGTAAGTAATGTATTTTTAAATTGATATATGCTTGTTTTGATTCTCACATGAGATACATTAGGCTCCATACTATGATGGACAAGAATAGGTCATGGGAAGGGATAGGCCTCTTCTCACATATTTAAAAGATGGAATTTGCAAAATGCATGTATTAAGGGAAGTTAATTGCACTTAGTTGCGTATTGCTTATTCATTGATAGAGCAATCGATCAGGGGTTATGAATAACATAACCATAAAAAGAATAACATTAGGAATTGTGCATACAAGTATTAAGTAAATTTTGCATAGAATCGCTCTTTGATTCCAAGGGGGAGATCGAATATGCGATGGAATTATTATCGCATCTACTCTTGTATTTTTTGGAAAAAATACATTTGGTTTTGTTGGTTGATTGACCAACACCCTAAATGTTTTTTTCAATCAACTGATTGTGGCATTGTGATTTGGATAAATATTCCAAGTGCTTGTGTTTAATGGCAAAAGCATGGCAAGGGTCAGGAATGACAAGCATCCATGGAAAATAAAGGAATTTTTCATTAGAAGATGTTATTAGGTTGATTGCCTTGATTGTGCTTGACTGCTAAATGGATTAATTAAGGAAGGATGTTTTACACGAGTGGATCATCTCCAAGATCGCACCCCAGATTACCCCAAGAGGGCACTGCTCGATTCACACGTCGATGGTCGAGTGGTGAAAAGGCCAACCATGGAAATGACATCTCATTCCTAGACCACTTGTGGGTTAGGTGGAGCTCTGGACACCCCTTTCCTATCTAGAATGGAGTTGGAGGTCCCCGTGAGCCCAATGTTTGGGACGTTGGAAGATCCTATTCTAGATAAAGGATGGAAATTTTGGTGCCATGTGATTTGGACCAGGGAATTCTGTTGGACAAAAGGGACACATAATTCTCCTGTATGGGCAGGAGACAAAGATTAACTTGAAGATAAGTTAAGGAACTTGTTTATCAAAAGGACTGCTTGTTTTGTTTTCGTGTCTGTGCTGTAAATTATGCGAACAAACCCTGTTCTCTAAAAGGCTTAATTAATGAAGCTGATTTTAAATGTTCCACATAAATGTGGTAGGACCTAATTACAAAACTAAAGCTATCAAGGGAAGCGGGTGGATGGAATCCTCGACAGGTCCGTCCTACGGTTGGGTGGTCCCAGAGAACTAGGAGGCTTCTCACAAGGTTTTACCGACGATGACTTTAGGTATTGTTAAGTTAGAACAAGATTCATGCCATTTTAGGGGACCGGAATGGGACTATGCCCTACAGCCAGAGAGGTTGAGTAGCGCATCCCTCTCATTTCCCATTCTCTTTGAACCAAGTGTGGTATGGATCTGCTTCAGATTGGGTATCTCTGCATAAAGTAGGATGTCCAAAACCCAACGCTAGGATACTGTCAGGAGACATTGTCTACTAGGAACCTAGATTTCAGGTCGATCCTAGTGGGTTCTAGCGTGGATGTTCCATTGCGAGGCAGACTCGAGAAACCCTAGGCGACAAACCCCAAAACATTCCATGGGAGTGTCGGACGGTGACTCCTAGAATTGTTTCTCGATGGACCGCTAAAACGTGCTTGGACAGGGGTACGTTACATTTTCCAAGTGTCCAACTTTATTCGGACTGCTTCTGATCTATTGCCTAAAAATATCAGGCCATTATACTAGTCCTCTATCACTCTGGCATTCCTCATCCAAGGCCTACCTAGTAGGATATCATAATCCACTTCCTTCATGACTATGAAGTTCAAGGAGAATTGGACTCCTACTATATTTAGAGGCCAAGCCTTCAAGACTTTGAAACTTCTAACCTTCATCCCATTCGCTAGAGTGACATTGAAAGTGCAATTTCCATTGGTGGATTTTCCCAAGCTTGCAGGACTGCATGGCTAATTACACTAACCCTTGCTCTTGCGTCTATTATCCCCTTCCATGTTTGTGGTAGTCTAGGGGTTCTTGTTGGGTTGATGTCTATCCTCGGAGTAGCTGGCTTTGAATTGTTAGGTGTGGGTCAAAGGGCTCCCCTTCTGAAGTATGGCCACCTAATTCTTGGATAGTATGGCTAATTGTAAGGTCACTATAGTAAGGAAACCGTCTCGGGACATTTAGATGGCAGGTGGTTCCCTCCATAGTGCACACACTGCATGTAAGGTCATATCGGCCTTCATATCGACTCTTGTAGCTTGGCTAGTTCTAACTTTAGTTCTGGCTTTAGATCAAATATCGCTTGCTACACTCTTTCCTTTATCTGGTTCATTGGGGAGATTGCTCATTTGCTAAGTGTGGAAATTCTTTGGGCATTTCTAAACTTGCTGCTCCCTTATTGTGTAGCCCTAGAGCTTCTCTCCCTGAGCAAGTCTTTCATCCCTATGGCCATCTCAAAGACTCTTCCAAGCACATCCCTTTGTAGGTTCGAGTTGCTCACTAGGGCCTTATAGAGTTGAAGACGTTGCAGATCCCATTAATGAATACGGTTGAGACTACTCTCTCATTGGGTCATTCAGATGAACATATTCTCTTATAGAGACTCCTCACATGTGTGATGTAGTCTCGTATGTCCTCTTTGTCTTTTTGGTTGAATTCATCAGCTTAATAATGAGGTTATTAGAGTATCCTACCTTTGAGAATCTCTTGATGAAGAGATCCTTTAGATGGGTGAAGTTATTATGTTCAACATTATCAAGACTAGTAAACCAACTCTGTATCTCTTGTCTCCTAAGGAAAGACCAAATGCTTGTGCTCGTTGAGCAAGTGCCATGAGGTTATTAGCCTTAGTCACCTGCTCAAATTTCTTGACAAAGCTATAGGGATCATTGCCTACTTGGTATATATTGAGTTCCTTTGCAACTATATGTATTTCTATTTGGCTCATGGTATTTAGGGTGATTCCTAGCCTAACTAACAATGATGCTGCCAAGGCTGCCCCACTTTTCTCAACACTGGTATTGTCTACTATCTTTTTGTGAGTAGCTTGCTCACTGTAAGGTCAGCTTCTAAGGCTCTCACCCTATTAGCGTTGCCTCCCATTTGATTCCTACTTGAGATGGCTAGGATCCTATGAAACTCATTGAGCTCTCTCTCTTGGTGCAACCTTTGAGCCTTTTGTTGCTCGCTGCTATAACTTACAATATGTTGCAATGCTATCCTTCCCAGACTCCTCTCCTCCTCAAGGTCAAGAATAATATCGACTACTAGTCTTCCATGATGCACTATCCTTGTTTACTAGTCATACTATGCTACAAGTTATTGGATGTTGTCCGGGTATCTTGCCATGTTAAGGTCGAGGTCAAGGTGGAGGTCATTCTCATTTCAGCTGGTGCCTACCATGGTGGTTGTCACATGACCCACTAGTGCTTCTGTAAGGTTAACTAGGTTGACTGAATATGCATCTCTAATCTTGACTAGTCCCTTCTTCCCTCAATGGTCTAATGGTTTCGTTTGCCTTACATTTTTGTTCTTGGTGTCTTGGGTCACTCATTTGATTCCTAGAGTTGCATTCCTACTGGTGGGTTTATTGTTTGCTTAATCCCCCTTAGTGTGTTCCTTGTTAATCCAAACACTTTTATGCTAGAGCGATGCTACTTGATGTGAGTTATGTGAAATCAAGCTTTCTAGTTTTCCCATGCGCTTAAGTGTCTATAGTGCAAAGTTGACCTTTAATGAAGTCAATCACATCCAATCAGTTTTGTGCCTTGCAATTTTTTTGTGTGGATCCTGATTATTCCTACTAGTTGGTTTTGGATTCTTTGTGGGTTTTGATAGGTGGTTTGATGGGTCTTCAGCCAAGTTGGTCAACTTAGGTCTCTCTCTAAGGTAGTGGCTAGTGGTCAGTTGTTTCAATCACTCCTAGACTGCTAGGTCAAGGTTTTTGAGTGCAAATAGCTCTATGGTCTCACTTGCTATCTAGATTCGAACCTAGTTGTTGGACAGCTAGTAGTAGGCCCTAAAAAGCCTTAGAGTGGCGAAAAATAGTAAAAAATAGGGTTCTAGATAACTTCTTCAAGTCCCAAATTGGTCGGCCATCTGAGTGGACTCCTACAAGTAAATGGCTATCCGAGTGACTGGACTTGGACTTAGATGAGGGGTGCTTATCTGGGCATTCGAGTTGGCTATCTGAGGCTCAAACTTGGTCCGAGTCTGACTAGACTCTTATTCGAGTAAGATGTCTAAGTGGACTTAAGTGGCTCAAACATTCGAGCTCGGTAAGAATTTGGCCATTTGAGGCTTGTGGTCATTGTCTAATTGGCACACTAGACTCATGCCAAATGGCACAAGTATTCACTTTAATGACTTAATGGACAATCTCTAGTGCACATAGGGTTTTGAATCAATACAACAATCATTCATGGAGACTCAGGGCATACCTAGAACGCGTGAATGTGTCAATGCCAAGGATTGCTGGTGTTACTGCCTTTGGACTTGTTGCTCCCTATCTCCCTCTCAATCTTATAATGTGCAAATGAGCTCTCTCTTCCCCCTTTTCACCTTTTGTGTCCTCTTTTTCTCCCCCTTACACTTTGTTTTCCTTTCTAAATATAAACAAGTCTTTATCCTTTCTTCCCCTATTTCCTCGCTATATGGAGAGTTATCTTTTCCTTCTTTTTCCTTATTTTCCAAACCTTAATGTCTCAAATATGATCAGAATACACTTCTTCTACTCTATGTAATGCACAGAAAGCTTTCTAAACCTAAACTAATCCACAAGAGAGATTGGCTCCCTCTATTCCTACCTAAAACCAATTGCCATTTTGAAGACGAACTCCTATTTCATCACTTGATTTGAAGCGCACAAGCACGCAAGCCTGAATCCGTTAGTCCCAGCAATGGAACAAAAATGTCATCCCTCTTGCAAGCAAACCACCAAGACCCATAGACTACTTATTGCTTCAAGCATTTCAAGCTGAGAGCTATGGCTACCTCTCACATAGCCATGGACACTCTTCCACACATAAATGTTGTGAGGTTACCTTTGAATCTGATCGAGTGCCTCCTTCCACAAGTGCACTAATAGCTCCACAATTCAAGATGTGCTCTCAAACAAACTCTACATCCAAGCTCTAAGCTTCAACCCCCATATCCATGTGTGCAAGAAGGAATAAGGGAAGAAGATGATGATGATGAAGAGAGGAGAAGAAGAGCTTCTCCATGGTCCCTCACTCTTTCACACACACTCTCTTCCTCTCTCACACCCTCTCTCATGCACAAGAAGGAGGCAAGAGCAAGAAGCAAGAATAGAACAAGTTTGGCCACACATAAAAATGAGCTTCTTCATTCATTTCTTGACTTGTATACATGCCCTATCCCCTCCTTGGGCAGCCATCCCCTTTTTGTTTCGGGCTTTTTCCATTCCTCTTCTCTCTTTCCTTCTCCTTCCTATTAGCGTAGGCCTCAACCTACGCCTTTAATTCTTTAAATCTTGCACGGGAGAGAGCACATCCCTCTTTTATAAAATGAATCGCAATGCACGTGGCACTTTTCTTGCTAACATATTAGGGTGTGCTTATTATTGCGAGCTTCCTTTTACATTTGAGACTTTTTCCTGCACTTTGTGTCCTCCGATTTTTCTAAGTGCGCCTTTGTCCTATGTCTTCCTCTTGCCTTGGAATTGTCTTCCATTTCTGATTTTCCGACTTTTTTGTCTTAGCCTTCTAAGGGCGTAACACCCTCTCACACAAGAAAAAAGCAAGAAGAGAGCTCCACAAGATTTCACACCACAAGAATAAGCTTATCTTTTATTTTTTTACTTTTATACATGGCCTTAATTTTTTTGGGCACCCTCCCAACTTATTGACTTAAACCGGTCTTTTTTATCTTGTGTGCACTCTTTGCCTTTTTATCATTCTTTTCTGGTTTCTTAGGTCAAGAATTCGATCCTCATGTCTCACTCAGACGTTATTATAATTTGAACAAGAGTGAGTATGGCTCTCTTTATAAAATAATTTTTTGCCAAAAAATTACAAGCGCTTGAGAGACACTTTAGTTTCCACTTATCTTTTCATTCTAAAGTATCGCCTTTCTTTTTGCACATCTCCCCTTTGTTGTGCCATCCTAGAAACGCTTAAAACTAATGAAGTGGTAGAATACAAGATTAGAATAGACAAAGGAAAAGATGAGGCAATCGAAAGAGAAGAATGCAAATTCCATGCTTGACTTGGCCATTCAATCAAAATGTGAGCAGAATAGTGGAAGAGATTATGCAAACTCAATAGCAAAGTTTTGCCAACACTTTCCCTAAAGTGTCACACTAAAGTGAAGGAGGTTTGGTTGAGAATCTTAAAAATAAGTTGCAGCTCACTAGGAGAGCACTCAAATGGAGCTTGGAAATGAGTATATCTCAATCAAAATACAAGGTGACAAAGGAAGATTGTGTGATATGGTTAAGGGAAGCTGGGTAGTTAAATAGAAGATCTCAGAATGATTGGCATTCTAGCAGTTGAAAAAATGATTCCAGAGCCGAAGAACCATTACCCTCATCTCCATTGTTTGTGATGGAAGAATGGGTATCCAACATATACTATAGAGACAATGCCACATGAGCTAGAACTCATTATGTGTTCAAGATGAACACTCTCCCTTGATTCCATGCAAAAAAGTAGAAAGGATTAGGAGGAAATTTTATGCCTCGTCCCAATGAGTGATTAGGAGAAAATTTGTTGCCTCACCCCAAATGGGTGATCATGAGGAAATTTACTACCTCACCCCAACATGTGCCAAATGTGCCTTTCAAAAAAGGAAGAAGCCAATCCTATTAGTTAGGATACTAAGGTCTTTGGGATAGTGAGATCTCTGGGAACCCAACCCTATTAGCTGTTGGGCATTTATTTTCTATAGGGACATAAAAAGATACTCCTTGATGCAATATCAGAAATAATTAGCGTGGGAACATGTCTAGGAAAAAGGTGGCTAGATTATAAGGCCCAAATTCCCAAATTGTGAGAGCAAAAGCCAACTAACTATTGGCATGACAAGGTGTTTGAAGTGCCCAGGAAAGTACCAGGCTATAAGTGTCAACCAAAATGGAGAAGAAACATTATACCCATTAGCATGGAATCATGGGTTGCATTTTGTAATGCCCTATCGCTTGAAAGAGGCAATCCCACATACATGTCCTATTCACAAAGGCATGGGATTGCTTATGACCTTTAAAAACATGGGAGGTATGATTTTTCCCTTATCTTCAACGTCGATGCCAATAGAAAGCAAGATAATATTAAATTCTGAGAAAATATTCGGTGCTCTTCTTCGAGAAGTTTGTATCAAATTTTTCAAATTGACCCAACCTAGTCTTTGTTATGCATGCAATTACTTGAGACTACTCCTCACATTATTAAACCATAGAAAAGAAATAGAGGAATATGGTCATGCACTATTTTTTTATGTAAATGTAGGCCTTGATAGATATGTTATGTCAAGAATACTCCTTTGAGTAATTGTGAGTTGCTAGAGGACATGAATGCTATTATGTTCACAAATTGTAGCTATCTCTTTCTCTCAGAAACACCACTAGTGGCAGCAAGGTTAGCCCCAAAAAGTTACATAATGAGTAGAGCTTGCTTTGAAAAGTCATTAAGTCCACTCCCTCTAACATAAGAGAGGGGGAAAGAACCAAGATGAAAAAGCCAAGAAAAGAAAAAAATAAAACAAAAGAAAAACAAAAGAGAGTAGAATCTCTAGTGTAGAATAAATGCATCCATGATCACATCACCTAGGGGCCCTCAAGTTGGGCACATCCTATGGCATTGATTGATAGGTTCTACTCACAACCCCATAGCCTATCTCCCACAACATAATCTCATGGCTCATCAATGGCAAGACATCCCAGGGTCACCTAGCAGACTTTTCACCCTAAGTGATGCACCACACCTTCCTCCACATTGAGTCCTCAAGTGTGGAACAATACTCAAAGCCTACTTGGAGCTCGACCTATCTCCCAGTTGTGCTCACACCCAAACAAACCCTCACAATATAATAAGGTAGGCATGTCCCAAGGATTGCACATTCTTCTAACTATAGGTTCATGATATGAAGATGGTAAGAGGATCCCATGGCCCCTTGCAACTTTGCTTCCTTCCTTCCTTTAACCACAAGGTATGCTAAGAATCCCATTTCTCATTCCCTATGCAATGAAGTTAAACCAAGTTGCAACATTAGTCCCCTTTACCACTCCTTTTCATAACCCACAATTATTGACTCAAGCACAACGTTACCATGTTGTGGAGTGACATGGGACTAGTGCTCATCTAGGGGGGTTTGTAATATTAACCACTTTTTAGGAAGACAAGAAAGAATTCAAATTCAAGAAGGCAAAAAAAGAAAATGCAAGTAATAGGAGAAAGGGTATATTAATATTTGAGTTGAGCCAAGATTATTTTTTAGGTCAAGATTTTTATTTTTAGATACTTGTAATCTTCCAAAGGACATTCCTTTAGGCAGTCCAACTAGTTTGTAAACACAAAAAAGTGGTATTTATCAATAAAATGTCTTGACTCTAAAGTGACCCATCACTCTTAGGTGCTCATAGAGACCATTATTTTTTAACATCACCCCTTGCCATTCCTTGACCTTTGGAAGTGTTGCCCACCTCTTTGTGTTGCCAATATCACTTTCAAATACTACAATACTACTTTTAATGTTGCCATATCACTTTATTGTGGTATAAACCACTTAGTAATGAAAATACAATACTTTTTAATGGTGACTCCTTACCTTTTAGTGTTAGTTTGCATATAAAACATTCCTAATGAATGTAGTTATTAGAGATTCTAACTTCTTTTAGTTGGTAATCCAAAATTAACTATCACTAATTTTATTGCTAACAGTATTGTAGTTATGTTGTAAATTAAAATCTATAGTAGATTCAAGGCAAAGTATATAGATATCCAGATTTCTCAATGTTGCGATTCTCTAAAACCGTTTTTTAATCCAAAAACTAAGGGGTCACTACACGTGTTGCTTATTATGCATGTATATACTATTTTTCTTAAGAGACTATAAATCAAATGCGGGCACAAAGTTTTGATTTTCATATTTCTTGCTCCACATGCAATTATATTCTTGTCAATTTTCATGATAGAGTTTTCAATAATAGGTATCTTGCATCCAAGAATACAAGTAATATCACGACTCACCTTTTAAGATTCTATCCTCTACTCTATCCCTTGTAAACCGTCGTTTTCATTGCCACAAATACTTAATGGGAACATGCAATACATGTGGTGTAAGTAAAAATTAGATTTATATCCAAGAGAAAATCTCAAGAAGAGTAAGAAAGTACCCTTTCAAGGTATTTCAAAATATAGTAGGTACTAGTGATTTAGAAAGTGAAGGTAGAAAGAGTAATGTGAAAAACATTGCCAAGAAGAAAATGTTTCTTGCAGAAGTACTATAAGTGTATGGAGACTATTGAAAGAAGTATGCCATTCAAAATTTCATATTTAGGTGGCAAGCACAATAGTTTAGGGACTACATTTCTTTGTTTCTAGATGAGATGCTAGTCTTTATCTTAGACTTCATGGAGAAATACTCCTTCATTGAGAAAAATGGGATCCAATTAAAGCATTAATACATTGTAGGTCACTATCTTTGTCATGATTGCTTATTTTTGCATCAAATTAGAAGCAATAAAACATGACACCTTATTTGGCTAGCATGCTTTTATCTTACATGCTCAATGATTGAGAGCTCAAGGGCTCAGCTTTACAAGACACTAGGTTTGGTTGAATGGTTTAGCTTCACAATATAAAGAAATGCAACCATTTAATTTTTTATGTAGATATTGGGGTCTTACTAGCATGGAAATGACTTGAACTTTCTTTTGCATAGAACATTGGAAGGAAGAACATAATGGGGATGGGATTTTCATCCAAAAGGGCTCTAACTCATGAACAATTAAAGAAAAATAGTGTTTGCTTGACTTGTGATGGTGAATTTATTGATTTCTTAAAAATGCATCTTTGTACATGAGCAACTATTATGCATGACAAGCAAAAGAGGGAACCTAGCAAGGTCTTCTAGGAGGTAAAGTTTGGTGATGTTCAGTAAACTAGTAATGGAAGTATTCAAAAAGGGCTCAAGAAAATGGGTATTTTGAGACCAATGGTTGTGCATTGCAAACAAAACAATTGTCATGCTTTTGTTTTCCTAGTAAGAGTAGCTGATAGAGAAGGTGCATGAACAGATCACCTACAGAGATGTGACTATACCACACTTTGGAGCTAGTTTTACTAAGGATTCCCAAGAGCGTGGAAAATCAAATGACAAGGTCTAAGGTGCAACTTATGTAGGCCATTATGATTCCTTGAGTGATGCTCTCTCACTTGGTGACAACTTTGATGTCCCTTCTAAAGAGAATAATGAGGAGGCTACTAACTTCTACATTCCAAAGTGTGTTAAGGCAAATAGCTTCAAAGTGATAGAGCAAGTAGTCTTAAAAGCTTGAAAGGGGGCTGCAAGAGTCTCTTTTGGGACTTTAATTTGGGGGGTCAAAATGTTAGGGTCATCAAAGTTAGTGTTCTTTTGAGCAAGTGCATACTCACTTATTCTTTTACTCCACTTCTGACTTTGTCATTGCCTTAGTCTTCTTCTTAAGAAGAGTGGCATGCTACTATCATTTAAAAGAAGAATGTTTCTCCTTCAACTAGTTTTTGCTCATTTGGCTTTTCAATTTCATATATGTATGTTGTCTCACTTGAGGAACTATCTTTTCAAGCTCCTAGCTTGGCTCCTTCAATATGTCCATTCGACCGCCCATTGGTTGTCTTGATCTTCCAGCCCATTTCTTTGCTATATGGTGGTACTTCTCACCACCCTTGATGGTACACACACTTGTTTTTGGGATGCACCTTTATCTCCTTCCCTAATGCATGCACTATTAATGTTGAGCTTTCATGAATATCTAACCTGGGAATGTGTTGCACAAACAAAAAAGTAAAAATATTTAGCATTAAGCTCTCTGAAGACTTCAAGAGAAGAATGTACAATAGAATTTCAAAGTATTACCAACACCATTAAATGGCAATCCAAAGGTTACTTCAATTGGTTTTTCCTCTACTTTATGTACATGGGAAAGATTAAAAATATTCAGAGCATGAAATAGTAATGAGATGTTTATTGTAATGTGTACAAAGATATATTACCTACATTATGATCATCCACACGTGCATCACTAGGTGGTAGTAGTTAATGCATCATTCAAAGTCTCTTCAATACCATAAAATAGGCGATGGAAGTAAGAGGTACAAATAGTTAGAAAGTAGAGTAGGCGATAGGGGTGTTCCAATCCTATAGTGGCATGCATTTGGATGAAGTTCATTCTAGAAAAACTAGATCATTCATGCTTGCATATGCCACTTGCTCAATATGAGCCCTCTCTAAAGAGTTAGTATAGGCATGTTTCAAGTGCCTAGATGATTGATTCTCCTTCCATCTCTTTTGATTTAGGGGCTTTAGGTCTACCTTCATCACGAGGATACATTAGCCTTCATAATTTCATTAGGTTTTTAGCACAAACACCCCTCCTTTCTCTACATATAGTCCTCCCCACAATGTATCCTTCCTTACTAATTTGATAAGCTAAGAAATATCTCAATCTTAAGTTTTCTTATTTTTCAAGGGTTAGAAAAATATTCTTAGGTTGTAGTCTCCCAAGAGACCAATTGGGTTTTACATTTGTAGGAATCTCCACAATCACCACTTTGAAAATTGTATTTCTAGGTGTAGAAATTAGGCTTTCTAAATATATGTGAATAAAAGGTTCTTCTAGCTACCCTTGCACAATCATATATCATTATTATTCCCCTTTCCTTGGTTTGGAATTGCTCCTACCTTTCATTGCCAAGGCCTATGAAGAATCATGGGAAAAGCCTCCAAGCTTGCATGCATGACATAACAATTGATTTTCATGAATATACCGTAAACCTTTATTTCCATGTCCTAAATTATTCCATTTTACCTTGGCATGATTTGCAAGTTTTATACAAAACTTAAACCTTGAAATTATTTACTACACTAACTTGGTCTCCATCATCAATGTATGCTTCCCCTTTGTTTTGATTCTTATAATATGGACTACAATGGGGGATATATCTATTGATTCTTGTACATTCAAAATCCTTATTGTCCATCTCTTTCTCTCTTTCACTTTAGGGTTCACTAACTTTTTCCACTAATCCCGCATATTTGGTCACAACTTTATTAATTGTGCACGTCATATCTACCTTCTAACCCATCATATCTTTCTACAAATCATAATCATTCTCTCCTTCACCCAAAGGAATGTCAAAGGTGTGGTAATGTTTTTTGGATACTCTTAGTTTCCCCTTCTTTTTCATTCCTCTCTAGCTCTACTAGTTTTAGGCTCACCTTTCTCTATGTCCCTCTTTTTGTTGGTTGCTAGCATCACATCTACTATTTGGATTTCCTCAATATTATTCTCAACAAGGAGATAGTTTAAGATAGCCTTTCCTTTCTCTTCTTCCATTAGTCTTGGTCCTTGGGAGGTTGAAGGGCCTTGAGTCTCTTGCTAGAGTCATTTTTGTCCTTGGTCCTTAAGATCTTGAAGGGCCTTGAGTCTCTATGCTATAGCATTCTCCTTATTTGGATGATTTCTAAAATCCCCCCTGCTCTAGGTGGGCATGGACAGTTCAGACTATTCTGTTAGCCTTGGTCTTTGGGAGATTGAAGGGCCTTGAGTCTCCATGCTATAGCTATTTTTCCTAATCAGATGGTTTCTAGGAAATAGGTACATAACCCCCTGCTCTAGGTGGGTGTGAAAAGTTCATGCTAATGTGATCTACCTCATGACATGAATAATATGTCACCAATCTTCCACCAAAGTATCCTCTCTTGTTTTCTCCACATTCTCCTCTTTGATTTCCTTGACCCATTTGTCCCATCGATCCTTCATCCCTTCTTCCCCAAGGCCATCCTCTCAACATTCCCAAATTCATGTTCTAAATCTACCCAAACAATTGTTTCTCAATCTCTTGCGCTATTTGGGCACTTTATCTCACTAAGATTTGAAATTTTTGTTCATTTTTTCTCGAAAATTTCTCTCTATATTCAAGTCATTGGTTTTCATCTCTAGTTCTTTATTGAGACCCACTTTGTTTGAATTTTTGGATCTTCTTGTCTTTCTCAAACACAATTCTTACAACTCCTCAACAGTGTCAACCTCCTTTATTTTTAATTTTGTTCTCACATCTTCCTAGAGCTTTTCTATGAAATGTCTAACCTTTAATATGTCTGGTGCCTTTTCTCTCATCCCAAGAGAAACATTCAATTGATCCTATAATTGCTCATACTCTTAAGGCAAACATATATATAAGTTGTCCTTCCTCTTGCTACCAAAGCTCCATCTTCTTCCATAGTTATTGTGAGGTCTCCACATCCTTGAGTCTATTTAGTTAGGAATGCCTATTTTGTGGCATCATGTTCTATGGGCCTTGGGGGTCTTTCCTAGTTCAAGCATTTTTCATATTTCTCTATCCAATTGCAGGCCTTGTGCAAAATTTGAGACTTTATTATCTAAAGTTTTGTGGAAAGGTCTATCATTCTTTGCATGATACAACTAAGCTTACAAAGTCTTACTTGCTAAGAGCATCAATGACCACATTCTCCTTGGATGCCTAGTACTTGATCTCAAAGTCAAATTCTTGTAGTACTTCAATGCATCTTCTTTACCTTAAGTTGATTTCTAGGTAAATGAATATCCATTTAAGGATTTTGTAGTAAATTAGCATAGTCAACTTCCTACCAGTAGTATCATTATCACCTTAGGACAAAGTAGTATCATTATCACTTTAGGACATGTATGAACATCGAGTCATGAGAATCATAATGTTTCTCATAAGGCTTGAGTTCACAAGAAGATGTGGTACTAACTTGTAAGCCTAAGGAATCTACAGATATCTTTAATAGTTTGAGGAGGTAGCCAGTCTTGAAAATCCTTGACCTTGATAGATTCAATAGCTAATCTTGATTTAGAGATTATGAGACCTAGACACTCTATTCTTATTAAAAAATGCACACTTGCTCTTTTTGCATTGCATTTATTACTTCTATAGATTCCTTGTGTGGACTCCTTTTGTAGCAGCATTATAGTTGTTCCTCTTGTCTTTTATGAGGTGTCTCTCATCATCAAATTGCACCTCGTATCCATTCCCTCTAATCTACCCAACACTTAATAAATTCTTAGTTAGAGATAGAATATACAAAACATCCTTCATTTTGGCATTTTTACCATTATCTATTATCAGTAGAATTGTGTCAACTCCTTTGACAACACAATGTTGTCATTTTCTATATATGTCATATTTTTTAGCCTTCATATGGAGACATTTGCTACAAAAACTCATTATGGTTGGCTTGCACCACTATCAATCCACCATGGATCAATACACACATTATCTTGGTCATCAATAAGGGAGATTTTGTTGGCTACACCTGTACTTTCAAATATATTAGATTCACATAAGTGTTTAGCATGGAAAACCACACTTAGAGCTAATAGGAAGGCATCTTCATGGTCATCACTTTTTTTTGTTGGCATAGTGGCCTCGTGTGCCACTTCTCCTACCTCTTCCATAGGAGTTGTTGTATTTGTTTTTCCTTTGTTGTTGGCATGGTGGCATTTTCTACCACCTCTTCTATGAGAGCTGCTACATTTTCTTTTCCTTTGCTTGTTGCAACATTCTAAAGCAAAATGACCATATACACTAGAAGAATAGCATTGTACTTTCAATTTATCCTTATTGTTGTAGCTGCTTCAGGAGTTTTCTTAGTTTTTGTTTGCTTATGGAAAGGATATAGATCTTCTCTCTCTATGTGAGCCTCTTCCTCTTGAGGTTGAGGAAGCTCCTTCATTGGACTTATTATTTCTACTACTTTGTCCTCTTCTTGCCCTTTCATTGGCTATAGTATGCTCTTCAGCCAAGTAAAATACTCTGTAAGTCTTCAAGTTGAATTATCGAAGCTCCTTTGGATGGTATAACTTTGGTCAAGGTTCTCATAACCTCATCAAATCCATTAAATAAAACCTGCACCAATCATTTTTCTTCTACTTTGTTATCAATGCTAGCTAGCTCATTGTTAAGATGTTTTACCCTTAATAAGTAGTCATGAGAAATCCATGGTCAAACCCATAATTTTGGCTCATTTCAATGCTCATTGTCTACTTGTTCTAATGCCACAATTCTTCTCTCTCTCTCTCTCTCTCTCTCTCTCTCTCTCTCTCTCTCTCTCTCTCTCTCTCTCTCTCTCTCTCTCTCTCTCTCTCTCTCTCTCTCTCTCTCTCTCTCTCTCTCTCTCTCTCTCTCTCTCTCTCTCTCTCTCTCTCTCTCTCTCTCTCTCTCTCTCTCTCTCTATGTGTGCGTGCGTGCGTGCGTGCGTGCGTGTGTGTGTGTGTGTGTGTGGGAATAATACAAAATTTCAATGACCTTAATACCTTAAGCAAAGGATTATTATATAGCCTATTATGTTATTCCCTTGGGTTGATGGATCTCTCCCTCTCTCTTCATTATCATTCACTCTCTCATCGATCTAATTGTGGCTCCATCTTTGGGTCTCTCTCGGCCCGCACCTCTATCTTCATCACCATCTACAAAGGGAAGGTGAGGGTGATGTTCACAATATGCATGGTAATTAGAGCTTTTTAGAAGGATACCAAAAAATCCAAAAGTGAATAGGTAGAGCTGAGAGCAAAATGGCAATGAGTTTGTTTAGACTAGCATGGTGTGATGTTGGTCCATTCAATGTATAATATTGATGGCATTTTTCTCAACAATAAGTTTTTCTATGCACTCGACATTGATAAGATGATGTGAAAGTGATAGTTGTTCAATTATTGAGGGGAAAGAAATAATACAAACATTTTGTATTATTAGGGTTTAGCTTTTACTTTTAAAAAATTAAGTAGGCCTTGTTCACATGACAGCATTGGTTTTTTTACCTCATGCGCGAACGGGACATTACATCCTCTCCTCGTTAGAGGAATTGAGATGTCCTCATCTTGAGAAGACCTTCGAGTTTATCATGCTCTAGGCTAAGTTACATCATATGTCCTTTGGATTCTGACCCACCATGCTTCTACTATGCTACTTTGATTACACACAAGCACTCAATCTTCCAAGTGATACATTGATTTTAAGGACAAGTTTATTGCAATATTTTTGTGGTACATTGGCCATTGTAAGGGGATGTTTATTACAAGTATAAGGCTTATTGCATCTCATAAAGATATTTCTAGGTTCTTTAATCATATTCAAATGTTACAATGGGCTCTAGATATTCATAATTAATTTGATTCTAAAGGGAAGACAAATGTTGAACTTGTACGCCTTCATTTCCTGTTGGTTCCTCATCTTTTTAATCCAATTTAGGGCAATTAGCTTGGATATGCCTTAGCTCATTGTAATGAAAACAACAACGAGTGGGGCATCTCTTTCGAACATGCCCTATTTCACTACACTTGTGGCACCTTTTTTTCTAGGTGAGTTTTGAGGGGTTGATTTAAACCATCGCAAAGTTTGACCACCTATTCATTGATAGCACATATTTTTGAAGTATTATGAATTTTCAAAGTAATAGGCCTCTAGACTTAATCCTAGTTGGTGCAATGTAAAAAACTCCATTTTTATGGAATGATAGGAATACAGCAAGTATCCCTATTTTAGGGTCTTCTTAATATCTTCCCAACTTACAAGGATTTCAGTGGTAGCGTTGTCCTAACACCACTACTTCCACCACAAGCATGCCTCACCTACCAAAGCTATAGCTTTGCAATCATAGTGTTTGTTAACTGCACTTGTTTATGTTGCATTAAAATAATCTTCAAGAGCTTCTATCTAGACTTTAGCATTAGTTTCCACATCAAATCCTTTTCATATGATTTAGCTTGATTTTCATATGATTTTAGGTAGCTTGTTTATGTTGCATTAAAATAGTCTTCAAGAGCTTCTATCTAGACTTTAGCATTATTCTCCACATCAAATCCTTTTCATATGATTTTAGGTAGCTTGATTTTCTTCAATAGGAATCTATTTTCTTGGAGCTCAACATTCATGGTTGCAAATGATGCATGGCAATCCAAGAGCATATCATTTAGGTTGTTTCTTTTAGGATATATTTAACTATTTTTCTCTTGAGTTTATAACATAAATGTCAAATAAACACATGCATAAATTATTTATATTATTTTACTCTAATACCATTTGTAACATGCCTGTCAAACGCTCCCTTGATGACATGATATAGTAGTCATCCTAGGTGATGTGGTTTGAAACTCCCTTGGAATATCAAGGACTTTATTGCCCAATACCTCTTGAGTCTACCTTACAAGGGAAGCTCTATCTCATTCCCATGAGAATCAATCTAAATGTAAGGCTCATAGAAGAAACTAAAGTCCTTCAATAGTTTATTTACTATCGATCATACGTAGTTGGTTGTGGAAGTTAACACAAACTGAAGTGAAAATTTATTGCACTTGGTTCAAAGAGGGTGATAAATAAGGAGGAGCTAGCATGCCAACCCCTCTGCCCATAAGTCAGATTCTCACCCCAACCCCCTAGAATGAATGACATGAGGTCAGACTCTATAACATTTCCTAGGATACACATCATCCATCTCTCTCCTAAAACATCCAAAGTCTAATCCTTCTAATGGAAACTCTCGACTTACTGAGACCACTCAACCATAGGATGGAGTTGATCATTTCACTAGCATTTTGCATTCCCACCCTCCCACTTTTATTTTGTGATGAAAGTGCTTAATTATCTAATTGCCTAGCATGATTAATTTGATATGTAAAAATAGCTTCTATAATTAACCTTTTAATATGAAGTTTATTCACATCATTTTAGGAAAAAACACAAATACAATATCAAACAATCTTTAGCAAACAATAACAATAGTGTATTTATGTGCACCTTCTCCAAGGTACAATGCTAATTCAACATTCTGTCCCTTACCCCAAGACATGTATCCAAACACTCAAACATCCATATCCAAGTCCCATGGACATAATCCATAATCCACACTTTATCTAGAATAGGGTCTTCGAATATTTACAAATGTTAGGCCACAAAGGTTTTCGTCTCCATCTTAAGCCCCGCATGGGGTGTCTAGAGCCTCCCTAACCCACATGCTATCGTAGGAGTAAATCAATATTCCATGGTTGCCTTCTCATCATTCAAGCTTTAGCCAGTATATTGGGCAAACCAACATATCGTGGTGGCCTTCTCACCACTTGATCGTCAGCAAGTATATCGAGCAGTGCCCACTTGGATCTATTGTCTATATCAGTATTCTTTTTCCATGGTAAAATCATGGAGGTGATCCACCCATGCATCAAACCCTCGCTCGACAATTCCTAGGAGTTAGTATAACTCTCCCCCTTAGGACCTAGGCATAAAACAATTGTTGTAGGACCAAGGCATAAAACATGTATTTCTCCCCTCATGTTGTGTTATCGAACCCTACTAGCATCTCCTATGTTTTTCCATTTTGTAGGACCTGTTTCATGATATTTGTAGGTCCTAGGCAAAAAACAACTCATAAATTTTGATCTGTAATGCCAATCATTGAGCCTTCTAAAGGGAAATTGTAGCTTCATTTCCATAATACAACTTGTCAGAAGACATTAGAGTCAAATTCCAAATATTTAAATTCTTTACATAGTCTACAATCCTGCATTTCTACATCCAGCCTTCTACAAACATTAAACTTCCAAAGCGCATATCACATACTTGCTTGGTTTTTCTCCCCTCACGCTATTGTTATTGACCCCTATTAGCATCTCCCATGAATTATGCCTAAGTCCTACACTGACCTGTTGTATGGTCTTTCTCCCCTTCCACTGTGTTATCGACCCCTACTAGCATCTCCCATCTTTTTCCATTTTACTAAGGTCCTCTACCTTGTCAAGTGGCAAACATGCCACTAAACACTTTCAAAAATTATGATTGCTGTCATCAATACAGAGTAGTGGGACCACAAATCCCATAGCATGACCACATTTCCTGCAGTAAGAATGCAATACAAAAACTAAGTGGCAAAAACACATGGCAACCATGTGAGTTACCACTTAAGAATCCCATCCATTAACACGACTTCTATTGTGGGTAATCATTGAAAAGTCAAACCAATGACATTTTAACTAGTTGTCCAATTTGTCCACAACGTCCATGGTTAAGAATTTTTCCAAACTGTGATTAGCCTACCCCTTGGTTTGGAACACAAAGTGTGAACGAACCTTTATTTGAAAATCCAAACCACATCTAACAAAGACATACTTTGACTTCTAAAATCTTGTTAATCAGGACACCTAGGCATAAAACAACTCATAACTTTTGATCCGTAATGCGAATCATCGAGCCTTCTAAAGGGAAATTGTAGGTCCATTTCCATAATACAACTTGTTAGAAGACATTAGAGTCAATTTCCAAAGATTTCAATTCTTTACACTGTCTACAATCCTACACTTCTAGACCCAGCTTTCTACAAACATTAAATTTCCAAAGTGCATATCACATACTTGCTTGGTTTGCTACCAAACCCGGTAGGGATCCCCCCATTAACACTAGATTTCACAATACCAAAATTATCTAAAATTGCTAACTATAACGATCAACTTTATGACTTGTATGTACACTACTTACAACATCTGTCTTTACATGTTTTGCAAATATATTTCTTGAGATGAAACCTATTGATCTTGCCTTTATGATCTATCACATCTAGATATTGTAATAGATAAGTATCATTTTCAAACTTGTGCTTGATTATGAAGAGCCCTTCCCATTTGACTCAAAATTTAGTTTGAAATGTAGAATCAAAACTACTATCATATCTCATGACTAACATTCCCTTAGCAAGGTCATTCCTCTTCAATGGCGTATTAAACCATTCCCTTCTTTTCAAAATTTGTTTCTCATAACAATCCATTGCTTGCTACCTATCTAGCTATAGCATATGCAATTTTAGTCTTCTCTCAACTTCCAACCCTAACTGATCCAATTGACATCTTCTTTTAAATTCCATCATGGGGAAACATGATATTTATAGTCATTATAGCCTCCGGACCATATACTAAATGAAAAGGAATGAAACTTGTACTCGTCTTTTGAATTTTCCTACAGGCACATAAAGCTTGATGCTAATACTTATCCCAATCCCTAGGATGGTCTTCCACTAGTTTAAAAAGAATATTTTGCAAAGTCCCATTAAATGATTCTACTAGGCCATTACATTGAGGGTAATAAGGGGTAGAAAATCTATAATTCAAATCTAACTTCCTTGTTAATTCCTAAATTATCTTATCCTTGAAATCGAGGCCCTAATCTATCACTATTTCCAATGGTATCCCAAGCCTACATCATATATCCTCCATTAAAATTTCCTAAAATAGCTTATTCTTGAAATCGAGACCCTGATCTATCACTATTTCCAATGGTATCCCAAACCTATATCATATATCCTATATAAAAAATTGAACTACATCCTACTTATTTACTCTATTGCACATTTTCTGCGTTAGACCTTATGGTGTCTTGGGCCACTCTTGTGGGATTAGAGATGCTAGTTGCATTCACTTTGAGAGTTTGAAATTTCTCTATTATCAAATCCATTGATTTCTTCTTAGTTTTTATTGAATTGGACAAAGTTCTTCAAACTTTCTCCTCCTGATACACTTGCATTGGGATTTTGAGATCTCTCCTTGATCGCGGCATAAACAAGCATATGGCTCATGTAGAAGAGATTCTATTCGGATTCTAGTTCAAAGCTTTTGGTTGGATTGGTTGTTACTAGTTCTAATTGGTAGGGTTTCACTATTGTCATTGTGGAATTGTTTGAGGCCATTGCTATTGCGGTTGAGCCATCATTAGGGGCATTGTGTGTGGCCATTGTGGGGTTGGTGCACCATATTAAGGCATTGTAGACACCTACAAGTAAGGGTAGGGCACAATCCCATGGACTAAGCTAGGATGGTATACCACTTCTTGCATTGAGGGAGGTAGGACTTCTTATTTTTAATTCATGGCCAATCTTGACTCTACATCATATAGTTTGGCATCTTTCACTGTGACCTTAGATTTGCTAGTCTTCTCAATTTTATAAATGTTTGAAGTTTTGGTTGTAGTCCTATCTAAGGAATACTTCCTTCTAAATTCCATTATCCAAATTATCGTTGGACCCATCTCTTTAGTATGTGGACTCCATCCTTGAGACATAAGCTTCGACCCATTCTCCAAGAAACTGACTTAAATTCATGATTTTTTCTCTCATCCTCTCTTTCAAGCCTTCATGCCTAAACTTGGTGAGGAAAGCCCATTTCAAATCATCCCACGTGTCAAAAGTACTTACTGCTTGTCTCTCATACAAGTGAAACATTGTGCCCTTGAAATTGGTGGGGAATATCACTAACCAATGCATTGGGGTCGTGGCATTGTTGGCCACACATACTCCAATAAACTTTGCTACATGGAGATTGTGGTCTACATTGTATTCTCCCTCAAAAATTGGCAATGGAACCACATTTGTTGGCATGTCATTAACATTTTAAGGGTCTGGTGTGAGGTAGGAAGCCTTGATTCGGCTGTGCCATTCTAAATTTTTGTAAACAGTGCTACAAGGGTGTCAAAGGGTTCTTCTTCTGTTAAATTTTCCCATCCTCCACTTGATGTTATTTGAAGTATCAAATGAATGCCAAATTTCCTATTATAAATATTATCCTTGCTTCTATCCTTTTGCTTTTGCTCTGGCTACAATGGTGCACATTTCTATGGTTTCAAAAGATAGTGGAAATATTCATCATATAAGACTTGCATCAAGATGGCATTGTGTTTTCTTCATTGAGGAATGAAATTCTTGTAGAAAGTAGCCTTGATAATGAATTTCTTCAATTATTTTGGGGTAGAAGGAATTCTATAGTCCTTTGTTGATTTCTTATCTCTTTAATAATGCAGTTTCTCAACCTCTTTGGGTGCTTGTTGATGGTTGTTTTTCCTAGATGCACACCAAGACATGGAGTCTCAAGAGAACACCAAGGACACGGGGAAAGAAACATAAGAAAGTCTATATTGTCCCACCAATAAACATGTTATCCATATCTTTATGGAATCACAGAAAGAAAACAATAGAAACAAGAATAAGATATTTACATAGCATTATATAGAGTATCTTCCACATATTTATTTTCAAGTCAGCACATCATATTCTTCATAACCCACCAACCAAAAAGGAAATGAGCACAAAGGAATGATCATAATTGAATGGAAATCATGACATATTATGCATTCATCTCTTTCACAATAATCCATTTTCTTATGTCTTAATATCTCTAGTATAGAAAATGGCTATCTCTCTCACAATATCTCTCTCTCTCATGCTCTTTATCACTTATACAATAGAATGAAATAGAATCAATGTCTATAATCCTCATTTAGTCATGGACTCACCCTCTAAGAGGTATGGTTGATCCAAAGGGTCTCACCAAAGCCACCACAATAACCCTTTGTAGTAGACCAACAACAATGACACTCCCAGTCTTCAACTTTAGTCTTCAACTGCTACTTCTTCAATTGAACTGGCTAACATGAGCTTGTATTCTCCTCTTTCCAAGGTAAGAAAACATTTCCAAGATAAGAATCCACCAAATAAAACACATATAGAAGCACACAAAGGCTAACAAAAGTGATATAGAAGCTCAACAAAAGCTACAAGAACTCAAAATACAAAACAATAAAATCACGTAAGTCAAACCAAAACCTTTCCAACTAATCAAAAACCATCCCATACATCTTTAATCAAGTCTCAAACCAATTATTCACAACACAACCTCTCAACAATACCAAAAATAACTCTTACAAACACAAACAAAGCATATCAAAACCAAATAATCACTCAACAAAACCCATCAAAACTCTTCAAACCAAGCCAAATCTTCAATGAGCTATTAAATCATACTCAACCTAACCCAAGTACACCAAAAAACACTTAAAAACCAACCAAACCTATTCAATCATGTATCAAATCATCCATTCAACTCCAAAAAACCAACCCAAAAAAAAAAGCTAAAGGTTAAGTTGGCTTAGCACAATATTGTGTATTTGTAAAATCATCTTCAATGCAAGTTTTTGTTCAAGTTCCCTTGAGCTTTCTATAGGCAAAGCCCAAGAACTCCATTGGCATGCAAAGAATCTATGATTTTGGTGTCTAGGGATGAGAATTCTTCATTGAAATCATGCATAATATGCTTCTTCTTGTTACAACACTTTGTGTTGATTCCCATGAAAAATTTCTTATTGAGCCCTAAGAATTTATGAACATTTTAGTAAAAGGAATACCTTCCTAAGTATGGGAAAGGAGGGAAGATTTGCCAAATTGAGGGACTCAAGACCTAGTGGGATGTCTTTCTCCTCCTTCTCTTTTATTATGTTTTCCTCTTTCAAGCTATTAGTATTTTCTCCTCAACAGGCAAGACCTCCTTCATATCCATGTCAGCCTCTTGAATATCTTGAATTGTCTTACAAAAGTGGCCGCTAATTCGTGAAGTCTAGTTTGGTCTACTAGCTCTTCCTAATAAACAAAGAAGGAGAAAGGCCATAATAGAATTATAAAGGTTGCAATTCTCTTTATGAAACGGACCCTTGTAATATACCCAAAATCAAACCCTCAAAGGCTACAAGCTCTAAGCAATCACACATGTCAATCAGGGTAATCTTTATTAGTTGCTCTACTTGATTTATCATCTCATTGAGGTGCAATTGTAAAAGTTTAAAATCAATAATCCTAAAGGTTAGTATTAACCAAAGGAAAAATAAATTTTTTTAAAGGTTAGCATTATTAGGAAGTAGGATTACAATAGTTAGTAATGAACTAAGATCAGTAGGTTAGTTAGTAATAGGATTGACAAGACTAAGTAAGAGGTAGTGGATTGTCTAACTAAGAATGTATAAGGTTAGAAGCGTGATAGTCAATAGAGTTAGTAAGTATGAATGGTTAGTAGGCTAGCAAGTAAGTTACAGTAGTTGGTTTAGTTAGTTTCTAATATTAATAATAACAATAATAATTAATCAAGAAGATTATAATAATAATTAGGTTAAATGAAGGATAAAGGGGGGAAGGTAGTGATGTATTGGGCTACTAGCCCACATCACCCGCCCTCATGATCCAACCAATTCCCACCATCTCGTAGAGGCCCAAACTGTCCCCCTCCCTCTTTGGTGCCACCATGCCCACACACTTTCCCCATCTCCCTCTCGATTTCTCAGCCTCCTACTAGCTTAGAACTACTACATTGTTAACAATAGGAAGAAAGGCCGTAGAATAACAAGGCAAATTGACACACACACGCAAAGGCAAAAAAATTAAAGGGAAGTGTGAATCAAGCGAAGGGTGTAAGTCATATAATAATTTTCAATCAAAACCCACAATCATACAATTAATTATAACATTATTTTGAAAGCTAGACATAGCGCCTATACAATTATAATATTTTCTGCTGGATAGAAAGATCTGTAGCTCAACAATGGTATGAGCACTAGCTTTCATTCACTTTTTAACAGTTGGTGTAATCTAATATGTATGCATAAGCTAGGAAATATAATATTATTAAAAATTAAAAAGTTAATTAATAAATTATGTCCACTCATCCATAGGGTACATTCATCAAACATGCACCCACCCACTTTTCATACAACATGCATAAGGCAATCTTTCCAGTTTTCTAGAAATAGAATGCTACCACACTATTTTCTCACATAAAAATAGCTTTGTTCTTAATCAAACCTTTTACATTGAGATCCTTGCAATTTTATTTAAGCACATACACAAAAACAAGTCAAATGGTCATTTAAAAACATTGTAAATTGTAGAATAGTTCCATGATACAATGCTTTCTTAGAGAGGACAACTCTTAACCAAGTTATTTAACCCGCCGACAACAAGCTTATATCCATGTCTAGCTTTGGGTCTTCCAATGCACCCTAAGATGTTGGGGTGCATGATAGCTCACCATCCCTATCTTAGGCATGACAACTAGGATTACTAGCCACAATCTAATTGGCTTCCCATCCACTATAAAGGGAGGATACATCCCTCATGACAACTAGAATTACTAGCCACAATCTAATTGGCTTCCCATCCACCATGAAGGGAGGATACATCCCTCATGTTTGCCTTTTACACCTCTTGACCATGCCCTTTTGAGATCTATCCTGGCTAGTAGACCTTGGCTAGACCTAGTGTTGTATATTCTCTCCTCATCTAATTTCTAATGCTCAAATCGAGTAAGTCTTCTCCTTGTGAGGATCTTCTTGATTTCGACAAGTTGAAAATCAAAGAATAGTCAATCCAAGATATGAAAAATGAATAGTCCTTTCAAGATATTTATGCTAGATTCAAGAAAGTATAGTTTCATAAGCCAATCAAGTCCATGTGGCCTTAGCTTAAATTGATAAGTCAAATTCTACCCTTACCTTATTGACAAAAGTTTCACTATAGACTCTTGGGCTACTATCAATCCCTATTCTAGTTGCCTCTTAAAGGTCAATAATGCTCTAGGATTGGGTTAAGTTGCACGATGGCTTCCCTAGACCTGCTCCACTCTTTTTTACCATTTGAACTCTCTCTCTTATCATGCATGAATTAATCAATTTTTGAGAACTGGTAAATAGTATTTTATTCATGATATCTATATTCTTGCTCTCTTTTATCGATAAGTTATTCACTTTAATTGAGGGAAAGGTATCCATTCATTCATAAAAGTTATTTTAAATCTTAAACATAGTGAGCTTACATGGTTTAGTTTCCATACAAAATAAGATATTTGTATGCATGATATTTGTACTCTTACTCTTTTATCAATAAGTTCTTCAATTTAATTAAGTGAAAGGTATTAGTTCATTTCATAAAAGTTATTTTAAATCTTTACATGTGAGCAAACACAATTTAGTTTCCATAAGTAATATAGAGATATTACATCCTCTCTTAGAGAAATTGAGATGACCTCAACTTGAGAGGAATTGGGGGTGTTCAATTTCAAGGAAAGGTCCTCTTCAATTATTGGAACATGTGCATCATGGTCCCACTACACTTCCACTATGCAACTCTTTCCAAGCATCAAATATCAACTTCTTCAAGCATTTCAATTCCATTGGGTAATCCTCAAAGTACTTGTCAAGTTTTTATTTCAAAACAAGCTCAAAATAATATTATCTTTCAATCAAGCTACCAAAAGTAGTGTCATCATTTCTTTTCATCTAACTTTTGCTTTGATACCAGCCTTTGAAAGGTCCTTCAATAGATATCCCAAAATCCTTTCACATTTAGACTATCTTATAACTGTGGGCCTAGTAAGGATTTGTCTTGTGGATTAGTGTATTTGATCAACTTAGGCTACCTAGAGTAAGAAACATTGAACCATTAAGATCATAAGCATTTGCACACAATGGGATCAACTTTTTCTTGGTTCAAAGAGAGTAGCAACTGCTTCCATGGTCATTAGGACTCTACCACCATCCCCCCAAAACAAGTGGATCTAAGATTCTAAAGACAATCTAATCTAGTAACTAATATAATTAATTCTTGGAAAGTTATCCAACTAATTTGGTCCCCCATCCATAAGCTACATCCATACTCACAAATGCACCTATACACTTTCGACCAAATGCTGAAGAGAGAATCCTTAGTTTTTTTAATATCTCATATTTCCATACTATTTGACACATAAAATGATTTTTTAACAAAATTTTCTTTGGCACCTTTAGGAATGTGACACAAATACAAGTCAAATAGTCATTTGACAACATTGAAAATTGTAACTAGTTTCCTGATACAAGGTTCTCTTGGATCAAATAATCTTAATTTTTTAATCAAGCCCTACACTAGGCTTATATTTATATCTGAAATTGGATCTTTTAATACCCTAAGATATGAGGATGTATAATAGCTCACCATCGTTATCTTAGGTAGGACCACATAAAATTATTAGCCACAATTCTACATGCTTCCCATGCATCATAACAGTGGATGTAGTGCTCATATTTGGCCTTTACACCACTCAACTATTGGACTTTGTCTCAAGTAGTGTCCTTCCAAGAATCATTACTATTGGACATCGTCTAAGATAATGTCCTTCCAAGATTTAATGTCCCTATATTGATGCCATGGCTAGTAAACTTGGGGTGGATTGAATATCATAAAATGTCTACTTTTTGGTTTTGTCCATAATCATAGATCAAGTGAGGATTCTCCTTGTAAGGAATTTTTTTAATTGCCAAAGTAGAAATCAAGGAGCAGCAATCCAAGATACACCAAAAAAATTCATTTCACGACGTTTATTCTAATTTGAAGGAAGTGAAAATTCACAATCCAATCAAGCTCATGTGGTATTAGCATCAATTCATAAGTCAATCTACCCTTAGCATCAATTCATAAGTCAATCTACCCTCACCTTCTTGATGAGAGTTTCACTCCAATTTTTGGGCCTATTAGCAATCCATGTTCTCATTACTTCATGTAAATTAGTTGGAAAATTCACAATCCAATCAAGCTCATGCGGTATTAGCATCAATTCATAAGTCAATCTACCCTCACCTTCTTGATGAGAGTTTCACTCCAATTTTTGGGGCTATTAGCAATCCATGTTCTCATTACTTCATGTAAATTAGTTGGCCACCCATCTATGCATGTGTTCTACTTCCTTGTATAAATATCACTTGGGTATAAGACAATACATGGCTATGGTTGTTTATTCTCTTTACACATATTGATTTTCTCAGCATACTTTCTTGGAACTAATGTTTATGTGTTCCTTTAAGATGCCTATAGAGTTCTCTTTCTCATGAAGGCAAACATTTCTCTAGTGCCATTACTATGAAAATTGCCATCACTATTTTCATGGAGAAATGCAAGTAATTATTTCTTATCCTTAACATTTCATGTGCTTAGTATGTGCATGATTTCGCTACACAAAGTCTCTCCATGTAGCATTATTATTTGGAACTACCCATGGATGTCCAATCTATCTGATTCCTTATCCTTCCTCTAATTATTTCTTGCAAGAGAATAAATTTCCTTAGCAATGTTCATGCAAATTAAGCATGTCCATTCTCTTTCAACAATAACTAACCTTTGAGTTTTCTAGGCACACATGAATTCCCCTTATCCTACATCATTCATGTGTAAGGCTAGTACTACCACTCATACAATTGATCAATCTCTTAAGCTAATACCTATGCATGCATTTAGACTACATGGACTTAAGTCCCTATCCACAATCCTATTGCTAATAGTTGCAAAGCTTATGCATGCATCATTTACATCCATCTATGTGTAATATTGTTCAAGAAAAGAAACATCATGAAATCCCTTATGTTTAAATTATCACTCCCTTAGGCATGAAATCCTCTCCTGAATGCACAAGAGACTAATATTGGAGATTGTGAATGGGTAAGGGTGACTAACTTAAATCCTAGAGAGGATTATTCAAATCTAGATGGAAGATGATCTTGATGTGGATGAAGGGAGATAGAGATGTTTGTGATGAAGGCTTCACCTCTCTCTCACTCTCTTCACTTTGTCTTTTCCTTCCACTTGAAGAGGGAGGAGCGGCCTAGCATGGAGGTGGGGGAGGAGAAAAAGTGGAAGTCAAAGGGGAAAGGGGGTCAATTTCTACTTTTCATGAGGGATGAGAGCTAAATAAAAACATTCTATAAGAGGCACTAGGGATGCATTGCGGGTGATAAGCATGTAAGTAGTTAGCACTCTCCTTCCCTTTTTCTTCCACATGTTTTAGTTGCATGGTGGCTTGACTAGTTTTCCTCCACTCGTTTTTATAATTAAAACTCTATTTTATCCTCCTCCATGAATTCTTCCTAGTTTTTGGATGAAAAGTTTCTAGTTTTTCACATACAAACTATTTTACAAGGGTTCTTTTACATCCTTCATCCATCCACACCTAACGAGCAATGTTCTTATGAAGGATATGAGTGTTGTTAGTCTTAATCAAGAAGATAATCAATCGATCCATGAAAAAGATATCGATTTAATCATAAAAAGGACTTTATATCTTAGTTAGAGTTAATTTTCAAGGGTTGCTTGTCATAATGAGAAAGAGATCGCTAAAGAAGCATAGAGACCCAATATGTAATGTGGAGACATTAGAATGATTATGCCACGCACAACATGCGCTCACATTCAGTATTCCACAAAGGATATACATGGCCTTCCGTTAGTAGGCCCGAAATTCTACCACTAATGTAGAGGATCAATACTAGTTGAAAAGACTAGATTTTATGACTAGTTGAGGTACCGTATGAATCATAAGAGAAATGCTTTGTACAGATCAAAGACTAGTTTTTGGACTACAAGTACCCTAATGGCATGAAGAATAAGATAAATATTTGGTTTGATGATTATGATAAAAGAGAAAACAATAAGGAAGCAATAAATTGATGATATCAAGATGTTAAAAAGGAGATACTAAATGGGTAAGGTTGATTTTCTTAAATGGATAGGCTTATTTGCTTAAATCTAGTATGGAGGCTAATTCAAATCATGTGTGAGATGAGTTGATGTGGATGAAGTGAAGGAGAGATTATGGTGGTGAAGGCTTGACTTCTTTCACACTCTCTTCTCTCTCTCTTTCCTTTCCACCCCAAAACAAGCATGAATGCCCTAGCATGGAGGTGGAGGAGGAGCAAGTGTGGAAGTAAGAGGAGAAAGGGGATCTATTTATCCTTTTCATGAGTGCGACTAGTTCCCCTCCACTCCCCTCTACCATACAAACTCTCTCTCTCCCCTCATGCATGAGTTCAATCTGGTTTGTGGAATATAAATTTTGCAAATTTCCTAATTTCATATGCAAACCACCCATCCACACTATAATAGATTGCTCCTACACATGATATGAATATTCTTATTTTTTAATCAAAGAAGATCACTAATTGAACCAGGGAGGAGATGTCAATTTATTCAAAAACATTAGTGTGTATCTGTCATAGTTAAGTTGCAAGGTTTAAATTCCATATGAAGAAAGAGATATGTTAAGAAAATACATAAAAGCCAATAAATAATGTAAAGGCATTGCATCAACTATTGTTTGAAGGGCTTCCACACTCTATGAGAACCTATCCCTCCCTCAGGATGTCCTATTATCTTACTTTTTCAGCTCTCTTCACTCACACAACTCTTTATTAAGAATGCATACAAGTTATGAGAAATCTCAATAAGCAACACGATAACTTGCCAAAGCCCCAGGTTCAAGAAACAATATGAAAACTGGCCAATATTTGAATCATGGCATTTTAGTCTAAAAGGATAGAGAGAAGTTTTGATGGCCTTCACTCTATGATATTAACTCAATTTGTTGCCTCCTAATCTGTTGTTTGTTCTATCTTCCTATGGCGCACCACCACAAGTGAGAGGTGTCTCTGTTAGAGAGAGGGCTTAAGGGGGAAGAGAAGGGAAACCTCACATTCACCAAATATCTTCACACAAGCAATATTCACTCTTGAGATCAACCTCAAGTTGCGCAGGTAAGGGAGTGGGCACACACACACATGCGCGTGCACAGACTCTAATTGGCACACACACACATGCACGCACACACAAGATCTAGCATCTTATTAGTTATTTTGAACTTTACACAGGAGAGATTGAATAGAGTTTTTCAATTCCACCCTCCATTTGGCTATCCATTACATGTACTAGCTCTTAAAGGCCTAGGCCTTTGTGATATACTCATGTGTTTTAAACCATTTGTACATGAGAGAGTTCAATACATTGATGATGCTAGTTTTGAAACTTGAGAAATTCTCTTGATTCAGAAAATAAAATTAGTAATACGATTCTTCAATTGAAGCTTGATAGTTCATGTTTTTCCTTAGTCTTTACTTGGGTGGAACTTCTTTCAACTTCTTTTTTCTTTGTGTTTGGTCTCTAGCATCTCAAGGTGGTAGCAATTCACTTGAGAATCATGTCAATTAATATTTTGGTAAAAATGAGATGTAAATTTAAAGCAACTTAGATTTGAAATTCATATACCCCATCAACATAAAGCATACAAGTGGCATTAGTTTTCCTCAAGAAATTCCTTTATGAACTACATTAGAGGTTCTAACATTGGCATAACATTAGCAACTGTCATATGACCACACAACTCAAGGAAACCTCTCAATTTCAACCTACAATAAAAACACAACATGCACCAACCAATTTGCACTAATTGTTTAGAGGTCATCAACTAACCTTGTGCATTGCCACATGTATTCTAATGCTTGGCATTGCTTATGATCAAATCCCTTTGTCCATCACAATATCACATTATGCCACCTTCTACAATTATAACTAAACCTTTTAGAGAGAGAGGCAAATATATAGACAAATAGAGTGAGAGACATCGAAAGAAAGCAAGAAAGTTGCATGAAATCCTTTAGATTCCTCAAAGGCATATAAGGAAAAGAGATACAAATTCAAATTTTTGGCTACAATCCCCTTTGGGGAGCTATTGACACAAAAAGAAACCCATTCGAAAGAGCTATCAGCACTAAAAAGAAAGCCAATTGCTTAGAGTTATCATTTTTTTTAATATATCATGACCCAAAAGTAACTACTTAGGCTGTCTAAACTCCTCTGTAATGACTTTATCACCTCAATCATTTGCTCATTTACCTCAAAAGTAACTTAGTGCTTAGGCATAAACGCTCTACAATTACTTTCTCACCTTGATAAACTACCCATATTCATTTTTATTGAACTCTTTGGTTTCTCATCTAATTGAGACTTTAGTTTCTATTCATACCCCATGTTATCAATACCAAGTCTCTGCTATCATTTGAACTCGTTATTGCGTGCTTTTTTATTATAGCTTTACTAAAAGTCTTCCTAGCCATAGAAATTAAGAGTGCGAATCAAGTGCTTCACCTCGTAAACTCTTATTTCACGCTATTTGCATGCAAAATGTATTTGAAAACCCACTCAATACTTCATCGTAAGTCAAATAACAATGTTGAACTCCAAAGTTGCTTGATTATTTCCTTACTTATAACTTTTCGATGTACTATCCACTTGACCCTTTTTCTTCCAGTATTGGCCTTAGTTTGATCTTTGGCATGTATGTGTTTTTATTACATTTGCCAAACTTCACCATCTAATTCCTCTTGTATTTCTTGATACATGTATGAAATACAACCTTCTTTTTGTAATAGAGCTTCATTAACTACTAAAAAAATGGAGTTTTCCATACCTTGTTGATTTGCCTCCTTTCTTGTTTCGATTTCCTTTTGTACTTCTATTGTGGTCATCATTTCCTTGACTTCATCTTCAATCTTGTAAGGGACGATATTACGGGTTGCATGACAAGATGGATAAAAAAGACTAGCAAACTATGTTGCAACATTTTGTATGTTTGTTCTTTTTTCTTTTTTCCTTTTTTTTTGGGGGGGGGGGGGGGGGGGGGGGGTGAATACCCACATGTGTGCGCGTGCACATGCATGCTGTGTGCAATGCAAGTGCAAGTTCTTCCATAGAGTCTCTATTTCCAACAAAGAAATGGAGCATAATGACTCGCACACTTTTCCACATACAAACCAAGTACAAGTTGATAAAATCCACACCAACATTTTGGTGCTATCTACAACCTTGTTCTATCATGAGCAATGCTTCTTAAAGGTTATGAAGATTATACTATGCATGCATGTATATATGTACATATGTATACCCTTGTAATCCATTTAAGAAGTTAGTACCGCCCAATTGTCAATGTGGAGCTATCAAGCAATTCTAGTTCCAATTTGTGACATCATAGCCATCCTACTCCATGTGTCACATCTACATGCCATTACAATCCATCATCCAAATAAAGTTAGAGATTATCATATATTCCATCATGGGTCGCACTCCTCTTAAACTATCCATCCACCTCTCAATCTTGTCAATGTAGATATTAGACAAAATAGATAAGTAGACCCTCCCTCGTAGGCCGAACATAGCAACATCCAAACTTACTAAGCCTACTTCAAACAAATTTTCAAAAGCTTAAAAACTCAACTTGTAAACACTTTGGTCTTACCTATGTGAAATATCAAATCTAAGCAAGCAATGGACCGCAAAGGGATGGGGACTCTTGACATTCAACATAATGATACATCAACACCATGGTATGACAATTCCCTCTGATCATTTGGTAGTTTCATAAAAAATATCTTTTTTTGGTGTAAAACAAAGATGCACATAAATATCATCACATAAAAGCTGTTGATCAAACACCATAATGTACAAATTGTACCACGACTATTCCCTTGCAATGGTGCAAAGTCTTGAAAGCCCAAGAAACTAAGCTCTACAAGACATATATACAAACTCCTACTCTAAAGCTACCAGGACTATTCCCTTTGCAATGATGCAAAGTCTTGAAAGCCCAGGACATCTAAGCTCCACAAGAAGTATGGATACCCATTAGGCCAAATCATACAAAGATGCACATAAATATCATCACATAAAAAAGTTGACGCTCAAACACCATATTGTATTAACCACCATATTGTATTAACGGTCTAAAGCTTCCATGACTATTCCCTTTGCAATGATGCAAAGTCTTGACAGCCCAAGAAATCTAAAAGATGCACATAAATATCATATCACATAAAAGTTGTTGTTGAACCACCATAATGTATGAACTCCCACTCAAAGCTACCAAGACTATTCCCTTTGCAATGATGCAAAGTCTTAAAGGCCCATGAAATCTAAGCTCCACAACAAGTTGTATGGATACCCATTAGGCCAAATGAGACCTTCTCACCATTAACGAGGGATAATGCTCTTTGTTTACACCACAATGATCAATTAGGACCCTGCTTGTGATTCATTTCTCCATAGTATGTGCATGGGTCATCATTTAGATTGCCATTTCCTTGAGGATTAGTGGTCCCCAATTATTTCTCCCCTAAAATCTTCTAGGTGGATCTTTAACAAATATTTCAAGATACGCTTACATTTTCCAAGTAATTTCCAAAGGCCCCTTTGGGAAGAAAAATCTCCAAGATGTTGTTCCAAATGAGAAGTGATTCTCGAGACTCGAGAAGTTAAGTAAGATACTTGAGATCCGAAAGATCCAATACTATCATTCTTAGTAATCGACAATGAAAAAATTCAGCTGGGTCATGTAATGAAGATCTTTTCGTGAATATAAGCATGAAACCTTGGACTGCAAGTGAAGTACTTGCACTATCAACCTACTACGACCCCTCCATTAACGTGTATTGTGTTCAGGCAGAGGGGAAGAAGGGCCTGCATGCAAAAGCCATCACTTGTAAGTGATGCATGGAAAAGCTGTCATGTGCAAGTACCGATATAACAAGAATGCTATTTCTACCCCTTCACAAAGGGATTTAGGCCACTAACAAATATGATAGAGCTTCTGAATCTGACAGTATTGTACTTCTGCAAGACATTTTCAAGATAACATATTCACAGCACCTTCAAAGTATAGATTACTTCACATATAGCAACGGTGAATGGTTATTCATTGGTGTGTCAATACAAAGAAATCTAGCAGGTGCCCTTAAGAGTTGTACAAATATGAAAGCACAATAGCATTGAAGAAAGCCCATTAACCTAAATAAGACCATAAAGCTCAGATGCCTGCTTTATGTCATCACATACTCTAGAGACAAGTTCCCTCTGTAGTGCAGTGCAGCCCTCTAGCCTAGATTGCTTTGACAACAGTTCCCAGCTCACTGATATTAAGACACTTATCTTCTTTTTATTCACTTTATAGCTCTGGTGTTCAGTCTTTCAGACATAATCAATGTTGTTGGACTGGACTTTAGGCGGTTTTAAAAATGCAGAAAATAACTTCCAATCTTTGTTTCTTTATGTTATTCAGTTACACTAAAATAGTTCAGGGCCCAGGGCACCAACACACAAGCTAAAGGAAGTTCAAGCTTTAAATGTCCATGGTGTCTCCATGCTAGCTGTGAAATGGTGAAGAAGATCAGGTTCTAATTTGATATTAAGCAAGCAGTAACACGTACCTAAATTACCTCATTTCTCATTTGAGCCCAGTTGTTAGAAGAGAACCTTGGAAAGTAATAAAAAAGATCCATCTGTAAAAATTGGCATTTCCAAAAACCCAAAAAAAAGCTTCGAGACTTTACAAGGTTCGGCTACCATTCCGTGTCATACGTTGTGAGCTTGAGAGTAATCCCATGTCATTTGATACCCTACAAAGAATTAGATATTATCTAAAGCCATGGAAAGGCTTTTGCCCATGTGCACGCACTATCCTCAAGGTCATGATGACTAAGGTTTTGCTGCTTGCACCTGACCAGTAAAGCCTTCACAAAGAATTTCTCAAGCAAGCCTTTACAAAAAAATCTCTAACTGAAGTTGGATGATCCCCAACTTTGTTCCAGATAACCACCTCCATCTCCATATGTTGAATTATTCTCATCCATGAAGCAATACAGTGCTGATTTGGTTGCTTTGGTCATCAATCTGTAACAGTCCCTGAAACCCTTGCAACTGAACATCTCAAGTTTCCTTTAGTATTGGAGCATTATTATGAAGAATATCATGGAGCTGCTTACAGATAGGTACAGCCTTCTCTAGTGACCCTTGCCTCCTTACAGATACATGCATGTTATGTCAAAGATGATCCCAAGATTATGCAAGCAACAAGCAGCTTGTTGGCAGAGTTTGCTGCTTGTAATGACAAAAAACTCTTAATGACGTCTGCTACTCTTAAACACCAGTTCAGAAAACTTTGAACTGAAGTATTTGTCAGCATGTGTACAGCAATGTGAAACTTTCCTTTTTTGCCCCAGACAAACATAGCATCTACCTTCCTGCACAAACAAAAAGCAAATTCATATCAGCATATTTTATATCCATCAGAGGTTAGTCCTGCTGAATTGACCACCTCATACAGTAAGTGGAAACCATACACCAAGTAAGGTTCTAACCAGGAAGCAAAAAGAGATCAGTCTTGAAAGGAAATTGCTAGTTGTATCTATTATTTCTAATTTAACATAATGTTTCTACCCATTTCGTGTCCTTACTTAACATGAATCTCTATTTTAGAGGGCTTCTAACTCTTCATTTTCTCTTCTGGTTTTTAGGTGCCTGTGGTTAAAATACAGTTGTAAGTGCTGTGACATGGCCTTCCACATCCTACTAATAGCATATTCTGTGCAACTAAGTACTTATTGGGCATTTGAACAGTGTTTTGTTGACATCAGTTTGGCAGTTAACCATTAGAGTCAAATTGAATCTTTGAAAGCAAAGAAAGATAAGTTAGCCTGGAAACTGTGAGCAAATAAGCCACCAATCCTCCTTTAAAGAAAAGATTAGTGTCTCTGATGGACTTGGCAGGTGAGATACGCTTAAATATGAAACACAGCTCTACAAGTGACCGCAGGCTGCATGTTGTGAGCTAACTACTCTCTGGAGGCATTGCTCTCACCCCCCAAAACCCCAAATTATATATATATATATATATATAACAACAGCAACAACAGGAACAAAATGAAAACCCAAATAAACAGAAAAAAACCCTCCTTTTGAAATACATCCCCCAAAAAAAAAACAATAAGACCCACTCTCTCTCTCTCTCACAGAAACACACCATGTGAATGTTGGTGTCCAAACAAGTCATTCAGACCCAAGCATCAAAGCACAATGCTAAAATTTCAAACATGAAAGTTCTCTACCAGCCTTATTGAATGTGGGAAAGAACTATCTAGACTTCTTGCTAAACTTATTCTTTTTGAAACTTGTATATGCAGCTGCAGATTACTTGAGTTTAAACATGTTATTTAAATATAGCAATTCCCTACATGCAATTGGTTCAAAAGATTCTCTAACCTTCAATACAGAAGCACCATATGGAAAGCTGAACTCTGCTTGAAGCTGCATCATCAGGGTCCACAAGTCCCAAACGTGTGGATCCACCATTTGTTGACTTTTGGCCATAGACAGCAGATCATTGTTGCCTTTTTTCCATGGATTAGCAATGTCCAGGCAAGAAACCAGTGATGAGAACAACAGCAAATAAAGAAGAGTGTCAAACTAGAAGAGAGATTGGATTTATTCACTGGAAAAATAAACATTAGGTAACCTTGGATGTGAATATTTTGAAATCCTTTCAAAAATGTCAGGCAGGCCTAAACTGTCTTGGCTGCATTGGTTCAGGCAATGTGGTCCACAGCCTGGCCAATAGAAATAACCAATGTTTGTTAGTTACAAAAACAAGAACTTCAAATGATCCTAATATATTCAAAACCAGACATGATAATAACTGTGACAGGTTCAATCCACGGGTTCAATCCAAGCGCGAGTATCTTAATCCTTATCCTAATGAATAATTGTAAAGGTTCATTCACTGTAAACGACTGTAAACCACAGAAACAAGAAAGAACCAAGGTCTTTATGAAGGATCTGAAAGTAGTCTTCACAGGAGCCTAGCATTCATGTAAATCAATCAGCTAATCCCAGCATTCAACCAGTTACTAGACCTAACACATGACATTTGAGAACACAAAGTGCACTCGGGAAGAAATCATGTTACAACAACAGCATGCTCTCTCACAGATTTTGCGGCTTATTTACAGAAAATATACATCCATAGAATCCATGAGCATGATCCTTTGGCATGTGTATGTCCTCTATTCTTCAATTCATAGCACTCACAGAAAAAAGTGGTGAGGTAGGCTGGAATAATAATTTTTCCCAATAAACAGACAATTATGATGGGAACTGAAGGCAATATGCTATACCCCACTCTAACAAACTCAACTACACTTCTACCTCAATTTCTAGGCTCCAGGCTCTCATCCAGACAAGTCCTCACATGCACATACATCACACCTACAGGCAAGTCTTCTGCCCCCATCATTCCATGTAACACTTTTTTATCTCATATATATATATATATGTCAAATTTCCAGCTTTTATTTGCCACGCAGTACATGCACCAAGGTCACAAGGTTCCAAAAATGGAGGACTGATCATGGTTATTGCTCACTCTTTAGAAATGTCTCCCTCTAGCCAGGCAAGTATGGATACCTGTCTGAACATGAGGTGCTAACTTTATCATTGCTCCTTAGGATTTTCCAATTCTTCTACGCCAGCAACCAAAACAGCTACTTGCCATATATACATGACGTAGACTTGTTATACTAATCAAGAACACCCAGATTTGGAGTAAAGATCATGCATGCATATGAATGTTGGCTGCATAGTTTTTTCCATACATTACCATATGGCAAATGCGTAAGGTTATGGAAGTATGGAATAAGATATGTAATATACATACTAGCATTGTAAAGTTAAACCTTTAAGTTTACATTATGAACATTGAAAAGATTAATCACTACATTGTACAAAAGTTAGAACTTGGAACCATGTAATAGAAGACTGATCATTTACGATTTATTAAACATTTGTGGCCATATGCATCAATGATAAATGTTTGAAATTTGAAGACTCATAGTGCATAAAACTGCATTTGTGGCCAAATAGATTGATGATAAAGGATTGAAATTTGCATTTGTGCCATTAAAAAAGCAACCATCAACTTTCCCCTTTTTTGCCAAGTGCAAGTAGGGTACTTTCGTACTTTTCCAATACCAAATATTTGTACATGTTTCATATTTTTACCATATATGTATGGAAAAAACTATGGTTGGCTAGTCTCTGCCACCTAACAAAAGTATGCCGCCTAGTACGTGCACCCCCATTTAACACCTCTGCTGGCTCCTCGGACGATGGAGTCCAACTTCGACTGCATGACTACCATCCAATGCTCACTTTGTGAAGCATCATCAAAAGAAACAGGTTCTTTATTGCAAGCAAGAGCAAGAAGTGCATGTACAACAAAGTGACCTTGTGTATGGCAATGGCTGCTCTAGTTCTAACTTCTACAATGAAGAAGAGCAGGCTGTTTACTGTCCTACAATGTACCCAACAAACAACAAGGCATTGTTTTAACTTCCCAAATAGCAGCCCTCTCATCAACCACCACATCCTCATTGGGCGCCTAATCAACAAGTTGAAAATCAAGCTGCTGATCAGCATGCAAATAGCACACTATTTTAACTTCCCAAATAGCAGCCCTCTCATCAGCCGCTACATCCTCATCAGGCGATGTCATGAGGACATGTATTTTTGAAACCTCGCTTAACATGTGGATTAATTTTTAATCACATGGTTAAATAAATGTTGCACATGTGAGGTATAATTGGGGTTAGAGTAAATTTATGAGCCTGAGACCTGAAGAAATCACGGGATGTCAAAAGGCCAAAGTTACTATGTTATGTCACACAAGTACTTGGTGGTATCTGGTGCCACTTGGTCGTCTAGGTCATTCATTTGGCCATAAGTATCAGTTGGTGACACTAGAGAAGTGGCGTTTAAATGTGCATAATGCCAATTTGATCGTCAAAGATGGTGTAAAGACACTCGGGAATGGAAGTTGCTTAGCCAATTTAATTATTGGCTAGTCATATTATTTTTCTGACACCGAAATAATTATTAGACTAATTTTCAGTATTTAAAGACTGAAAAATTAATATTTAATTATGAAAAATGCTGAAAAACCATTTGAGAAGGTTTGTCAAAAATGCCCATGCAAGACTAAAAAACGTCTTTAGAGGCTGGAGAGAGGCATTTTTATAAATTTAGCCTGCAAGAAAGAGAGAGGAGAGACTGCTGGTCTGATTTGCAGCCATTGGAGGACCTTCTGAGGCAACCAAGGGCAAGAGGAGACCAATCAACAGCAGGTGACAACATCTACAGGCTGTTGAGATGGGGCAACAGCAATAAATGATTGCTTTTCTTTAGTTCTTTGCATCTACAAGCTGTTGTGGCAAGGCAGCAACTGCATTTGACTGATTTTCAGTCATTCTTTGCGATAAAACTCTGAATTTTGTCTCTCTACAGGTTCTCTCTCATCTCCTAGTCATTTCACAGTCTTGCTCCAAAGATCTCAGCATTTGGACCCTTGGAGGCTGAGAAATTACAAATTTCTCTGCTGTAAACCCTAATTTACAACAAAAATTAGGGTTTAGCAGCAGCGTCGGGAAGCATGCCAAAAATTAGAAGCTCCAAGACTTGGATTTTTCAAGGCTGAAGGTGATTTTCAGCTAAATTTACGTGGAGGACTTGCCAACCATTGAATTTGGGGCATTTTCCATCTCCATCAAAGTGAGTGAAGGCCAATTAAGTGCCCAAATCAAGGGGCGAATCAGATTGAAGACTTGTAGGTCACTCTAGACAACAAGGGGAGTTTGGATTGCGAAGGGAATCGAGAGAATCCCATTTTAAATCAACTTTTTATTCAATAAAGCTAAAGAAATACCGAAAGCGGCGCCAATTTTGGGGCCAATCGGGTGTGCATTGTCCAAGATCAATAGGTAAATTTGTATTTTCAGATTTGCATCAATTGTTTGCTGTCATATTTAAGTTGTGATCAGGGAATTAACACCCATCCACGGAAAGAAGGCCGGCTACAAGCACCTAATCAACAAGTTGCAAATCAAGCTTCTGATCAGCATGCAAAGGCTGCTGATGATGCAGTTGTAACACCTCAATCGGCTGCTGAATAAGACTAAAATACAATCCACCACTTTGGAAAAAAGGGAATGTGTCAAACATGTCTAGTGGACCCATAAACGCTTGATTCAATTGTGTGAAAGGTTGACCTGCGTGTTCAGCAAATACCACATCCTAGTGAGAGTGAGAAATGGAAGAGAACCATGAATACGCAAAGGAGAGAGAGAGAGAGAGAGAGAGAGAAAGAGAGCAAGAGATGAAAGAAAGAAATCTACACTGACTGAAGACAAATGCTAAATACAAAAGCATAAACACCCCAAATCTGGAAGACCAGCATCCGCTGCTGAAAAATCAAGCCAACGCAGTTGGCAGCAGCTGATCATGCCGAAAATGCTGATGTGGCAGCTTGGAGCACTCACAATGTGGTAGGGGCAGCAGAATGATTGGAAATTGACTAACACACACTCGGGGGGGGAACCCCATTCTGGAAGACCAGCATCAAACACTGCTGGAAAATAAGGCTGATGCAGTTGGCAGCAGCTGATCATGCAAAAAATGCTGATGTGACAGCTTGGAGCACTCACAATGTGGTAGGGGTAGCAGAACAATTGAAAATTGACTCACACACACTCCTAAACTAACTAAAAGAAGAAATGTAGACTCTAGAATGAGCTGCCTCCTCCATCAAAGCACATGACAAACATGTCAAAGCTCCTAATGTCCTCGTCTACTCACACCCAGAGGCTCACAAGAAAGAGACGACAATGTATGACAATCGTGACTGCTAACACATCCTCTCAAATCCTAGATGTGGCTAAAGGCCGAAGAAGACGTAAATCCGAGGGTGACAAGAAGAGTGCCAATGCCAATGAAGTCTATCAATGTAGACCGCTGATAAAGAAGCTCCTCACGATCCTGGGAACCCCCCCTCTAAAACACTATGGGCCAGGGAATCCACAGCCACATCACCTAGAGAGTCCCCCTTTGAAAGGAATGGGGAGGTACGAGGGAACCAACGGAGGAGACGATGAGGGGTGGGAAAGAACCTATGGAATAGAGGATGCACAAGTGGCAACAGGTGCAGCAATAGATAAGTACCTCAAAGGACCTTGCATAAGAGAAAGGGAATGGAGCCTATTTTTCCCACTCTCCTGCCAATATGTATGGTGAACGATGAGTCTTTACAGCACAAGTTTTTGATTGGAAGCAATCATGTGTGAAATACATAAGTCTTTATATCCAACTAAATCTTTGAAAATTGTCGCACCTTATGAAGCAAGGAATGAAAGGAAGCAAATTCTAAGCCACGTGTGTCTTTGGATGCTTGGCATATGCTTTTGTCCCACACCAAATCAACACAAATTAGAAGATAAGGCTACTAAATGTATTTTTGTGAGACAATAATGTATTTTTGTGAGGCAATAGAGATGTCGTATTTATTGAAGATTTAGTACAACCATTGCTTCAATGCAAAAGTTAGCCTCCGATTCGCCCAAGAATGTATTATACACACCTTAACTACTCTTTAATAGCGGTTCATTAGATTTCGAATATGTCTTTTTGCTTATTGACAATCATGGACAATCAAACCTACAATATATGCACGCTGAAAATTAGTTAAACCAACAACAAACACTTGCAAAGTATTCCCTATGTGCCATTCAACAATACTTATGCAAGATGTTGTAGATCAAGATGTGGCTCAAAATAGAGAAGCAAAACAATTTCCTATATGGTTGCTAGAAACTCTTCATGATGGCAAACAACTTGCTCCTTTACCTTCTCACACAAGGGCCGATGCTCATCATGTGCAAGGACATTTACTAGATGTCCCTTTAATTGCTGCAACTTGCCATGAAAAGCCACTATGTCACAAAGATGCTCTTGACAGTAAGAAATGGCAAGCAGCCATGCAATCAAAGTTGGATGTTATCCACAAAAATGATAAATGAAATTTATCTAACTGACCCATTAGGTAAGTGTACTATTGGTACAAGGTGCATGTAGCATTGATTTTGAGGATTCATATGAACCAATCTCATGTAAGACAACCATCACATGTCACTACTATTACAATTTACTGACAATAAGAAATAGCAAATAGCCATGCAATCAAAGTTGGATGTTATCCACAAAAATGACAAATGAAATTTCCCTGACTGGTACAAGGTGTATGTATGATTTTGAGGATTCATATTAACCAACCTCACATAAGACAACCATCACATGTCACTATTGTTACAGTTTACTATGCTTAGCAAGGGCACCAATTGGATGTCAAGCACTCTTGACTAATGATTGTGCACGAAGAAGTGTGAAACCAGCCTTCCTCCTCGAGTCGTAAAACCTGATCAAGCACTTAATTACAACAATTAATTGAAGAGCATAAACTGAAATGCACAATTTACCTTAACAATCTTGGACAGTAGACACCCTATTGGCCCCAAAATTGACGCCCCTTTTGGTATTTCTTTAACTTTAATTGCTAATGGATTCAGTACAAGCTAAGTTTCATAATCTCCTTTGCTAATCCAAAAACCTGTTGCTGTACAAATAATCAAGAAGCAATTCAAGCCAATTGCCCCTTGATTTTCACACAAGACTTGCTCTAATGGAACCCCCAACTGGCCAAATGTTGCTCCAACTTACAATGGATTAGCTAGCATCTTAAATCCCTAACGATTCCTTGAATTTTAGGTGCTGATTTCAATGTATCATGCCTTTGAATGATGTCACGGATCCCAAGGTGGCTTCTAAACCCTAACTTTTGCAGGAATTTAGGGTTTACAAAAGAAATTCTCTTGCTGTCCACCGAATCTGACTGTGATCTTCTCCAAATGGCTGAGAAATGCTGAGATAACCTGAGTATGGGCTGGCAAAGGTGAGAGTGCTGAGATGAGAGAGAAATCTAGAATTCCTCGCACGCAATGCCTTCAATCTGATTGCTGCCCTGATTAGACTGCATTAAATGCAATCGCCTATTGTTCCAAGCCTCATAAATGCTGTCACCTGATCAGCCAAGCTGTCATCAGCCCTTGGGAAGAATTCTCATGCTATCGTCTGCTTCTTGTAGGCCCCAAATGGCTGTTGCTTGCTGCAATGGCTGATTTCTACACAAGAAAATGGATTGCCAGCCTTCCCCCTCTTTCACACACAACCTGCCAATCCTGAATGGTTCTCCACCAGCCCCCAAAAACGTTTCTCACTCCAAGAAGGAAGGCTGGTTTCATGAGGAGGCAAAACAGTGATCACCTATCAATTTAGGTGATTGATTTAGACAACTCAGTCCCTACTATGATAGTAATGAATTTTACAAAGACTGCCATTGACTTTAACAACCAATTTCAAAGTAGTAGCAAAGCTAGCAAGCTGCTTAAGCAAATTCTTAGCTCGAGTAAAATATGCATTCATAGTATCACCTTCTAGTTCATTTGTAAATCCAATCGCTTATCCGAGTACGTTCTACATGCCTCATTCCTAGTCTGCTTGAAACCAACCTTCCTTCTCAGCAAGGGTGGTGAAAACCTGATTTAACTCAAATTACGCCATGCATTAAATATGCAAACCTAGAAATACATACTTTACCATGAAACCAGCCTTCTAATTGTAATTTTCATCTTTAATTAATTAAATTTCAGAGTTAAATTCTGAAAATTGATTAATTATCCATTTGACCCTACCTAATAACTAGCTAGTGTTCATTCACAATTAATGTGCTAACCTTCTAGACATTTAATGGTCCCAACATTAATTGGCTTTGGGCTTGCATTAATTTATTAATTAATGCCTAGTTCTGACAATGTCACTACAGGACATTTAATGGCCTAGACCCCAAACTAACACCAAGTACCCACAAAAGTTATAACAAACCTTTTGTATATCAATTGTTATCAAGACACATTGACTTAATGATTCCAAATTAATTTGATGCTCACGTGGTTTGAAAGGCGATTTGTATTATTTAAGTGTTTCAAAATATAACTAAACATTCATCTTTCTATTTAAGGGTGACCAACAGCCAGAACACCCTAAATTTATATTTACGTCATCATTGACGAGATGCCCAAGAGAAATTAAAAGTTTAATCGAGTAGTCAGATTGAACCAAAAGCTCAGATGACTAAGACTTTCACACTCGGATAGTCACATTGACTAGAAGCCCATATAATGAGTGGTTTCAGAAAGTGAAACCAAATGCTCATGATCGAAGAAACCAACCATGAACCGGTGAACCTATATAATGAACCTCTCCAGAAGCTAAATTTGGTAACTTTCAAAAATAGGAGTCACCAAATTTAGCTTCTAGAGAGCTTCATTATATAGATTCATTGGTTCATGGTTTGTTTCTTCGATTATGAGCATCTGGTTTCACTTTCTAAAACCACTCATTATATGGGCTTCTAGTCAATGTGACTATCTGAGTATAAAAGTTTTAGTCATCTGAACTTTTTGGTTAATCTGATTGCTCGACTAAACTTTTAATTTCTCTTAAGCATCTCGTCGATGACAACCCAAGTATAATTATAGGGCGTTCTAGCCATTGGCCACCCTTAAATAGAAATATGAATGTTTAATCATATTTTGAAACACTTAAATAATACAAATCACCTTTCAAAATTCATGAGTATCAAACTAATTTGGAATCATTGAGCCAATATATATTGGTAACAATTGATATACGAAAGGTTAATATAGAAGTATCTCTCTAGCATAACTTTGTATAACTTTTACTGATGCCTCCTAATATTCACTCAGGGTACTTAGGCTATCACCATGACTTAATTGACTTGCATTTCACATATGCACCTCACATATGCACAACTTAATAATGCCAAAGCTAAGCATTAAAAATACTTATACTTATAGCATCATTAAAGGGATGCAAGTTTGTCCTAACTGCTCTTTGTAGCCATGGTATGATTCCTTGATTTATTCTACACAGAAAAACAAAATCCAAAAAATTAAAGCCAAGAGTATGCCAATAAAAGAGAACTTGTAGAAGCCCTTAAAACTTTAAAAATCATATTACGTTAGGATTCAGCAATACAAGCACACTCACACTCACTCACAATGAACAAGTGAACAATCCCTATGGTACAAAAGTATCATACCCGCTGACGAGGGTTCACTCAAGAAAAAATCCTTCTCTAGCTCCAAGGTAAAAAGTGCCTATGGATAAGGAAGCATTCACACCAAAACTACGGAGGAACACGATAAGTGTAATGTATCTTGCACCATCTCTCTCTTTTTTTTTTCATAAACACACACACACACACACACACTCTCTCTCTCTCTCTCTCTCTCTCTCTCTCTCTCTCTCTCTCTCTCTATATATATATATATATATATATATATATATATATATATATATATATATATGTGTGTGTGTGTGTGTGTGTGTGTGTGTGTGTGTGTGTGTGTGTTTTCCAATGTAACATTTTGGTCTCATAGACTGATTTAGCCTTTTGTAGATATTAATATAACTTTCTTATTTCTTCTCTCTCTCTCTCTCTCTTAGAGCACAATTTCATTCTTAGATGTTAACTTAGCCTCACTATCATTTGCAACAGCTCCAATTATAGAGATTGAAGGTGCAGCTTGTATGAGCCAGGGCAGCAGCCAAAGTAGACACCTATGCATGGGCATCAGCTTGGCAACCTCGAAGTACCATAAGCAGCAAGTTTTGCAGCTGTTTTTCTTCTCTCTTCAAGACTAGGTATTTCCATGTCCTAGGGTTGAGATCTACACTTCTTAGAAATCTCACAATGTGAACACTTTCTAGACACTTCTTTAGCAAAGAAAGCATTTGTGGGGACAATTCTATCACTGAGAGAAACAAATAAGCAGTTCATGAGGACTAAGCTCCACAACTCTGGACGGGTTTGCATTGTCGAAATCCAGCTCAAACTAATCTATCATCATGAAGGTTTAGCCGCATGGAGTCTATAGATGGGGACTTGGAGGATCCAAAGCTAGTTTGAGTCCAATAGCTTTAAGTGCCAATGCCACTGAGCATCCTTAGAATAGGCATGATGCAAGAAACAACTGGAAAATCAGTTATTTGTAAGCAATTCGGAGCAATCTCTTAATGGTTTAAAAAAGCACCCAAACAGGCCCCAACTAGAAAGTTGAAGCCAATAGGTATCCACGTCTTGAGCAAGAGCATTCATTCATTCTATCTCCCTTTTGTGATTACCTTCTTACTAAATATCTATTATGCTGCTGTAATTAGTGTTCACCCATTCAAGAATCACTCCCTTTGGGTTTCTGAAGGCTGGTCTCATTGTTAGAGCCAACAGCTTAGTAACTCTCAAAACCTTGAAAACTTTGTGTTTTCCTTTCCAGCTTCATTGTCATGAAAGATATGATGAAGATGCTACATTCATGGCAATCACCGCAAATGACCTTGCCTTGGTTTGAGGTAAGACTTAGACAACTTTGTCATGATAAAAAAGAAGTCTACATGGGCAATAACACCAAACAGTGATGGTCTTTTTGGTCTTAGACGGATCATGGCTCCTATGGTTTTGGATAAAAGTTTCAGTCCCCTATGTCCTACTTTCCTGCCTATGTTATGCCTTTCAGCTTTTCAACCATTTTTAGCTTTAGTCTTAATATTTCCTCTCACAACACATTTTGGTCACGTTTTCCCAAAAGCATGGCTCAAATCATTTCAGATTTGAAAGACAACTACATACAACTAAGATATTTTTGCCTAGACCATAATCTTCAACTTCCTGAAGCCTTTGGAAATGCACTTTTTGGAACTGGTAAAATATCTGACCTTCAAAACTGATTTCTGAGCAGCAGGCTCTAAGTATATCGTGAATCACTTGATTTATTCTTTCAGTTTGGCCATCAATTTGAGGATGGTATGCTGTGTTAAGCATGATTGAGTCCTGACGGTTTCTCTTAGGTAGGCTATGAAATCAGAAGATGTCTGAGGATTTGAAGGTTGTCTTTATTGGGAAGATGTAGGCAATCTTGATGAGCAGATCTACTACGAGTAAGATAAAGCATAGCCTGTCAAAGTTCAGAAACTAATTGCTTGAGAGAACATTCAGCAACTACGGCAAATGGGCAGACCAACTCTGTCACAAATCCAAATGTTTTTCAAAGGATGTCACAACATCAATATCTAAAAAACAACACCCAAAGAAAAAGTGACAAACATGTCTCAAAAGAATCTTATGCATGCATGGACAATGCAAAATGAGGATTTCCGCCTTCAAGTTTTCAACATCTTAATCGTCTCACAGGGCCCATGCCTCCGGACCAATCACTGAAAGCGAGGCCTCTACACATCCAAAATTGTGCCTTGGAAATCTAGAGAAATTCGTTGAATTATGATCCTTAGGCAATTTAGGTCAATCCATACCCTACCAAATAGGTCTGTTCATACATCTGGACAGGTCATTCATGTTGACTGGGTCCTCTGATTTCTAATTCCTGGAGGAATTTCAAAGAATCATAGATCCAGTATATCCAAGTCACCCATCATAGATCATCAGACAAATCACTATACCTCCATCCTTCGGACATACAGACATGCCCAGGCTCTCAGGGTCGTCCCATACTCTGTGCTCGACAATGTTAAACTTAGCATCTCCACATTCATTTTTGCCTTTCTTGAGTTTGCGTTTTGATATTTTGTGCTTGATTTAGTTGCTTCTTACAGATATCCTTTTGAGAGAACTGATTACAAGTATCACCCCTGAAAAGTCTTCTTAGCAATCATTACAAAGCATAAAAACAAATAGGAATTGTGACAGGGTCCAACTGCACATACATCTAGCCCCTACTGAGAAATAAAGTCCAAGAGGAGAATTGCTACACCAATAGAAAGGACCATATTTGGTGGTAGAGGTATCAGGAACTCAAAAGATGATACGTGAGAATGCTAAGTAGTGAACCAAAATTATAGAAATGCATTCTTTGGATCCAGACTGGCACCATTTCACACCTAGCTACATCTGACATGTTTAGGATTTTGGTAGTAGTTATCTAATCAGGTTCTCATAGAGAGAGAATGATGAAGGGGGATCATCAGCCACATCACATTCCAAGACGGGACTCCGGTAATGCCTGTATTGTGTTGGAATGAAGTCAGCACATTGTCACTACCTAGGAACAGCCATTCCAAAGAGCATGATACTATTGGATGACTTGTGGTACTAGGAAAACTGATCCATGAAATCAAGCACAATATGTAAGCAAACACAGCACTTTTCCACAAACTGCAGATCATGACTACACGTTACCAATGTCCCACCTTCCACTTCATCCCCCCCACCCCCCCTTGCTGGGGGGCCCTTTTGCTCTTCCTTGAGCCCTCCTCCTTGAATCTCCTCTTGACAAACCATCTTTAGAACTCCTTCCCACCTCCTAACTCTACACCTTTCCCTTCCCCCAGCTCTCCCTTCCTATCTCCCTCCACACATTCCTCCATCCCTCCTCTTCCTCCCCTATCTCCATCATCTCCTCAACCCCATCCTTCCTGCTTTCCCTCATCTATATTTACTTCCTCTCCCCCTCTGATCCCAATACCCTACCCTCGCCTCTGACCAGAATCGAGTTGCCAATACAAAAACTGAATCATGACCTAAACAGGCAGGCAAAAGATCAGCAAATAAACTAGTAAATCAAGATTCAACACCTGCTGCTGTTCCGTTCAGAACTCTGGACAATGTCAGATAAAGTGCCTGAGTGGACGTTGCTGCCAGGGTGGTTATTAGGTACACCAATCCCTAGTCTCTGACCATCAGTTAAAACATCAGGGGATTCAGCCTGGATCCTCTTACCAAATACTGCTTGGAGGTGCGCCTCATCAATAGGCATTAACAATGGATTTGCTGAAGGAAAAGAACCATCTGTTTGCTGTATAGCTGGGCAACCACCTTTATACAAAATTGCAGGGACGGGGGAAATACTGTTTGATAAAGAACCATCAAAAACAGCACCAGGATGTAAACTGTTCACAGCTGCAGTAAATGCATGTGCTTGTGGTTGTATGGTCACTGCTGAGGCAGTAGTTCTTGGTCTTTCTCCCAAAACAGGCACTGAAACAGGAGACTTTATTGTGGAACAATCATACCGAGCATGCTCCATAGTATTGAATGAAACAAAGGGTATATTTGCCTGCCCAGGATGTGTATCGATGTCCCCACTGTTAGGCATGGCCGAATGACTCCTGGCCTTAGAGAAGTCTCTAGTCCAAGATCCAAATGGTGATGGAAATGTATCTTGACTCATGAATACCGAAGGATCAGGTAGGGCGTGTGGATACTGACTTTGAGAATCCTCAAACAGACCCAGACCCCTGCATTCTGAATGTCGCATCGAGCTTGCAGTATCAAAACCTAGTCCTACACTCTCAATCATACGGCTTTCCATGCCTAATGCCTTGATATTTTTATTGGTGACCATGACATTTTTTCCCATCAGTTTGAACACAGGATTGCCAAATATATGCACCACGCCTTGTTCTCCGGGATAGCCAACACCATCATATCCATTAAGCCTGGAGGAAAAAGTTGTTCTTCCCAGAGACTCTGGTCTCCCATTCATTCTTGCAGCAGAAAAATGCCCACAAACTGGAGTATTTGATGAAGGCTTAAATATCTCTTCAGCTGAATCATAACTCCCTTGTATTTGTTCACCAAAAGGCAAATCAGTGCTTCCATTCATCATGTGCATTGCTGTTTGAAGAATGTTTGGCTGAATCGACCTTCCCCCAACACCCCTATGATACGAGCCAGGAGTCTCATCCAACTGCATTACACCAATATTATCATGAGAAGCCTGAGCATTGAGGGAGTTCTTTGATAAGCCATTGACTGTTTTTGTATAGTGATTGGCTGTAGCAGTTTCCATAAACATGCATAAAGGGTCACCACTTGGCCCCCTTGAACAATCTGGCATAGTTTTAGGACCATTTGACCATGTCTCCCGTAAGAAAGGACCATGTTGAATGCTTGGGTTAACCATTTGAACATAGTCAACTGCACGAACAAACTTAGAATTATCCTGGAGAGAGCTTGCAATTGAAGTTTGACATGAAGATGCAGGATTTTTGAAAGAAGAGAAGAATCTAGAACCTAAAAGATCACTTAAGTTCTGAGCCAGAACATTGATAGTGCTTGCATCATCATTTCCATCTGCAGCTTGCAACACTTTATGCAGGCATTCAGTTGGGTCTGCTTGCCCCATACTCTGTGTACTAGTACGTAGATTGGTTCTGGGTACAGGTTTCAAAGCTTCCTGTGTGCTCTGCCTCAGCTGATGCCCCAAGGCAGCTCCCCTACCACTCACACTGTTTTTGAAATGGGGGACTTGCATGTGACTAGGAGTCAACTGTGGAGTACTGGCTGCAGTGTCAACTGCCATATTCCTTCTTGTTCCTATAATTGAATGCTCAGAATTCCCCATCCATGGAGAAGCTGACTGGGCAGCACGTATTGCACAATCTGCACTTTCCAAACCAACTGAAGCATTGCATAACACCTGTGTGGACCTGATAGTCTCAAAAGAATGATAGTGCAATGATTCTTCAGACGGAACGGCAGCTACATTATTAACAGTTGTGATACGGCTCTCACTTGTCGAAGGGCAAAATGCAACACCTTTTGGCAAACAGTCAAGCATAGATGACATGAATAAAGGTGCAGATGTTCTGACTGTTTTTTGAATTGGAGCCATATTTAGTCTCTCATTGCAAACATCTGTAGAGGTCACAAAGTAGCTTGGCTGACAGGGGGCATTTGAGTTTGTTTTCTCAGGAGAACTGAACCTCTTTTCACATGTGATTAGACCCTCACGAACGCAGCCTGGCTGGTCTGATATGCTTTGACATGCTTGATAATTATTATCTTGCTTGTTATTCCTCACCTCCCCATTGACTCTTTGGGGTGAACCTGTAAGAATCCCTTCGTCACCCTCATCCTCAGACTCTTTGCTGATATTTGAGACTTTTGGTTCTCTCTCATTTTCAGATTCAAGTTCTTCTATAGACATGTGGTGATGCCTTTCATTCACCTGGCTACTAGCACCTTGCAAAGATTCAGAACAGTCCCTGCCTACACCTACATGGTCACCAAGGGCCCTGTCCCATTGTAAATGACTGCAGTTGAGTAAGGAAGATGATACATGTCGACTGTGTGATTGTGCATGTGCATCCATATCCATATTTCTATCGCCGGTCTCATCTACAATGAGCCTCTTCAAGGCTGTTGGCCTTTTGCGCTTTAAGCACTTCCTGGGTGGATGGTTAAATTGCCTAGTTGTTGGCTTAGAGCCTTCCTGGTCCGGGGATGCTTTATGTAAACCACCAATCCGTAATCTCTTTTGACGAACTGGCTCTTCAGATGCACCCTCAGAGACAATTTCCTCGTCCTTGTCAATGAGATAGGTTGCTATTGTAGATAGGCTTTTGGTTTTCTGCACCAGTCGCTTGCTCTTGCCAAACCTCTCCATTTCGTGCTCACTCAAATTTCCTTCACCTGGCTCAGTTCTCAAAGTATCTACCTGCTCACTTTGCAAAGACTTCCATTTCTTTGAGGATTCAATCCTATCTTTGCTATTTGGAGATAGTTGTTTTCTGGTTGATGCACCTGCAACTTGTGAGAACTTAATGAATGTCCTCCCTTTCCCCTTCATATGCACTTCAATCGACTTTCGCTTATCCATTCTCAAGTCTTCACATTCCTGGCCTTGAGTAGAGGTGAAATAGAGTTGCTCACACTGCAACCTTTTGACTTCTTCAGCACTTGTATCAACAGGAGTTATTCCATGGTAGCTTAGAGATCCTGACCAACTGCAGTCTGTTAAGTCTGCTGAAACAGATGGACCTTCTGAGCTTAATGAAGCAGATCGTTCTCTGAATACTTTTGTTGAAGTGCTTGCTGAACCACTTTTCCTTTTCCCTCTAACTTCCCTTGCTCTTGCAGTATGTGCAGAAATCAAAGGCCTAGCTATGCTCCAATCATCCTGCTGCTGTTTAACCTGCAACAAATTTGGAAATTTATCACCATCAAAACAATTAAGTCACATTAATTGCTTGCTTAGATGAATAAACCTAACATACAGAATGGAAATTTAGAAAGACCTTTCAGTAGGAGTATACAAGTTTTTATGCTCTTAAACTTCAGATTTTCCACTTAAAGAACAAGTATGAAAACATCTCCAAGTTCTTTTTACCAGAAAAGAAAAGAAAATCTATTAGATCTATAGGACAATTCATCTCCAAGTTTATATGATCCTTAGCAAATTTTTAGAAGAGTGCTGCTCCAATTCCCTCAAGCTTAGCTTTAGCACTCTCATTAAGTATGACATTCACTATGGCGTTACCAGTCTTCCATTCATGGACATGAAAGTCAAGGGCTCAACTTAGCATCTAGACCAACTATTAGGTTCTAGAGACTCTAAGACTCAAGCACATGTTGCATGACGTTCGACCAAGTTGTAAAGTTTGACTCCTTAAAATGCGTCTTGTCAGTAAGGGCATCCTTGGCCTTAGTAACCAGAGTGTGAGTGCTGAGTGATGACTAGAGAGGATAGGGTGGGAGAAATGGAGTATACTCATGTATGCAATTGAAACCAACTTTCCTTCTTGGCAAGGGTGGCTAAGAAACCCTAATGGTGCTGTAAATTAGGGTCTCAACAGCAAAAACCACTGCTGCTTTTCACCAGAGCTGGAATATGCTGAGATTGCTGAGGGAATGTCAAAGGATGAGAGAGAAAATCAGTTGAAGAGAGTATCTTCTGAATGGTAGCTCTGATGGCACCAACAGCTTTGAAAGTGGGGTAAAGACCCATTGTGGCTATTGAGCCCTCCTCTTCTATCGCCATCTCTCACTGAGGCAAAGAAGGAAGCCTCTTCACGCTGTCCTATCATATTAAGCAATCAGCCGTCACCCATCTCAAAACTAATCCAATCGCTCCTCCTTCCTCCCTCAGCCTCTAAATGGCTACTTCCCCATTCAACCCACCCCAAACAGCTTTCTCTCAGCTTGCATGCGCACGTTTGCCAATTGGCAACCTTCCAAAAGAAATTTTCAGCATCAATTAATTACTTTTCAAAAATAATTTTGAAATTAATTATTTATCCATTTGACCCTACCCATTAATTGGCTACTGCCCATCCACATTTAATGTGCTAACCCCTTTGGAAATTTAAGTTGTTCCCAACATTAATTGACCCTAGGCTTTAATTTATTTATTAATGCCTAGTCCTAATGTCACCACTTGACATTTTGAAGGGCCAATTAATGTCCTAGGACCCAAACTAACACTAGGCACCCACAAGTACCTCTCTAGCATAACTTAATGCAACTTTTATTAATTCTGCCCAATACATACATAGGGTACTTAGGCTATCACTGTGACTTAACTAACTTGCACTTCACATGTGTACCTCACATGTACACATAATGCCAACGCTAAGCATTAAAAATACACATCTCTATGATAGTAACCAATCTTTTACATATCAACTATTATCACAATATATCAGCTCAATTATTCAAATTAATTTGATGCTCATAGAGCTCAACCATTTAAGATATCTTCCGAAGAGAAGTTTTAGAAGCTTCCTTCTCTAGAAAACTGACATGTGCCATCTAGAACAAGATATGTGTCATTTCTAAAGTGACAAGTGTTCCTACACTTGTCATTTTCAAGACACTTGTCTTTTGTAGCCTCTACTTTCCAATTTTGAGCACCCAAGCCTTACACCTATATATTGGAGGTCTCTATCTACACTTCCACAAACTCTATTGCTAAAATTTCAGCCACATGCTTTGTATACTTCTATCTAATACTCATGCAAGAAACACTTTCTACTAAGCAAAGAAAATTAGCTTACTGTGTCAGAAGTGGTGCAGCAATGGAAGCCTAGACAAGCGCTGAAACAAATTGCTAAACACAAGATAAAAGAGAAAGAAAACAAAAGAACACTATAAAAGAAGAGAGCTCAGAGACATACTCAAAAAATGGAATCCATATACCAAACACAAGAATCATGTGTACAACAATAAGTCACTGGCTATGTGGGCACTAGCACTGGCTCCTCTCTTCAACAAGAAGACCACCTAAAGAATGATGATGATAGAATGGGAGGAGGAGCCACAGAATAATTACGCATAAAATATGTCTAAAATGATAGTTGTTTGGCCAGCATTAAATATTGGCTGATTAGCATAAAATACCACAAATGCCACATAGAAATCACTAAAATAATGACTAGTGTGCCCAACCCAACCGGCACGCACAGACTCACACATGAGCTGACAATCCTACTAATACCCTCTCTCAGATCATGGATGATCTAATACAATGATAATGACTAATCATAGTCCATACAACATAGAACCACCAGAGTAAAACCATGGATACCCAAGCAATGGGTGATCATGTCAGAGATCATAGCCTGTTTTCAGGCAGGCAGCAGCCGCACAGTCCAGCTGCACAGTCGGACTGTGCAGTCGGACTGCCACGTGGCAGTCCGACTGCCTGCAGCTGTTTTTTATCAGGCTGCGCCCTATTTTGGCGCCCCATTCCAGGCAGATTTTCGCCTATTTATTGCTGACGTTTTCAGCAGTCTGGCATTCAGTCTCTGTCGCAGATTACAGACCGGTGCCGTGCAGATCTCTGTCTCTGTTCGCAGATTTCAGACAGCAGACAGTGCAGACTGCAGCAGACTTCGAGGTGGACAGCAGGTCGCATCGTCGAGGTGGAGACACGCAGTCCAGCGCACTGCGCCCGTGTATATCTTTGTATTCAGCATTCTTTATACAGCAGATCTTCAGTGTACACTGTCTCTTTCTCTCCCTTCTCTCTCTGCGTTCTCTCTCTCTCAGTCCTACGCTTCCGCACCGCTGCACTCTGACATGGTATCAGAGCAGTGTTTGAGGGCTGACTGAGCGCAGAATCAACCTGAAGTGGAGTTTCCATCGAGACACAAATTTGCGTTTTTTGCGTTTAAGGGCAGACAGGAGGGCTGCGCCTTGGAACAAGGCTGAAACGAGTGTGGGCGCACAGGAAAGGAGTACAGGTGGTGGATTTGCTGCTGTTTACTGCTGTTTGACGCGGAGAAAGTTTGAGTTTTCAACCTAAAAGTGCAGGTTTTGCTTTTTCATCGCCTCCGGCGGGTGAAGAAGCTTCGGGACGCTGAAGAGCCTTAGCAGGCTGAGTCTACTCAGTCAAAGGGGGCTGCTTTTGCGTTTGAGAAGGCATTGCAGGTGAAGATGTCTACAGAGATGGACCTGGAGTTCCAGGCGATTATGGACCGGAAGGTGCCTGTCCTACCGGCTCTTCCTACAGATCAGAAGCTCGACGGTGACAACTACCGCATTTGGCGCGTTATGATGTTGGCCATTCTGGAGTCCTATGATTTGGCGGAGTTGGTACAGGAAGATATAGACCGGCCTTCGGTAAGAGATGAGTCTAAACTCTCTTCCGATGCTCGTGCGGAGTTGGCCAGGGCCCAGTCTCATTGGGACAAACTGAATGCCCGGATTCGATCCTTTCTCTTTCTATCATGCACTACAGCCGTGATCGCTCACATCGAGCACTTGACGGTGGCTCGTGAGATATGGCTGGAGCTTGATCAAATGTACAATCGGATGACCCTGATGAAGAGGGTTTCTTTGGAGGTACAGATGCAGACCTTGTCCGTCAATAAGTCTTCTTCGCTAAGGGAACACATTAACAAGCTAAGGCAGCTACAGATGCAGGTTCAGAATGCGGGGAAGCCGATCTCCTCCGAAGACATGGCAATTACACTCTTGTCCCAGTTGCCGCCACGATTCGGTACATTTTACTCTGCCCTTATTGCTTCAGGGCACGAGTCTACTCTTCGGTGGGAGGAGTTAGTTCCTATGGTCTTGGACCAAGAGGAACAGTTAAAGGGACCGAATGCTTCCAAGACGGAGGCGTTGACAGGTCAAGCCTCTCAGAAGAAGGGGAAGGACCAAAAGAAGAAGAAGGGGGATAACAAGTCCAAGAAGGACAAGGAGAAGGACAAGGACAAAGACTCCACATGCCATATTTGTGGAAAGACTGGCCATTGGAAGAAGGATTGCCCTGACAAAGACTCGAAGGACACCAAGAAGAAGGACACCAAGGATTCTGGAGCGGTGACTGCACCCTCATCAGCTGCATTTCTACACTTAGTTGTCATTGAGGACGCTTCACCGAATGCTTCTGATGCTGCGATGGCGGCTTCCCAATCTCGAGAGTGGATTATTGATAGTGGTGCCTCACGGCACATGACTCCTTCATCAGATGGTGTTGCCCAGCTGCGACCTTCGCGCAGTTTCTATTGCAGGTCGGGGTAAGATGCAGCTTATTCCGGATGGACGAGGTGGCACCCATACTTCAGAGGTTTTGCATGTACCAGGATTGGGGTACCATCTCCTTTCAGTCCATAAGATTTGCTCCCTTGGTCTTCTGGTGGAGTTTGACAGTTCTACAGTGCGAGTCCTTGATCGTGAATCGAGGAAGGTTCTATCATGTGGATATGAGGAGAACGGCATTTACAAACTGCAGTCTTCCACTGCTCTCTCTACTCTTCTTCTTACCTCACAGTCACAGTCTGAATTATGGCATGCTAGGTTTGGTCACCTGAACTATGACTATCTTCGGAAGGCGTCACGGGGACAGCTTGTTCGAGGGTTGCCAGATATAGTGGTGAGCCAGCAGCCATGTGTCTCCTGCATAATGGGGAAGCAGCATAGAGATGCCATTCCCCATACCGCTTCGCGGCGGTCTACTTCACCGATGGAGTTAGTATCTACGGATCTATGTGGCCCTATGAGGAATGAGTCCCTGCGTGGGAGCTCGTACTTCATGCTGATCATGGATGACTATAGCAGGATGACATGGGCCTACTTTTTGGCACTAAAATCAGAAGCTTTCTTGCACTTCAAGGATTGGCTTCTCTTTGAGGAGAACCGATCAGGCCGGAAGTTGAAGACCTTGTGATCCGACAAGGGAGGTGAATTTGTCTCTAATGAATTTGCTCGGTTTTGTGCAGATAGAGGAATTCACCAGGAGTTTGCCAATACGAATACTCCACAAGAAAATGGTATTCTCGAACGGAAGAACCGCAGTGTGATCGAGATGGCGCGCACCATGATGGAGCACTGACAGACCCCCCAGGTTCTGTAGGCCGAGGCTGTGGCTACTGCAGTCCACATTCTTAATCGATCTCCTACTTCGGCCGTGGAAGGGATGACTCCATTTGAGGCGTATTTTAGGTCGAAGCCAGATGTTTCTTACTTTCGGGTCTTTGGGTGTGATGCCTATGTTCACATTCCCAAAGCTCACCGTGACAAATTCGAAGCGGCTTCCCGCAAACAGGTATTTGTTGGCTACAGCTCCCAGTCCCAAGGCTACCGACTCTATGATCCCGTCAAGCGGGATGTATATACTAGCCGTGATGTGCGGTTAGTGGAGGTTCCGGCTTCTTCCACGGGTGAGGAGCATCCCGTTCTTGGAGATCCAGGGGAGAGTTTGGCTCCTTCTACAGTTCCATTGGAGCCTGTGCCGTTTGATTATGATTCTGTTTCTGACACAGAGTCTACTGTTCCACCGGATCCTTCTGAGGAGTTACCACTGGTGGACATTCCAGAGTCTTCTACTGATGGAGAACGACGAGGGGAGGTTCGGCCTCCTCCTCGCTCGGCCCGTGACACACTCCGTGATTCAGGGATCGAGGGGGTTCCTGAGGAGTGGGGACCGCAGGATGGTCCGCGGCGTTCACGGAGGCACCAGGCGCATTCTTCGGAGCTTGTGTGCTCCAATTATTGTTTGATGTCCCGAGTTATGCAGGATCGAGAGCCCACCTCCGTGAAGGAGGCTTTACAGTCCGCCCCATGGAAGAAAGCTATGGAAGCTGAGTTGGAGGCTATTGAGAGGAATGGCACTTGGTCACTTGTGCCACGCCCCCCGAAGAAGAAGGTGATTGGAGTCAAGTGGGTCTTCAAGACCAAATATCTCAGTGATGGTACTTTGGATAAGCACAAGGCTCGCCTTGTTGCTAAGGGTTTTGCCCAGCGCCCAGGGATTGACTGTCATGACACCTTTGCCCCTACAGCTCGTATGGCAACCATTAGAGCTGTTCTTGCTTTGGCTGGCCATAGGAGATGGCCTGTTTATCAGCTGGATGTGAAGTCGGCCTTCCTGAATGGTGATTTGAAGGAGGAGATCTACGTTGAGCAGCCTCCTGGCTTTGGTTCTTCGAACGGGAAAGTCTACAGGTTGAAGAAGGCCCTGTATGGTCTCAAGCAGGCCCCGCGAGCTTGGAACGAGAAGATTGATTCATTCCTCCAATCTCAGTTGGGATATCGGCGGTCCAAGGCTGATCCGCAGCTGTATGTTCACACTTCCGAGGATGGTTGTGTGCTGTTTGTATTATATGTTGATGATTTGATTGTCACAGGTGATGATGCACAGCAGGTCCAGGAGACAAAGTCAGCTTTACATCGGACGTTCGAGATGACGGATTTGGAGCTCCTCCATTTCTTTTTAGGACATGAGATTTTTCAGTCTCAAAGGGGGATCTTTCTCTCCCAACAGAGATATGTTCAGGAGCTCTTGGTGTCTTTTGAGATGGAAGATTGTCGGGCCCTCTCTACTCCTATGGATCCGAACTGGAAGGCCACTTCCCACTCAGCTTCTCCTTTGGCGGATGCTTCCCGCTATCGACAGTTGATAGGGTCTTTGATTTGGCTTCTCAACACCAGGGTTGATCTATGTTTTGCTGTTGGGCTCTTGGCAGGGTTCATGAGTGAACCTAAGACGGTGCATTGGCAGGCTGCTCAAAGGATACTTCGGTATCTGAGGGGGACGTCTGATTTGGGGATTCATTACCCCGCAGGGACAGATGGGTCAGATCTTGTACTTGCAGGTTGGAGCGACTCGGATTGGGCCGGTGACGTGGACCACAGGCGGTCTACAACAGGTTATTGCTTTACTTTGGGTGCAGGAGTTATTTCATGGAGTAGCAAGAAGCAGCCCACGGTAGCCCTTTCGTCTACTGAGGCAGAATATCGGGCCGCATCTTCCACCACATGCGAGGTTGTGTGGCTTCGGAGATTGTTGGAGGAGCTTGGGTGCCCCCAGACTCGTCCTACATTGCTGCGATGTGACAATGAGAGTTGCATTGCCTTGGCAAGGAACACTGTTTTTCATGCCCGGACGAAGCACATTGAGATCCAGTACCACTTCATCCGAGAAAAGCTTTTGGATGAGACCATCACTGTGGAGTATTGCAAGACGGAGGATAATCTTGCGGATGTGTTTACGAAGGCGCTTCCTCAGGCTCTACTTCGGCAACATTCCAGATCCCTCAGGCTTCTGCCCTGTCCAGGCTCTGAGAGGGGGTGTCAGAGATCATAGCCTGTTTTCAGGCAGGCAGCAGCTGCACAGTCCAGCTGCACAGTCGGACTGTGCAGTCGGACTGCCACGTGGCAGTCCGACTGCCTGCAGCTGTTTTTTATCAGGCTGCGCTCTATTTTGGCGCCCCATTCCAGGCAGATTTTCGCCTATTTATTGCTGACGTTTTCAGCAGTCTAGCATTCAGTCTCTGTCGCAGATTACAGACCGGTGCCGTGCAGATCTCTGTCTCTGTTCGCAGATTTCAGACAGCAGACAGTGCAGACTGCAGCAGACTTCGAGGTGGACAGCAGGTCGCATCGTCGAGGTGGAGACACGCAGTCCAGCGCACTGCGCCCGTGTATATCTTTGTATTCAGCATTCTTTATACAGCAGATCTTCAGTGTACACTGTCTCTTTCTCTCCCTTCTCTCTCTGCGTTCTCTCTCTCTCAGTCCTACGCTTCCGCACCACTGCACTCTGACAGATCAAGCCACCACTAAGGTGCCTCGGAGAGAACCTGATGTCAATGTCAATCGTACCAGCTCTTGAAAATAGAGAAGAGTTATAATAGATCTTTGTGTTTGTCAACAATGTCTCGTAATAGCATACAAGACCAGCCTATCAAAAATGGCTCTAAACATATGTGCCCATGGATTCCCCACCTTTGGCTAAGAACGCCAAAGTGTCCCCTCGTGTGAGCTCTGATAAGAAGCCAATCCCACTCTCTGTCAAATAACAGCCCATCATGAACCTGGATATTAATCCCAACTCCAAGATTTGAATATGCCAACAATGTGTCAGGGTTATATCTAACTAGCCTTCTTTCTGTGGATGGGTGGTAATTTCCTAATTGCAACCTAGTTACAACATCAACATTTATTATAAAGCTAAGAAATACAAACTTACAATCTTGAACAATGTCACCTTGTTGGCCCCAAAACTAGCACCCCTTTTGGTATTTCTTTAACTTAGTTGAAAAAGAAGAAGATGTACAATGGGATTTTTCCAATCGCTTTAAGTATTCCAACTCCCCTTGCTGTCCAAAATGGCCAACAAGTCTTTAATCTGATTTGCCCCTTGATTCAGATAGTCAATTGGCCTTCATCCGCTTTGATGAAGATAGAAAATGCCCCAAATTCATTGATTTGTTGGTCCCTCCACTTGAATTTGACTAAAAACAGCTTCAACCCTGTTGAATCCAAGTCTTGGAGCTTCCAATTTCGAGCATGCTTTCCACTAAACCCTAATTTCAACTGCAAAATAAAGTTTACAGTAGAGAAATCTCAAATTTCTTAGCCTCTGGTGATCTCAATGCTATAATCTTCGAAGTAAGGCTATAGAAAGGCTAGAACATGAATGAAAATGCTGAGGAGAGAGAAAATTCAGACTTTCTTCACAAAGAACTGAAGAAAATCAATCATTTATTGTTGATGCCCTATCTCAACAACTTGTAGATGCAAAGTACTAAAGAAAATCAATCATTTACTCTATCTGCCCTATCTCAACAACCCTATAAATGCTATGACCTACTATTGATTGGTCTTCTCCTGCCCCTGGTTGCCTCAAAAGATTCTCCAATGGCTGCAAATCAGACCAGCAACATCTCCTCCCTCTCTCGTGTAGGCTGAATACACTAAAATGCCTCTATCTAACCTTTAAAGATATTTTTCAGTCTTGCATGGGCATTTTTGACAAGCGACAACCTTTCGAAATGGTTTTTCCAGCATTATCCATAATTAAATATTAATTTTCAGTCTTTAAATACTAAAAATTAATATAATAATTATTTCAGTGCCCTGAAAAATAATCTGACTGGCTAATAATTAAATTGGCTAGGCAACTTCCGAGTGTCCCTGCGCCATCTTTGGCCATCATATTCGCGTTAGGTACCATTAAACACCACTTCTATAGTGTCAGCAACAACTGATACTTATGGCCAAATGAATCACCTAGACCAACAACTGGCACCAGATACCACCACGTACATGTGCGGCATAGCTTATAGCAACTTTTGCCTTTGACATCCTTTGATTTCCTCGGGTCCTGCGCTCGTAAATTTACTCTAAACCCAATTACCCCTCACATATGCAACATTTAATTAATCATGTGATTAAAAATTAATCCACATGTTAAATGAGGTTTTAAAAATACATGTCCTCATGCTCATGACATCATCCCTCTATGGAACCAGTGCACTTATATACATATATAGATGAGGCTCAGCTATCCCATCTCACCACCCTCTCATACTCCCTCTTTGGCACTAGAAAGTCATGCAAGATGACCGCATCACCTAGACTAGAAAGCAACAGAGCAAGGGACAATCAAGCCCTTTTCTCAATCTGAAGAAGTCATATCTTTCGCCCCTTGGACCTTGCCTCGGCTAAAGGATCAAAGTTGGAGTCAAAGAAAGAGGATGACTCATCGAATGAGTCCGCATTTTGCTTATTTGTCTTCGCCTTCTTCCATGAGGTTGCTAACTCCTCGCAATCCTTCTGCAAGTGTTCCTTCTTACCACAGTGATAACATTGGGCCTTTGACTTCTTATTCCTATCATCCCTCTCTGAAGCTATAAAGGCTCCTTCTGCAAGTGTTCCTTCTTACCACAGTGATAACATTGGGCCCTTGACTTTTTCTTCCTATCATCCCTCTCTGAAGCTATAAAGGCATCGCTAGAACCTCCATATCAAGATGGAAGCCTCCTCTGTAAACTCAAAGATGACTAAAACTAGCCTTCCTTCTGTGGATGGGTGATAATTTCTTGATTACAACCTAGTTACAACATCAACATTTATTATAAAGCTGAGAAATACAAATTAACTTACGATCTTGGACAATGGATACCTTGTTGGCCCCAAAACTAGCGTCCCTTTTGATATTTCTTTAACTTGGTTGAAAAAGAAGTTGATGTACAATGGGATTTTTCCAATCCCTTACTGTATTCCAACTCCCCTTGCTGTCCCAAATGATCAGCAAGTCTTCAATCTGATTTGCCCCTTGATTTGGGCAATCAATTGGTCTTCATCCGCCTTGATGGAGATGGAAAATGCCCCAAATTCATTGATTTGATGGTCCTTGAATTTGACCGAAAGCAGCTTCAGCCCAATTGAATCAAAGTCTTGGAGCTTCCAATTTTTGTCATCCTTCCCGAAGCTGCTGCTAAATCCTAATTTCTACTCCTAATTTCTGTTACAGATTGGGATTTACAACAAAGAAATCTGAAATTTCTCAACCTTTGATGATCTCAATGCTGTAATCTTCGGAGCAAGGCTATAGAACGGCTGGCAGATGAGAGAGAATGCTGAGGAGAGAGAATATTCAGACTTTCTTCGCAAAGAACTGAAGAAAATCAATCATTTAATGCTATTGTCATGTCTCAACAGCCTGTAGATGTTGTCATCTGCTGTTGATTGGTCTTTCCTTGCCCTTGGCTGCCTCAGAAGGTCCTCCAATGGCTGCAAATCAAACCAGCAGCACCTCCTTCCTCTCTCTTGTGGGCTGAATGTACTAAAAATGCCTCTCTCTAGCCTCTAAAGATGTTTCTCAATCTTATATGGGCATTTTTTACAAGTAGCAGCCCTCCCAAATGGTTTTTCCAACATTATCAAATATTAATTTTAAATCTTTCAATACTGAAAATTAATCTAATAATTATTTCCGTGCCCAAAAAAATAATTTGATTGGCCAATAATTAAATTGGCTAGACGACTTGTATTCCCAAGTGTCTTTGCGTCATCTTTGTCCATCAAATTGGTGTTAGGTACCATTAAAACGCCACTTCTCTAGTGTCACCAACAACTGACACTTATGGCCAAATGAATCATCTAGGCCAACAATTGGCACGAGATACCACCAAGTACCTGTGAGGCATAACTTATAGCAACTTTTGCCTTTGAAATCTCATGATTTCCTTGGGTCCCGAGCTCATAAATTTACTCTAACCCCAATTACATCTCACATGTGTAACATTTACTTAACCATGTGATTAACATTTAATCCACATGTTAAGTTTATTTTCAAAAATACATGTCCTCATGACAGTTCTCTCCCTTAAAATTATTGCAATTGTTCTCGATTGCACTGCCACATGCATCAAAAGTAAAATAGTGGACTGGAATTTCCACAATGCATCATAGTTAACGCAACATTGCGCATTGCTTTTCAATTATTCCATATATCCAATACATGCTGAAAATTACCATCCAATCATAACATAACATAAGACTCACAAAGAATCTCAAAAAAATTGTCAGATTATCATGTGACATGTCATTTTTTCATGAGCCTAACTTAGAATTAAATAATTTTAAAAATTAATTTCAGCCCTTCTAACAATGCCCAAAATTAAATGTACCCATCCATAATTAAATTGGCTAAGCCATTTGCACAACCATGAGTGGTCCCCAACCTCTGTTGATCCTTAGACTGATATTAATTAATTAATTAATTAATTAATTAATGCTAGTTTCTAATGTCACCACTAACACTTATTGGCCAAGCAATTGTCCTAGGGTCAAAAATATCACCAACTAACCAACAAAACCCAATTGACATACTTATCACAGCTTTTGTCTTTGACACCCACTACATCCTCGGGATCCTTGGCCCGTTACCATGAAATAACTACCATGAGTATCACATGTGCTAAACAACCTTGCATATTTGATTAAAAACTTAATCAAATATTATCAACAAGATTAAAGCATCTCAAAATTTCACATCCCCATGACAACAACCTATTTTTACCTACCCTCCTCCTCTTATTTATTTATCTCCTCCAACTCCACCACCTTACATACACTATCCATACCGATATTCTTAGACATCTCATGTTTCTTTGTCCTCATCTACCAAATATACATTTTAATAATAAGACTCGTTTTAACAGGTCTAACTATACTACTTGGTCAAATCTCATAAGACATGTCTTTGACTTCCAGAACCTACAAGATATTGTGCAAGGGTTGGAACCCCAACCTGATCCCGCACTTGTTCCATACAAGGTTAACCGCTCATGGAAGGTTAGGAATACCTCTACTATTGTTGAGTTGATGCAAGGCTTGTTACCTAAGTTTTATTCTCAATCTTTAACACTTTGACTTGTCATTCGAGCGTTGGGAATACTTGACTAACTGCTATGCAACTTCTATGCAGTATTAATCCACAAGAAGAAAAGGCCCTTCACATTTCATCCACCCCTCGTGTATGGTAAGCGCGTCACTTCAAATAAAAACTTATTTGATACCCTAGCATCAGCTCCACTTAGAAAAAAGATACAACCTGCTAGCAATTATTATTACATGGTTAAGGGTATAATGATTTTGGAAGCATTACAATAACTATGTTAGTAGTAGACATATTAGTTTAAAAGGTACTCTACATCCCTAGTATTTAATAAAAAGCTATTGACTATATCTTGTATTGCCCAAGCCAATTTCTCTATATTATTTAAGCAAGATAAATACATTGTACAAGACCTCAAGAAGGAGAGTATCATTTTAATATCAAGGTCACTTATTTAAGGCTTCTACCAACTAGATCACTTCAAGGAGGCAAAATTACTACTGTCTCTCTAAGAGACTAGAAGGTAGAGCATCTTTGCCATGCCTACTTTCATCACATAATTCATAAGAGTTTGTAACTACTACAACTCCAAATGATTAATGACATTTTTGACCCCAGGTCACAATTACTTAAATTTGTGTGCAAGTTGACGAACATCTCACGCTGGTTATACTCAAGCAACCCTTGTGCATATCTTCCTTCAATATTCACAATTCATTCTCTACAATCTTCACACGCACACGCACACACACACACTCACTCTCTCTCTCTCTCTCTCTCTCTCTCTCTCTCTCTCTCTCTCTCTCTCTCTCTCTCTCTCTCTCTCTCCTTTCTTTTAGTCCATGCATACGTTTTTGGATTTATTGTACTCTGACAAACATTGGGCTAATCAAGTAATTAGCTAAATATTTTGTTCATCGGTTCCTCTATTCAGAAGAAGAATAGCAAATTCAATATGTGCATGGATTATCAATCCCTTAATAAAATCACTGTGAAGAATTTCTTCTCTATTCCCAAAATTCATAACATTTTGAATATCTAGGAGGCCCAAAGCTTTTGGCTTTGATACAAAGAGTAGTTATCACACCATCAAGGTAATACCACAAGATGTATATAAAACTACTTGCTATACTTCATTTGGTCTTTAAGAATTCTTAGTAATTCTTTTTGGATTAGCCGATGCACCAAACACCTTTAAGCAGATGATGGAGTGCATTTTTAGATATCATTGATAATATATTTATAATTTCTTTTGATGATAATATTGTTGCAGTAAGAAGGCATCGTCAATGCCTGTAGATTATTCTACAACTACTTTGACAAAATGAACTCTTGATAAATGGTAAAAAGAGTCAATTTTTCATGCATAAAGCAAATTATCTTGGATTCTTCTAAAGGATCCAAATGGATCCTAAAAATATCAAGATAATCCAAGAATAGCTTGATCTTTGTGATATACATGAGATACGATCTTGTCTTGGCTTATGCTTCTATTACCGCCGCTTCATCAAGCATAATACATATACAGCTTCTCCTCTTTATGACCTCATACAGAAAAAAAGCTCTTTCCAATGCGAAAAGGAAGAGAAGGCAGCCTCCACAAAGCTGAAATCTGTTGGGAATAAAGGATCATCGTGTCTTTTATATGTGCACAAGTGTGAACACATATCACACCCTTAGCACATTTGTACTTTCATATATATCTATCTAAAACCTAAAGAGATACACACAAAAAATTGTACCCAAGAACATCGTGCATCTCTCTCTCTAACTCTCACTCTCTACACTTGCTCATGTTTTGCTCTCTACTTGGCATTTTCATCGCAGAACATTGCATCACCACTGCACATCACTCACTTCAAACTGTCAAGAAAACTGCTAGGATTTGCACTGAGGACACACAGAGTGTACGACCAGGCAAAAACACAAAGAGACAGACACAAACACAAAGAGCAAAACTCAAACCCTAAATGCAAAACTCAAACCCTAAACACAAAACTCAAACACAAACAGAAGAAGGGAGAGAGAGAACACAACTTTCAAGTGAATGAATGCTGTAAATAAATGTAAGAGTTTACAGTGTGCTCAAGGGCAGAGCAATGTCGGAGTGTGACGTCCACTGGCGACGGATCCCAAGTCTGTGACCACCAGTCGGAATGTAGGAGTGTTGAATAGTGAATGGCAATAGAATGGTCACCAAAATGTAGCAGTCTGGAGACTGGAAACTGGTAATCGCAGTAGTGTACCACCGATCGGAGGTTGAAAACTGTGCACATTTTACTGTAAACAGCAAGTTGAAACTGTGTCTAATGTGGCTAGTGATGGCCGGATGATCAGATCGCAGCAGATGATGATGTCGCCAGCAGCTGACGTCAGCATGGATGAAGGCGCCAGTAGCAGAAGCAAACACGGATGGAGTGGCAACAATCTCGAGGGCTGGACAACCACGTGGAAGGAGGCTGATGGCTGAAATCTGCACATGGAGTGAGAAACCTGCACAGACGGAATGGGGCTAAAGGGGGCGACCTATCTATTTATAGATGTGAAAGGGCACCCCAACAATTAGGGTTTCCACAAAACTCTCTCAAACCACTCCTCGTTTTAGGGTTTTCACTGAACTCTCTCGAACCACTCCCCGTGTTTTAGGGTTTTACTCTAAAAGAGCATTTTTTAGTGTGTTTTGGGGCTGTTTAAGAGGCTAATCAGCAAGTAATGCATGTTTTAGCTCAACACCCCCTCTCAAGCCCAAAACTAAGCCAAAAGGTTAGGCCACCATTGTGATATTTATTTACTCCAATGCGTCCCACCCCAAAGTAGCCAGGGCATCGGACAAAGGGTGCACGTCGGCTGCCCAATGGCCTACCAAGACTACAAAGGCGATGGTTATCTTACCAAGGGAATCCAAGTAGTCACCCCAGAGAGGACAGGGCATCGGATAAAGGGTGCACGGTGGCTGCCCAATGCCCACCAAGCCCTACAAAGGCGGATGGAACTACATGGAACTTTTTTTTTTGTTTTTTTAATAAGTGAGGTAAATTTTATGGGATGCTGCCGATTGAGTAATAGTGATCTAGGAGACGAGAGTAGGGAGAGTACACCCAACACATCACAAAACAATACAAGCTAACCCATCCACTCATGGTGTAGATGACAAGGAAAAATAGATGATGAGGTATCCATGTGATGAAGGAGAATGGTGGTATGGTAACAACAAACGCTGGTGGAAACAGCTTGGGATCCGCTCAAGTGGTACTCTGCACAATGAGATGCAAAGTATGCTACATGCTAAAGAATGCTCATGAAGCAGGTGCCACTTGGACAGTGTCTCTCATGGGAAAATTGTTCACTTGCCCAAGCGCCCTAGTACAAAGATGATGAAATCATGCAATGCAAAGGGAAGGTACAACAGGGGGAAGAAATAGATGTCGAAGACAAAGTGCTAAAGCCTGTAGAATATCAAGGAGGGTAGGAATCCCCTTCTCAACCTGGATGTAGTTGCCGAAGAAGAAAAAGGAGCTTAATGTCGATCTTTGTATGGTGCCGAGAATCATAAGGAATGAAAGAAGAGGAAGTGGATGAAGTGGATGAAGCACCCCACTAGAAGAGCAAGGTAAAAGTCACCGCCATGATAGCATCGAGAGAGATGTTGCACGATCTGCCTTGGGAGGGGAAACCACCATGCTAGAAGAAAAATAAGCACTCCTAGGATGATAAAACCATGAAAGGAGCGGTGCACATCCCCACATCTCTAGCCCAAGTAGGACCAAAGCAATCTACAAGTTAACCCTACACTGAAAGACAAAACCCTGCAAAAGGAATGAGAATCTGCAAATACAAAGGTTAGTGGTGAGATCCTTCCAAGCAAAACATAACAGAAAGAAAATCTAACTCAAAATAAATGCAATGAGTGTATATGTGTGTAGTAAATGCAATGGAAGACAAAAGAATGGAAAAGCTAAGGACAATGAATCCTATGAGCCCGACTCTAAGAGTGTGAAAAATGGATGCTAGACTGACCTAGGGTATTTGAAAGAATCTAGAGACATGCTAGTCTAATAAGGTGGCTACCATCGCGTACGTCCAATAGCAAAGCTCTGCCAAGGGAACGCCTAACGAGGTGGAGAAAGTGCAACGGGATCGGAACCTGCAGACCAATCAGCCAGTCCCTCGGGGGTAGTAAAAGAGATGGGCTGTTAAGACTGTACTCGAGCCATATGTCCAACAGCAACAACGGGTGCTGAAGGAGCAGATAACGTAGGAGTGGAAGGCGTAGCCCCACAGGACTGTGCAGTCGCAGCGGTCTGCAAAGGCTTTTTAGGTAAAAAACCTTAGGCCTTGGAGCAACACTCCTCATCCACATGGCTTGCTCTCTGGCAGTGTGTACAAAACCGGTTTTTCTTAGGGAGTTGTTGCCAGATAGGCCTAGATTCTTTGGTTCTATCTGAGGAAGAGGAGTCACCCTTGGATTGGCTTGCCTTCGCATCTTGTGAGTTCTTACCACTAGTGGTTTTCCCTCCCGAAGAAGAGGCAACCAACCCCCTTTACTTTGAATAAGGCTGTGATGAGGATTTCTTGTGGACTTGATCATGCAGCCTCGCATAGCGCAAGAACTAGCACTCAAACTCGTAGAAGATTGGCAATCGAGGTGGGGAGATGATGTGCTGAATGAAATTAAAGTATTTTTCAGGCAACTTATTCAAGAAGAATATGACCTAATCGTCATCTGACTTTAGGGAGCCAATAGTGGCGAACTCGACAAGTAACCACCTATATTTAGTCAGCTTAACTTTCAGATCATCCCCTTCCTTAACAGAGAACTCTTGAATCTCAAAGTCGAGATTGATGCGCCGAGTACGATCATGAGCCGCATAGAGGTCGAGAAGATGACTCCAACACTCTTACACAAGCGAGAAGTGCTGCAACTGAGAGTGAAACTCAGGAAGCAATCCTTGCATCAGCTCAACATTGGTTGTGGCATTGCGGACTCTCCATTGACGGATGTAATCAGGGTGAGCTAGTCAAGGGTCCAACAGAGACTCTAGACCAATGACAAGGTCCCAAAGACCCTGAGACTCAAGCACTTATTGCATGAAATTAGACCAAGTGGTGAAATTTGATCCGTTAAAACGTGTTTTATCCGTGAAGCCATTCTTGGCCGTTGCAACAGGAGTCGTAGTGCTCGGAGATGAATAGTGTAAAAAAGTATAGTGGAGGTAGGAGGGGGGAGTGGAATACACTTGAGAATGGGCCTCAGAGTGCCCACCAGGCATACGGGTAGTGTGCAAGGTGGATCCATAGGGAGGGATGGGCTGACTAGGCATGGGCACGGTAGCCACATAAGAAACCCAAGGAGGTGGGATGGGAACGCAAGGAGCAGAAGATGGGAATCCCTACGTAGGTGTAACCCAAGGAGAGTGTGAAAACACACCATAAGCTGAGGATGGAAACCCTTGCGTGTGAGTGGTCATGTGAGATGTAAAGCTAGGGATAGTGAGGGGGATGCCCATCACACTCGACCCAGGAGTTATGGGTGTGCTCATTTGCTGAAAGGTGAGAGGCACTATGTTAAAGGGGGGCATTCCCCCTAGCAAAGTACCATGGTGCAAAGAGATAGAGAAAGGGGTGGAGAAGGAAAATGTGCTAGGAGCAGATATGGAAGGCCCAACTCCTAGGGTGTGTGATGCAGATGTGGAGTGTAATCCAAGGTTTTGGAAAGATGATGAGAGGTGATCAAGGTGTGATATAGAAGAGGGTGGGGTGGAAGGGAAGTGAGAAGTGTGTGTAATATGCTCAAATGAAACAGAAGCTATAGATGTACCTGAATTCCATCTGCTTCGTAAGCCCCCTCTATTGAAGTTCACATACGCAGCCATCCAGATCTTGAATCTCAAAAGAAGAAACAAGCGAGGGTTTTGATTCATACAACACAAAAGAATTGTACAAACCCGACATTGGACTTGGCTGAGATGATGAAGATGGATCGTCAGACGTTAAGCAGTGTACCACTGATTGGAGGTTGAAAATTGTGCACATTCTGCTATAAACAGCAAGCTGAAACAGTATCTGATGTGGCTGGGGATGACTAGATGATCAAATCATAGCAGATGATGAAATCGCAAGCAACTGACGTCAGTATGGATGAAGGCGCCAATAGCCGGAGCAAACATGGATGGAGTGGTAGCAGTCTCGAGAGCTGGACAGCCGCGTGGGAGGAGGCTAATGGCTGAAATCTGCACGTGGAGTGAGAAACCTACACGGACGGAATGGGGCTGAATGGGGGCAGCCTGTCTATTTATAGATGTGGAAGGGCGCCCCAAAAATTAGGGTTTCCACTGAACACTCTCGAAACGCTCCCTATTTTAAGGTTTTACTCTAAAATAGCATTTTTTAGTCTACTTTGGGGCTGTTTAAGAGGCTAATCAGCAAGTAATGCATGTTTTAGCTCAACACAAGTTGGTATCAGAGCTGCAGCTAAGGTGTTCGCACTTCTTGGAGTCTGTGCAAGTCAACTCGTCATTATTCTTTCAAACAGGCGACAACTCGTGTAATTAGGCACAGGTCAACAAGTCACGTTTTTGGTCAGGCGACAGTTCCAGGTTGCATGCAAGTCAAAATCATCGTTTCCTAGTCAGAGGCAGTCATCACGAGCAGGTCACGCATTTCAGGCGCGGGTCAAAACGTCGTTTTTCAGGTCACACGAGCAGCGGGCTAGCAGCTGTAATCAGGGCAGCTTCGTCACTTTTCTTTTGCATAATTTTTTCAAAGGTTCCCTGCAAGCAAGCTCTTTCCTCATTGACAGGCGTCGTACGTGTAAGCACAGTTCAAAATTTTGGGCAGCTTTGTGCCAAAAATTTAGGGATTTGTCCAGATTTAATGCGAGCAAGACACAACAATGATATTTGTCTTAGAAATTGCAAGAATTTGTGACATTTTGCCTCCGACATTTGGGGCTTTTCATGTACATGCAAGAATTGGGCTGAAATTTACCTAATTTCTCGACATTGATGCACATTGGACCCCATGCAATTTGGGGTTTTTGCTGTTTGGGCCAAATTTGTGTGCCATTTGGTCATTTTATGTACATGCGGGTTTAATTCCATGCAATTTGGACATCTAGCACTTGGAAAAATTTGGGGGTTTTGCTGAAATTGCTCTATTTTGGCAAAATTGGGCTATTCTATGCATGTTAGAGACAGTGCAGATGTATGGTTGATGCTTTGAGCACAAAAATTTTGGGGCTTTTGACCGTGCGTGTCAAATTTTGTGCCCGTGGGTGCATGTACAACAGAAATTGCAGCTAACATTAGGGACTTCTCATGTAATGTGATGTATTTGTCCTTGGAACAGCTGTAATCAGTTGTGGAGTGCTCTAGCATAGGTTTAGTGCTTCTGAAAATTTATTTGCAGATCTGAAATTTCTGCTTTCACATGGTTATTTATTGCTGGTTGGTACTTGTTTATACCTTGATCACTTGTGTGACAGTTTGGGCCTGCATTTGCTGAATTTTTTGTCACATTTGGGCTGAAAATCATGGCTGGCAGCAGTGACAGCAATCATCTCATGCACATTAAGAAGCTTGAAGGAGCACATAACTTTGCAGTCTGGCAAAAACAGTGCTATAATATCATGTTGCAAAAGAAGCGGGCAAGGCCGATTAAGACCAAAGGGGCAAAGCCCGCAGATATGGAATAGGAAGACTGGGATGAGTTAAATGAGCTTTCACGCTCAACCATCGAGCTATCGATTTCTAATGCCTTGCTGTTTAACATTGAAGGTTTGGATTCTGCCTATGCTATTTGGACTCAACTGGAAGAACTATATGCCTAGAAGAGTGCCACAAGCAAAGTTTACTAGCTGAAAAAGCTTATGGATTTGCGTATGAAAGAGGGTATAGCAATGTCTACTCACTTGAGTGAGTTTAACTCCATTTTCAGCCAGCTGGTTGCCTTGAAGTTCAAGATTGATGAAGAATTTAAGGCTACGTTCTTGCTTTGCACTCTGCCAGAGAGTTGGGATACATTCAAGACTGCTATGAGCAAATCTAATGCGATGCTTTGGAATGTTGATGTAGAGAGTGCTCTACTCATAAAAGAAATGAATCGGCAGAACAATGCATCCAGTAAGTCTTCCAATGCTTTGCATACTAGGGGCAGATCACAGTAGAAAGATAAATCTGATAGCAAGAGAAGCAGTAAATCACGTGGTAAGGATGTTGAATGCCATCATTGTGGCAAGAAGGAAAGGGTAAGAAGACAAATGATATCAAGCAAGAGAAGAAAGAGAATCAACCGAAGAAGAGCAGTGTCAAAATTGAAGAGGTGAATGTAATCACTCATGACGCTGACAGTGGGAATGACATACTCTTTCTCTTCACACTTCAGTACACATGCTTTACTTGCAGATACGGATGATGACATGCACACTTGGATTCTAGATTCAGGTGCTTCCTTTCATGTCACCCCTCATCGTGAGTGGTTTTCTAACTATATAGGGGATCAACATGGTATTGTCCATCTTGGGGACAACTATACATGTGACATTGCAAGTATTGGCAGTGTGCAGTTGCAGTTGCAGTTTCAGCATGGTTCTATCTTCACATTTCAATATGTACGGCATGTATCTCAGCTCAAGAAGAGCTTGATTAGCACAGGGCAACTAGATGACGATGGATTTCATACCACCTTTGGTGATGGGAAATGGAAGATTTGTAAGGGATCTAAAGTGATTGCCAGAGGTTGTAAAAGTGATACCTTGTATCCTCTCCATGTATCTAGTGTGCGTGACCATGTTGTTGCCATGACCAACCAGCCAAGTGTTTCTTTGTGGAATGGCCGGTTGGGACACATGAGTCAAACTGGAATGAAAGTGCTTTCTCGTTTGGGTTACTTGTCTTGTCTTTGTTATATTAATTTTGAGCATTGTGATCATTGTATTTAAGGTAAACATGCACAGACCTCTCATAAGAAGTCTCTTCTATTGAAATCTTCTCCTCTAGAGTTAGTACATTCCTATGTATGTCAAATGCCAAGGTTATCTTTAGAGGGAAAGAAATATTTTATCACCTTTGTCGATGATGCCACACGGAAGGTATGGGTTTACCCTATTCGACACACTACTTGACAAGTTTCAAAAAATCTTAGCATTGGTTGAAAATCAGGCTAATAAGACACTTAAGTGTCTTCACTCTGACAATGGTTGGGAATATGTATCCAAGGCCTTTCAAACATTTTGTGACAGCAAAGGGATCAAGAGGAAGCTCACTGCCCCTCATAATCCACCCCAAAATGGAGTTGCAAAGCGTATGAATCGGACCATACAGGATAAAATCCGTACTATGTTGTCTCATGCTGCATTACCCCTTGGCTTTTGGGCAGAGGCTGTTATGACAGCTATTCACTTGATTAATTAGTCACCGAATAGGTCTTTAGGGGGGAGGGGGGGGGGGGGGGGGGGGGGGGGGAGGGGACCCTCAAGAAGCATGATCGAGCAAGCCACCTTCATATGCTCACCTGAAAGTGTTTGGCTCCAAGGCTTTTGTGCACATTCGTAAAGAAGAACGCAACAAACTTGAGCTTAAGTCCTGTAAATGCATGTTCCTAGGATATGGTAACGAGGGTGAAATGGGGTATAGATTATGGGATCCCGAGAAAAGGAAAACAGTACATAGCAATGATGTTATCTTCCAAGAAAAATCGCATGAGCCCAAAAAGACTGAGGAGGTCCTTAGGATTATATTCCGGTAAGAAATACCTTTTGGACAGAAAAATGTGTCCGTTGTACAACAGCAAATAACTGCTATAAATGAACCTACAAATGCAGAAAAATAATTCTGGAAATGATCACCAATCATTGCCCATAATGATGAGCCACTGGATGTGCAGGAACAGCCAGAACAGCAAGCTGTTAATGCTGACTTGCAGGCTGAAATGCTAGGACAGCAAGCTGAAAATGCAAATTTGCAGTCTCAACAGCCAGCAAACAATGATCATTGGGTTAGGAGATCGTCTAGGGCTACTAGACGACCTGATAGATTCGTTCCTGATGCAAACAATGTGGCTGATTATGTCATGTTGACAGACTGTGGAGAACCGACTTGCCTCAAGGCAGCAATGGACACACAGCAAGACAACAAGAAATGGTATAAAGCCATGTTGTCACATATGGAATCTCTTGAGAAAAATGGCATTGGGACTTGGTGCAATTGCCCAAAGGGCAAAAAACCCTTCCATGCAAATGGGTTTACAAGATGAAGGTTACTTTTGGTTCCTCGCTAAAGTACAAAGCAAGATTGATTGCGAAGGGGTACAAGCAGGAACATGGAGTTGACTTTGATAAGATCTTCTCTTGAGAACCATTTTGGGCTTGGTTGCAGCTGAAGGCATGGAGCTCATGCAGATAAATGTAAAGACTGCATTCTTACATGGTGATTTGCATGAAGACATATATATGCAACAACCTGAAGGATTTGTGGCAAAAGGGAAAGAGAAGATGGTATGTAAACTCAAAAGGAGTTTGTATGGGTTGAAACAAGCACCAAGAGAATGGTATCATAAGTTTGATACATTTATGCAGTCTCAAGGTTTTCATAGAAGTCAAGTGGATCACTGCTTGTACACCAAGGAGGCAACAAATGGCAGCCTGATTATCTTGTTTTTGTATGTTGATAACATGATGATTGCTGGCAGGGATACTCATGCCTTGGACTCACTGAAGCAAAGTCTTCATGGCAGCTTTGACATGAAGGATCTTGGTGATGCAAATCACATTCTTGGCATGTGAATACTCAGAGATAGATTAAAAGGATTACTCTATCTATCTCAGCAAGAGTATATCTCCAAGGTTTTGCAACGTTTCAATATGGAGAGGGAGAAAAAAATTGAGGTTCAATTGCCTCCATATGTGAAACTCAATGCAGAGGACAGCCCTACATCTGATGATGAAAAGGTTGAAATGGCCAAGATACCATATGCTTTAGTTGTTGGCAGTTTGATATATGCTATGGTTACTACACGTCCTGACATTGCCTTTGCAGTGGAAGGGGTTAGCAAATACATAGCAAACCCTGGTAAAAAGCATTGGAAAGCAGTGAAAGGTATTATGAGATACCTCAAAGGCACAAAGGATTTGTGCATCTGCTTTGGAAAGTAGAAGGCATCTGTCGTTGGCTTTACGGATGTAGACTATGTTGGTTATGCGGACTCTAGAAAGTCCATTTTTGGGTATGTGTTTACCTTTACAGGAGGAGCAGTCTTTTAGATCTCCAGGCTACAAAAGTGTGTTGCATTGTCTACTATAGAGGCAAAGTATGTGGCTGCCACTGAGGCATACAAGGAGACTTTATGGCTTTCACGTCTAGTGGGAGAGCTTGGCATTACAGAGTTACTTGTTCTCCATTGTGATAGTCAGAGTGCTATCGTGCTAGCACGGAATCCCATCTTTCATGCAAAGATGAAGCACGTACAGGTGAAGTATCACTTCATTAGAGATGTACTTGAGAACAAGAGCATTGAGCTTGTCAAAGTGCATACAAATAATAATCCTGCAGATCTTCTCACGAAGAGTCTTCCAACAGAGCGGTTTGCTCATTGGTGAAAAATGACGGGAGTTGCATAGGTGTATGTATTTCAGCTTTGTACATACCTAGACTTCACTGATTATTTTCTCCTCTTAAGGCACATTGCCTTTAGATGAAAGGTTGTTGGGAATAAAGGGACATCGTGCCTTTTATATATGCACCGATATAAACACACCCTTAGCACATTTGTACTTTCATATATATCTATCTAAAACCTAAAGAGATACACACACAAAAAATTGTACCCAAGAACATCGTGCATCTCTCTCGCTGACTCTCACTCTCTACTCTTGCTCACGTTTTACTCTCTACCTGACATTTTCGTCGCAGGACATTGCATCGCCGCTGCGCATCGCTCATTTCAAAATCATCCCTCGCTTTTGAATCTATTATTAGTATTTTACATTTGGTTAAAACTATTTGTGGTAGAAGCGGATATTTTGATATTATATTGATACAGTGCTCAATCAAGAAAGCCATGCCATAGCCTTTGAAAGTTATTATCTAAATCATTAATTATGTGGAGAAAAGACATGACATTTAAGAAAAGAAACTCTTAGTTCTGGTTTACACTTTGAAAATATCAAAGCATCATCTTTTAAGCAATACATTTCTTTAAAAAATTCATCATCAGAGCTTGAAATATTTCAAAACTCAAAAGTATTGACAAAAGAAACATACAAAATGGAAAAAAAAAATCTATATTTCATTTTAAAAGTATATACACTCATTAAAAATATAATAGATTGTTGATACACTTTTTAGAGTGCCTCACATTGCAACTATTACAATGGTTACCAATGAGAAATATGACAAAGATATCGATTTTGCAACAGCTGAGGCCCATTTAAAACAAGGAGATTCTCATCCAAATTATTTCAATAAAGAGATTCTTATGAATAATTACATTTGTACCACTCTTTCTATTCGACAAAAGGTGCTTATAGAAAGTGATAAACCTCCTTATGCAAGACATAGAGAAAGGGCAACCACTTTAAGTACAATTGAGTACTCTTTTCATTGGCTAATATTACAAAGAGATACGCATAACTTCATTTAGACTTGTCTAATATACCAAAAATCAAAGTATGGCATGACAAGCAAGGGACTCTAGGATTGTTGCAATCTCTTCCAATATCAATTGCTCAATAGGAATCTATTACAATGGATTCCATCTCAAGTATTCCAAGAATATCTTAAGATTATGATATGATTTAGGTCATAATTGATAAATTCAACTAGCAATCACATTTTATTCCATGTCATAAAACATTAAAATTGATACAAGATGCAAGGCTTTTCATTTAATATATCTTTAAATTATATGGTATACCTTTTTAAAATCATCTCAAACAAAGATTCCAAATTCACAACTAACTTTTAGCATGATTTATTTGAGATTTTGAAAACCACTTAAAAGTTCTTTTCATCTTTTCATCCTCAAACTAACAACTAAACGGAGGTAATGAATCTCACTCTTTTAGATATGTTGAAAGCTTATATTAGTGAACATAAGTCACAATAGTAAAAATATTATCCATTATTAAATTTTGCTCATAATAATATAGTATACTTATCTATAGAAAAAACTTCAAATGAGATAATACCAGGTAAAGTAATTTCTCCTACAATCACTTTACTAATTAGTTTTAACGAAGTTTTGAATAATAAAATCTTGAAACCTTTTGTTTCACAAGGACCAAACTACAAGAAGTAACCTTGTGACGTACAAATTCTTGTCAAAATTCAAAGATTAAAGTAACCTTGTGGCGTACAAATTCTTGTCAAAATTCAAAGATTTACTCATAATAAATACACAGTAAATAGATAAAAATATACAGATTATCCAACATTCTTCAATCATATCAAGAAGCTTTTCAGCTAAAGATAGTTGAATAAAAGCCAAAGAACTCTCACAATATAATTTTTAAAAAACTTATATCCTTTTGAATATATTTACATAGTCAATTACTTATTAAATTTATTTTCCTTTGTAATTACTAGATATCTAAAAAGTGTATTAAAGCTAACTACTGATGAGTGATCACAAATTATGATGGACTCACGTAGTGGATTAGAAAAAAGATAGTGTACACTTCCACCTATATGACCTGATCAAGCCTCTATAATTGAAACTCAAGCATGTTAAGGTCAAACTCGCATATAGAAAGAATTGGTGTTCTAAAGTATAGGCTAGATCTACCAAAATAGATTATTACAATCAACTAGATGACATAATCATGAAATGTTTGTACAATGTGCATATGCAAGTTAAAAGCTTAAAATACACATATCTTTGCATTCCAACACCGTGTAGTTTTCACATGATATCCATACTAGGAAAATCCCTAAATTTTAGGAGTCTCAAACTAACCTAAAAATACTAGTTCTAAAAAATAGGAATGACATTCTAAAAATAATAAGTTTGTATTCTAGCAATGCCTAATAAATTTGATTATTTCTACTCTTAATAGTTCTCAATCCCAAAAAAGACATGAAAAAGAGACAAGTGTCACACTTGTTACGCGAGCTTTCAAATACCCCATCACTTATCACACCCCGTGACATATAGTTGGATACTTGTGCCACTTCAGTTTTCCTTTTTGCACTAATTCTCCATTTTTTCTTGTAAAAATGTCTCATTTCTCTCATTCTAGTTCAATTTTCTTTGTTGTAATCTCATGTACAACAACCAAAGATAGCCGAAAGTTGGCCCTAACCATTTCCATCATTATAATATATCTCCATATTTCCTCTTCTTTCATTGTTGTTTTACAAGACAACAAACCTATAAATTCCTTATTGTACTTCTTTCTCGAGCTCTTTTTCTGTTTCACGATAAAAAAGAAAGCCATGACGACATACAATTGATCAAATGGTTTGCAGTGGTTACTCGACCATTGCATAATTTAACCAACAAATAAGCGGCATTCCAATGGATCAAATTGAAGAATGAAGCTTTTGAAGCTCTAAGATTCTATATATAGAAAGGACCTATTTTAATTATACAAAATCTCTCAAAACCTTTCTTTATGGAATGTCATGCTTCAAGAGATCTCATTGGTATACTCTAAAACCACGAAGGGCATGCAGTTGCTTATGCAGTTAGAGGTTGCAAAATGCAAAATAAGATTCTACTACTTATGATAAGAGTATGCAACCATCATTCAAACTTTAAAAGATTGAAGGCACTATCTTTTAGGTGGAGAATTTCTCGAAGCTGAGACATTTTATCAAGCAACCAAAGAATTTTCAGAAGCATATTCTATGGGCTAACAATTTAGCTCAATTCAACTTTTAAATATCATATATTTCTAGAAAGTAAAACAAGGTAGTTGATGCCTTGTGAAAAAGACCTTAAATTCATATATTATCCATGATTCATCGAATAGATCACCGATATGAGGGACACGTACACTTTTGATGAAGATTTTAAAGTAAGTTGGAAGAGTTTACAACTCAGTAAAAACATAACTCTTATTTATCAAAGATAGATTTCTTTTTATGGAGAATAGGTTGTATATCACCATAGATTTCAGACCTTAAGTAATGAAGAATGTCATGTTGCTCGCTAAATGGCTAATCGTGGTATTTTGGCCACAACCAAGAGTCAAAGAGAGAGAACGATATGCTTTGATACCATGTCAAGAAATAGAAGGGTTTGCAAGGAGAAACACGAAGTATATATCAAACATTGAGACAAAGAAACTTAAAAACATTGAAGAAAAAGAAGAATGAAAAATCATGAACACTGAATCATGTTGATATGATGGAGTGAAGCTCAGAGATAAATGCATTGTCCTAGCTGATTAGGCAGTAGTATCTAAAAGAGGTCTGCACTATGAAAGGAGCAAAACACGATTCTTCCGATAGATAGGCAGTAGTCCTCAAGCACTATTGGAGACCAAAGATATGATGAAATTTCTTCAAGTTGATGGCTACTATCAAGATGGTTGTTAAACACCCAAATTGGACATTATCAAAATTGAGATATTTGCCAAGGTAAAGATGTGGATAGCAGTGATAGAGAATTGAGGCTGAATGTGTGAATCACAATGGGAAAATGATGAAGAATCAGTGAGAGAGTAAGTGTGGAGTGATGAATGCCCATGCCCTATTTATAGGCACATGAGTCATTGAATTGTCCAACTCTCTTGGATAGCACTCAAACATTAATAAATGATACAAATAAAGGCTTTTTGAGATTGTAAATAGAAATCAAAATAGGAATTAATGGAAAACAATGAACTTAATGACTTTGGTATCTCAATACCCCCTCTTAGGCTCAAAAATGTACCCTACGAGGGATGAAAGAGATATTCTCCAATCCGTAGTCCAAGTATTCCACTCAAAAAAACACCTATCAAGAAAGAATAGTAGACAAGGGATGCTCATGGTGCTCGAAACTCCAACTAAAGAGAGAAGCTACTAGTTCCGTATCTCCATGTTGGTAAGAATGTAAAGATATAGCCACTAAGTCATGGTTGAGACATCCAAGGCCCCAACCTAGATAGAACCTGTAGATCCTAAGTATCATTAGGTGAGATGGCAGCTCGATGTCGACCACCCCATCCAAGTGAAGATGCAAAATGCAAAGGCTTTTCACTAAGGTGTGCAAAGGAACACACGATAAGTAGCGGCCCCCTCTAAAAACACAAAGATATGATCCCCCTCCAATAGAGATAGGAAATTTGAAAACTCTAGAATCACAACCTTCAAAGTGTCTGATGATGAAGGAAGGACTGACAGTCTTACCAAAGAAGGTATCTAAGGCTGCAATGAAAAAAAAGACAAACAGCTCCCAAAGATGGCCTCCCAATATTAAGTAGAAAAGGAATGGGAGATGGGGGTTATCACAAGTAAGCTTCTCAATGCCCTCATTGGAGTCCCTGTTCATGGAGCCATACAAGGGAGGAGGGGAAGTATATAGCTCCTTTGGAGCCACCAAAAGGGGGGGGGAGGGGGGGACGCGGGGAGTGTGCAATCGCCTCTCTCTCTCAATGAAGGGAACAACCCAAAAGGCAATATCCAATAGCTCTGTCTCTCAATTGAGCGGACTACAAGTTGTAAAAGTCATTGGATCCAAAAGTACATTGACGAAACCTTTGTAGCACGTTGCGGTGGTCTCCATGAGGGCTTATTGCCCCATGAGGTCTTAGAGCTTCCTTTTGCTCACAAGGGCCTAGTGTACATCATGTGTCTTATTGCCTTGAGCATAAAACTCTAATAGCTAATGCAAGACGATCTCTCTCACCCAAAATGGCGAGATGGCATAAGGGGTGTTAGGAGATAGAGGCATATACTCCGATGTGGTAAACAAAGGTCAATGACAACAATTTGCAATGAAATAACCATTCTTGATGCAATGAGACCACCCAAAGATTCATCCCTTTGTCTTTGGAGAAGGCATAGCATCAGTGTGTCAAACTTATAAAGGAATGGTGGGAGAGAGAAGAAGATGGACAAAGAAAAAGATAATGGTATCCCCCAATGATGCAACAAAAACAAATAATCTAGAATCTAAGAGTATTATCGATCCCATAACCATTCTTTGCCTCAATGAAGAATGAGAATATTTAGCTCTTGAAGCACCTCTGCTCTGATATCATATTGAGAGGCAAAACCATATACTCTAATAATATGTTGAGAAATGGTAGAAGTGTACGGCAAACACAGAGACAAAGAAACTTAAAAACAATAAAGAATATAATGAATAAAGAATGATCAACACTAAAGCATGTTGAATGAATCATGCTAATACAATGGAGTGGAGCTTGGAGATGATTGCATTGTCTTGATTAACCAAGCGGTAGCACCTAGAAGGGATCTACATTGTGAAGGAAGCGAAATGCAATCCTTTGACTAAAGAGGACATGAGTCCTCAAGTGCTATTAGAGATGAAAGATATGCTAAAATAACTTTGGATTGATGGCTGCTATCAAGGCCATTGTTGGGCAGCCAACCAGAGAAGAAAATACAAAAACATCGGCGAAGATCTCTCCGTGTGAGTGGCTGCAAACATGCAACTATTGGGCAGCCCTTCGAGAGTGAAGATAGCTCAAAAACGCAACTATCTCATGTAGGGGTGATAAAGAGGGCGTAACTTGCTATAGAGGATTTAAATCTGCTGCAAATGCAGCCTTCATAAAGTGGTTGGTGGCTAGGACATATCGCCTAGAGGCTGGGTGCTGGGGTGGCAAAGGAGTTGGGAACACACAATAATGATGAAGATGATTTGTTGTCTCAGTCCAAGGAGGACTGAAACCACGAAACGCAGCCATGGCACTGATGAAAAATAGATTGTTGAGCTATGTCAACTCTTAACGCAGCAATCTAGAGCGTCTAGAGCTAATGGTGATGTGAAGAAGAACTCTAGGATGAAATTGCATGCAGGTATAACATCGTGATCAGTTGGAAAGCACCATGAATCAAGATATCTACCAAGGTAGGGGTGCAAAGAGCAATGGTAGAGGGTTGAGGCTGAAGGTGTGATGGGGGAATCATGAAGAATCAATGAGAGAGCAAGTGTGGAGTGATGAATGCCCATAAACTATTAATAGGCACCTAAGTCACTGAATTGTCTAGAGTAGTGCTCGACTCTCTTGGATGGTGCCCACACTCTAATAAATAATATCAATAAAGCATTTTTGGGCTGTTAATGGAAACCACGATAGTAATTAATGAAATATAATGAGCTTAATGACCTGTATCTCAACACCGAGGTGCTTGAAATGCATTTCGAAGAGATATTGAGTGATTTGTTAAAGAATGTTTTGCATACCAAAAAACAAAGTTTGATTGCCCAAACCTTGCAAAAGTTTTACAGCCGTTACCAATTCCAAGCCAACCTTAAGAAAGCATTGCGATGGATTCCTTCTTTGGCTTGCCAAAATCAAGCGAACAGCAATGATAGTATATGGACTCCTATTGACAAGCTCAACAAGTACACTCATTCCATTCTAGCCAAGAAGATTATTCAGTCTCCACAAATGGCTTGAATATTTATTCAACAAATCTTCAAGCATCATCACTTACCACAATTCATTGTGGGTGGTATAGATCCACGAATCACTAGGGTCTTTTGGCAAGCTCTCTTCGAAAATTATGAAGCTTACTTTTTCTCTCTTATCATTCTTAAATATATAGTCAAAGTGACATAGCCAATCTCACAATATAAGCAAGCAACGAGAAATTATGGGCCATTTCAAGTTGGTGAAAATATTAATGGTATTTATTACAAGCTACAACTTCCAAAGCATTGTAAGATTCACACTACATTCCACATTCATCTCTTAAAGCCTTTCAAAGAGCCTCCGTAACACTGGAACCTATAGTAGAGGACCACCTATAGTAGAGGATCCAACTAAAGTAGATGAACAAGAAGAGACACTTAAACTAGAACAAGTATATTTCCATATGATCAAGAAACAAAGAAGAAACACTTCCAAAAGGTTCCTTTTAAAATTTTAAATTTACTTTCATCTAGATTCTAAATGGATGTCAAAAGAATATTTCATAGACTATGCAGAAATACTTGCAAATTATGAAGAAGTTGTAGGACCAAAAATACATCAAACGATGCCTTGAAAACAAGACACATTTCAAAAGGGAGAGAATATAGCTAGCCTTTTACATATCAACTATTATCAAGATGTTTTGGCTCAATGATTCAAATCAATTTTATGCTCATACAGCTTGAAATATGATTTATATATTATTGAGTATTTATTAATTATGGTTAAATGCTCATCTTAAGGTGGTTTCGTATGTTTAGTATGACATGCTCAGTGTATGAATATGTAATGGTATGGAACATACACAAAAACTTTAATAATAAAATACATTGTTTTATACGTTCATTTAAAAATACATATAAATTTATATATAATCAACCTACGTACATATAAACGGTGCAACTTGAAGACATCATGAAAAGGACAAAGTTTCACAAATTAAAGTTTAGAAAACAATTGCAAGGCCATATAAGAGTTAAAACTAGAGTCGTGTAACATATTCTATTGAGTATTCCAAAAAAATACAAAAGAGCATCTACCACAACACATGCTATCACTCATTGCTCATAAAAGGAATCAATATGACAAAATTCAAAATGACTCATGACTCATGACTCATGAGGACGACTCATCATTAGGCCCAAATACATTGAAAGGTGAGGAGCTGCCCTCACTAGAAGGGACCTCAAATGGCTCACCAAAGTCACCATCACTAATGGCATTCCCAACATCATCATACTCAAGCTCTCTAATTGGATCATCGTCTACTCGAGCTCTCCAATTGAAGAGGCCTAGGTATTGTGGAGAAGAATGAGAAGAAAGGACAAGAGCGAGAAGAAGAGAAGTTTGAAAAAGAGAGAGGGCAAGTGTATAATGTATATGGATGAAATTTGAAAGAGTGAGAGAAAAAGAGGAATAGGGAGAGGAGAGGAAGAGAAGGTGAGAGGTTCGAATGCATAGAACTTGCACATACCATATGGTACAAACATACAATATGGTACTATATGAAACGTATTGTACGCAAACAGAATGTAACCCTAGCTCATCTTTTTATTCAAGGGTGGCCGATGGCCAAAACACTCCGTATTACAATGGGATCATCATGGACGAGATGTCCAAGATGACTAAAAGCTTAGTCATGTGACTAGTCAAATTGATCAAAAAGCCTAGATGACTAAAACTTTTTTGGTTGGATGATCGCGTCTACTAAAAGCCTACAAAATGAGTGGTTTCAAAAGATAAAACTAGATACTCATGATGAAAGAGACAAACCATAAACCAATGAACCTATAAAATGAAGCTCTCCAAAATTCAAAGTTGGCAACTGCTGAACTTTAGGAGGTTACTATTTTTGAAAATTATTCCAAAAAATTTCTATTCACACAAAAGACTTCAAAGTTTCTCAAGGAATAATTTTCTCTCTAGCAGCTATTTCAAATTCTTAACCATTTGAGATATTTTTCGAGTAAAAGATTAAGAAGTTTCTTTCTCTAAATTGACATGCAAGATCTAGAATAGGACATGTCATTCTAAAAGTGATAAGTGTCCCTACATTTTGCTTAACACTTGTCATTTTCAGCATACACTTATTTTTTGTAGCCTTCACTTCTCACTTTGAGCTTTAAGCCTCACAACTATATAAATAAAGGTCTCTCCCTTCACTTCCACAAGCTCTATCACTGAAATTCCAACCACGTCTATACTCCTATATAATACTCAACCAAGAAGAACTTTCTACTCAAATTAGTCGTATCAAAGTAGGAAGGAAAAAATTTAGCTTGCTACCTAGCACATGTAGAAATCAGGGTTTCAAAACCCTAGTTCTTAGACTGATAGAAAATTGACCCTCTTGTATATGGTTTAGGCACTTTGTAACCATGGCTTGTTTCAATAAAATCCTATAATGTGGGAGGGGTTTGCTTCTCATCATGGTATCTTCTCTCTCCCTCATTCTCTATATTTCTCTCTTACTCGCTTTATCTTTTCAATTTCATGGTGATAATCAAGCTGACTAGTTCAAAGTATTGTCATTATCACGTCCTTCCCAATGTATCCATCACATGAAAGTTCTCTCTTCTTGTTCCAAGAATCCCTCCATAAAAAAGGACAAGGACAAAGTCAAAGAACCTACTATGTATATAGTAGCTAAAAGAGAGACTTTAAGCCTAGTAAGAAGTGTTAAGTTTAGTGTTTTCTATGGTAAGAGAGATTCTCAGAAGGTTGTGTCTTCATCTTTTAGGTCAAGGCTAAGCCATTTCTTCACTCTCCTCCCATTTAAGGCCCTGTTAACCCCAAACACAAAAGGCTACACAAGGGTGCAATTCTTTTTGTAAAAGTCAAAAATCAAAGTCCGGTCAAAGCAATCAAAGCTCAATCAAATGAGTCAAAGAGACTTGTCATCAAACTGAGAGAAGGAACTGAGAGCAATTAAAAAAGTATTGTTAAAGAGTAAGCCCAAAATATAGCTCTCATGCAGCTACAACTCGATTCATTTCATGGAAGACTCCTCATAGCAAAATACATTCCCATATGTAATTTTTCTCCACTTCAAGATGCAAAGAGTCTGCACAGGAAGGGGGGAGGTTTGACAGCCATGAAATCCTTCACATCACCTGCATTCGAAGGGTTACACAACAAAAATGACCCCCCTTTTGTTGATAAACATATGGATTTTTCACACACCCCTCTCTCTCTCTCTCTCTCTCTCTCTCTCTCTCTCTCTCTCTCTCTCTCAGGTGTGCAGTTCAGCATCCTGAATGTCCAGCGTATGACATAAATATTAAATATATTCATTCTGCTATTAATCACACGATTGAAATGTAACATTGAGCTGCTAATTTGAGGTAACCAAAGATGAACCATGTGACTTCCAAACCTTAACAAGAGTCAAAGTGCATGATTATCTTAGCAACTGCAGTGAATACTTACTGACAGGACCAGCACCAAGTGTAAAGCAGAATATCACTAAGTCAAACAATCTCCTTAAAAGTGGGAAGCTGCAATAGCACAATTGCAGATATTCAAGGGCATAGACACCTTGTCCCACTACAAGAGGACTGTACAGATTGTTGCAACACAGCAAATTCAAACACAGCCTGCATATTCACTATAGCATGCATAGCCTCAAGTCACTTCTATAAACCGAGACTTGTGAAGCTTGTGGCAAAAAGAAAGGGTAGAAGGTAATTCATGAGACATGGTCACTAGACATGTGAGCGTCACTATTTAGTTTCAGGTCCACCACTCTGCAAAGATTTTATTCAGCTGACTAGCCATGGGCTCCTAGAGTCCGGCTAAACTAACATCACCAATTGCGTCAAGTGGCATGACCATGTTTCCACATCAGTGCCATAAAGTAGAGTAGATGAGGCTTTCCTTTGTGCATCCTGCAAATCGTCTCTCCAAAACAGACAAGGCAATCTAAGATACTACATCTGACGGGTGTCTTTGAGTGAATCGTCCTTTCTTCTGTATATTCCCAACTCAACATCCAAGTCTCATCTTGCAAAGATTGTTCCAAAGAGAGATGAGACATTTCTTAGGCACAAAAATCAGCAATGTTTTTAAATATGATGCCACAAAATCATACAGATAGTTGACTGTATGCCCATTTACCTTGTGGCCTTGCCTTCATTTATTGCTCAGGACTTCATGGACATTCAAGTTTCAAATTAAAGAACACTAAAAGCACCATAACATGGCTCAGATTCTACAATTTAGAACTCAGAATCGCCTGTAGCCACCAGATCACCTCACAGAGAAAGTAGCAGATTTGAAACTAGACTTCAACAAGAAAACAGAGCATATATACTGTGTGTGTGTGTGTGTGTGTGTGTGTGTGTGTGAGGTGTCCCTTAGAGTGAACTATTGCACCAGTTTATACTTGTACTAACATACACATACAGCTCTAACTTATGAAATCTTGAGCTGGAATGTAAAACATATAACTTATCTTTTAAACCCTGAAAGAAAAGCATAATTGGTAGTAACTGCATAACCAAATAACCTTTAATGAGAAAAAATCTCCTACCTCAATTCCACTGTTAACAGACGTAATTGGACCCTTAACAGCTTCATCCAAATATTCTTTAGAAAGCTTTTCCACCAAGCCTTTCTGCTTCAATGGAGGTGGAGAATGTTGCAGTGGCCACTCTTTATTAACTTTGTCCTTCCCTTGCCAGGCTGGCATGCGGCACAAGGAAGTTCGTGGCTGCCGTCGTACTACACCATCTTTCCACCCAATAGAGCAAGAAGTCTTTTCTGTCTCATCCAAAGCCCACTGCTGAGAACTCAATTCCAAGTCTTCAAGAGTTCGAGAAGGTGCTGAGGCACATATATCCACCATTGACCGCATCTTTCTTGGCTTTATCCGGCCCTTTGATATTTTCTCCTGGCTTTTTTCACCCGGTAGGACAGCCTCCAAGCAATGATCAATATGGGCATTCAATGCCGTGTTGGAAGTTGACATAAAATTTAGACATACAGGACAGACCTGTGGTGTTAATGCATCTAAGTTAAGTCCCTGGATTACAAAGTCATCCCCAGACTTGCTCTTTTCTGGTTTCCCTGGTCCAACCAATTCATAGTTATCCAACAAAGTTTGCCCACCTGAAGTTATTAACATTTCCTGCAATTTTCCTTCTACCAGCTTACTGATTTCTCCATGAGTTGAGCCCTCTAAAGGCTTCAAATCATTGGCCTGTACCTGAGCCTGTACAACCACCTGCCCGGTGTGTACATCAGACAAAGAAATGCCTTTGACTTCATCTTGTGCTTTAACTGTGGTGGTACTGTTTGTATGAGTGCTGCAGTCAGGGTCTGATTCTTGATTGAAGCCAGCTTCTGTCCCCAGCATGTCAAAGGTGCAGGCTTTGGACTCTTGCAGTGCATGGTTAGGGACATGCACTATGGACTTTGGGGTTTCTGGAAGTGTGAGGCCAAGAGCATCTTTTGGAGCTGTCCTGCAATCAGAAGAATCTTTGGTTTCCTCCATGTGTTTGTCTACAAGGCAAGAAGGGGTCTGCCTGCCTGTTTCACCACTTTCCTCCTGTTTGTTCTCACACTCTCCCAGACATTTGTCCAGAGATAAGTATAGCATTGTGCCTGTGTCACAGTGATTCAGTGGTTCTGTATTATCTACACAAGCTATTTTCAGCTCTTGCTCGACTACTTGAACATCAACGCAGCCCATATCTTCCTCTCTTAACAAGGTTTTTTCTGAAAATACAGGTGCAGCTGTATCAGACACTCCTTGCCCATTGCTTCCCTCTGAAATACCAGGTGACAGCTTGGATACAACCTGCTCACATGAGCAGCTCACAGGAGCTGAATTCACCTGCACCCCCTGCCTAATACATTTTGGAGGGGGGTCAAAAGGAGGCAATTGAGGCTGTAAGCCAATACTCAGGCATTTGTCCAGGATCTTGCGCCTAAATGGCCAGCTCTTGGAGATATCTGAACCCCGTATAGTAGCCACAAAATGCCTGCAACCCAGAAAGTGACAGCATCAAATGTTTGTTAGCATACAAAGAAACACACGAAAGAAGCTGCCTCCGATCTTGGATAGTTAGCAACTTAAACTTGTACACCAAAAAGCTCAAACAAAACCAGAATCACCATGTGGGACAAATGTAGTGCGTTACCACCAGTTCTGAAGACACGCAGTAGCATTCAATATTACAAGAATCGAGAATGGTACTTAACAACCATGTCATGCGAGAAATAACTGTGCACATCAACATAACGCTCTTCTACATAATAAAGGACACTTCATGCATAAGCCACCAGGGGAGAGAACTTATATAAACCTTATTGTAAAGGGTGATAATTTCATTGGACTTGACTCATCAACAAGGGATTCAGTTTCCTGTTGACGAACTCTTTCCTTCATTGCTCCCGTAATCTCAAAACTGGACCCCCTTTTAATATCATCTTCAGACCTAGATGGTCTTAGGAAAGCAGAAATCCTATCCATATCAGAAGCTGAAACATGGTCCAACCCATTGGGAGTTGAAATAGTTGCCATGATGATATCATTCAATGTGCTATCAATGTACCGATAGTATGATTCGAATCGCCCAAGGGTTGTCAGTAGTATATATCAGGCACGGTTTACTCTCTTTGCGCATGCAAGCAGACTGAAAAGCACGGCACATTTAAGGATTCCTAACTAACACTGTTTGAGAAGGATGTGAATCTATCAACTATCGAGTGGAAATGAAACTCCTTGGTTGAAAAGAGCATTGATAGAAACTTTGAAAATCCTGAAAGCTGCTTCGTGCATAACTGAACAAAGGGATTGCGAAGATTTGCCGATCTCCAACCGGAAGAATGATATCATGAGTTGACTGACCACGAATTGTCAGTAGCTACCGGAACAACAGTGCACATAAAAGGCCAGGGTGACGGTCAAAAGCTGCACTTGGAAAGACTTGGTTACAGTACAGCTTATGCTTTTACGATTTAATCATAATGCAGACGGCTCTGCTAATATCATTGGGCTGTCCCTTGGAATCTAGAGATACACTGGAGCCACCAAGATGCCATGCGATAATAGAAGTTGAGGATTTTGGAGAGGTCACGAACTTCTCACTGCAAAATTCGTTGCGCATCCCGAATAAATCATGGACCGCACCCAAAAGCGAGGAATAATTGAGCCATGCTGCAGTCAAATTGCATCCTTATGATCATGAAAAGCAGCCGCTATTGTCCCCCTGAAATAACAAATTATCACCACCTGGCAGTGACCTGGAAGGCATCAAAATAATGAATGCAAGAGCGGTTCGCAAAAGAACTGCAGTTCAAAATGACACCACAGCTGTTCCCATAGCAGAGCAGCATTTCACGATCAGGTGCTCAAAAATGCTTCAGGTGCACCTTCGCAATATCAACAGCCAACAATGAAGTCTTGCGTGTAATCAGATCCACACTGCAGCCTCCAACCTTCGATCATTTTCTGTTGCACGCTGTCGGGAGATCCTTACAGAGACTTCAAGTGTTGTCTTCTAAGCTCTGAGTAAAACCGGGGGCAGAAATAATGCTACGCAGAATGTCCTCGATCTGTTGGCAGACTAGCAGGCCAGGGAACCGGAGGTTATCATGTGTAGGGCGTAGCAGAACTGACCATGGCCAACCAGAAGGAGCAGAAGAAGATCACAGAGGAGACGACGATGAAAGGGAGGCACTGCAGCGACTGCAAAACGGCAGCATGAAACCCTAGCAGACGAGGCCATAGCCTACCACAGCTTAAAAAAGCAGCCCACCTGCTTTACAGAGGGGGAAGGGAAAAGAAGAGAAGAGGAGGAAGGAAGGAAGCTGTTTGTTTGTAGGCTATAGACCCTTCCCCTCTTCTTCTTCTTCGGCTGCTGGGGCGTCTGGCGCTCTCTCTCTCTCTCTCTGTGCGTGTGCGCTGCAGCAGCAGGAAAATTAAGGAAAGCGAGAAAATTGGCGGTATGAGATGGCGAGAGAGGAAGTCAGGGAAGGGGGGGGGTGTTGTGGAGGGTACAGGGTCGTCCCTCATCTTGGCAGCTGACGTGGACTGTAGGAAGTGACACACAGTAGCCATTTCCTCACTCAATCGCAAAACGAGAGCGTTTTAACTTGACATTTTTGGGAATACACAACACTTCAACACCCCACCTTTAAGAGCCCAGTCACGCCACGGGCATCAAGCCGCGCACATGAGATCTAAGGGCTGGTTCACAAAGGCGAACAGACACACGCTGAAAAAGGATGTCCGTTCCACTCAATTTCACACACAACCAGACACGTTAATAATTTTTTTCAGCATCAATCGTACAGCAAATCATTGTGGGCCAATTAGAAAGGTGTATCATCTGCATCCAGGTGTCATAGGTTCAAGGTTCGCCTATGTAGACACATGTTTGTCTTGGCGATTCCTCTCATAGAAATGGTAGACAAATTTTATGTCCATCCTCCTTTCACATTGCCAATCTACTTTTGACATGTCACAGACACATGCTCCTACATGAAGCACATGTCTAGACATCTCCAAACCCTCCCTAAGGAATATATGTCACCCACATGTTGATTCAACCTGCATAAGTTGTGCTAGTTGAGGGGATTGATGTGCAGATGGGTCAGAAAAACTTGGGTGTTGAACACATTAGAACTCCAACAAGTCAAGCTTGTCCCTCTAAAAAGGGCCTTGGTGAACACACTGAACATCGAGTTTATACACATGGAAAATCCTACTTGTGATGCTGCACAATCTCTCTCCTTGATTGTTTTCTCTCTCCTTTGCCAATTGGTCTTGCTAGACTACGAACATGTGTGTGGTGGTTGTGACTTGCACTCGGCTCAGCTCTAACAAGCTCATCGTGGTAGACCTTTATAGACATGATGAGGCATTTTTCATGAACTTGCAGTAAACCATGGCGAGAACTTGATTAACCCCCCTCACCATCATGTAATTATAACTTTTCCACGTGGCAATCTTCTAGAGGACTAGATGATGGGATTATGCCATAAAATGATTATGCCAAAGATAATTTGCTATTTGTTGTTCAACCACAATATTATTTGTTGCATAGGGTAGGTGACAAACATCAATAATTCAAGAGTTTGACAATAATCATCTACCATGGTTCATTGTGTGCAAAGTACATGAAAGTTGTTTACTATGGTAGGAGGCAAAAGTGAATAGGGTAATGCAAACTAGTGCATGATGATGGCCCACATAGAAGGCAAAAGAAAGCAATTACAACAATGTGATTTTCAAAGTGAATGATTGGAAGGCATGTGGACTATGAGTGTGGTTAATTGTGGTAAAGCAACTTAACAAAAGATTTTTATGGAATCTTTGATACCCATTACAATAAGCCATGAGGTAGGAATGACCACAAAGACAAACCATCACCATGGTAAGGTTTTAGGTCATTCACAGCTCATTAGGGATAAGGGGGACCTTTTGGAAAGCAAACCCTCCCACACTAAATTTATGGTTGCACACAAGGAGGGAAAACATTAATCATCAATGATGGGTTAACAAGTTGAACAACACTCTTCTATTCCCACTACACATCATGACATGGGGACCTAAGCCCAAAACAAAAGAGAGGTTCCAACAATAGCAAGACTTAAAGTCGAGAAGGACTAGATCAAAGAAAAACTTCCCAACCTTGAAACTAGTAACCAAGTCAACAAATACATTGGGTGGGTTGTGTGCGGTTCAAAGTTCGAGTCATTTCTCAACAACTCTCAAGGGGCATTACGCCTACAAGTGTGCCTATGCTCTGTGTAAAAAAAAATTGGGATGAATAATAATCACTTAAGGTCGTACTCTCCTAATGGATTTGAAAATGGTGTTGAGTTGGATATAGCTCTATCGTACTCACATCATACATGGCTTCTCAATCTTGTTCTTCCACTCAAGCTTATTGTGCCCATTTCTTAACCTTGTTGATTATTTCAACTTAGTGTTTGGCATTTGGATACCCTCTTGCTTTTGTTGTGGTGGACTTCTCTATATGAGGATCCATGGTTGCACTTTCCACACTTGATGTAGCATTCTTGGTTACTACTACAACAAGCCCTTCACTTTGTAGTGTCATCTTGGTTGTGGCTCACTTTTTCATCTTCTTTGAATTCTTCTTTCTTATGATGGAGCCATTTGCAAATGGTTTGAGTATACCAATTCCTACCTTCTTGCTCTATATCCATGTGATGGCATTCATGGGGATGGGTATAGTATCCATAACATTTATCATTTCTACACCAAAGAGACCAAGGGGTAATGGTACTAATGGGACTATTGCCTTACTTGTGTTGGATCTTTGTTTGGGAAAATCAAAGTACATATGTGCCATGGCATTGTTGATTTGCTTGATTTCCTTTAGGTGCTTCTAGCTTCTATGGACACTTCATGGACATGTGTCCAAGTTTCCCATAGTTCAATACTTGATGGTTTTCATAAGTCAAATTGTTCCTCTCCCTCGTTCATGCTCTGACATCATGATAGGAATGCTCGGGTAAAGGGCAATGACCAAAGGTGGGGCTAGAAGCCCCCTATACTAGTAGAAATTGTATAATCATATATATAAGTGCATATAATAAATAATAAGGGTAACCAAATATCCAACAAAAACTTCATGTGTGCTTCCTCTTTCTCTCTCACCTCGGAGAAGTTACTATATGTATATCCTCTACATCACATGCGTTCAAGGCGGCCTATTTATAAAAATCCTTCTCTGCAATTTTTTCTTAAATAAAACATAACCCTTTCTTATTCAATCTGTAAATAACCCCTTTATATGACACCCTTATGTATGTAAAAAATGTATAAAAATGGTATTTTAAAAATACCTTATTTTGAATTCACGTGATGCACACATATATTCATGAGTAACTTACCCGAGTCTCTCACCCTCTTATACTCTCATTGCATTAACTCTACATCCCACCATCACTTTCTCTTAGGTAGTTTCAGAGTTGCATTCATGGGAGTTTATGGTTAGAGCGAGGAGTACAGTGAGTCAGGCTTTACCGTGAGGTCAAAGGTTTGAGCTTCATTGTGACATTTGTGCTTGTTGTTTAGATTCAAAAGCAGTACAAATCTCAATATCAAACTCTTTATTTAAGTCAAACAAGTGTTCCGATTAAGAAATCCATTGAGGCTCAGTTTGAGGAATTCTATAGCCCAATTTGGAAGTGTTTAGATGCCAAGAGTGGCTCGATTCAAGTCAATTAGCTTTTGGATGCCAATAATGGCTGGAAGTGTTTGGACCCTCAAGTCAATTTAGTTAGCTTTTGGATGCAAACAATGATCGTAAGCGTTCAAACCCACTAGTCAATTTAGTCAGCTTTTGGATTGCTCGATAAGATATTCGAGTCATGTATTTGATGTAAACACAAGGCATCTTATTATTCTGAAATGAGAGGTCAACTTAAGTGGAAAGTCAAAGGGACCAACTTGTTGTTTTGAAGCTCAAGGCCTACTTGTGTTTGTTATTAGAGAAGAAGAAGGAGAGAGGGAGTTGATGTTGTGTTGAGATTGTGATTGCAATAGGCTCTATTGCTCATCTAAGTGCTCCAAGAGTTTGTTCTTGATAGAAATGACGTATTCGATGCATATTTAGGGGTTAGGCTATTCACATTATTTTCTCCCATGTTTATTATATTTTTGAAGCTATAGAGCATTAATTGTATTAAAAAAACTATTTTTTATAACGTAAGATTAAGGTTAAGCAAGAAAATTGCTTTCACACTATAAGAAGTAGATACATGTGTTTTAGAGGCTATTTTTTTAAGAACTATAAGAAAAATTTGCAAAAAGAGTAGTATGTATTAAGGAGTGCATTGGTTGTTTAGTATTACTTTTGCCATTGGTTGGCTATTGTGATGAGCCCTCGATTTTACAATTTGTTGGTCTTCTTGGTCTTGCAATTGACAAAATATTGGTTGCTTATTGTTCATCACATATTCAATGCTTATGGCTTCTTCCTTTGCTTCAAAAAATGGATTGTTTAATATTAAGAAATAAGAAGATGTAATTTTCTTATATTGGAAAGAATAGATTATAATGTATTGGTGCAAAAGAAGTAGGTTAAGCCTATCAAATGAAAAGAGGAAAGGCCTAAAGGTAGAAAAATAAATGCATGAGATGAGATGGACGAGCTTGCACACTCTAACATCATGTTGACTTCCTTCGAGAGTGTTTATTTCAATGTAAAGGATATTGAAGGTGGTGCATATAGGGTATCAAAGAAGTTACACAACCTCTATGAGAAGCAAAGTGATGCATCATGTGTCTATTAGCTAAAGAAACTCATTGGCCTTCTTTTGGAGGAGGGGACATCTATGTCCAATCATATGAATAAGTTTAATACTCTCTTTAGTCATTTGTCAGCACAAAAGTTTACACTTAAGGACTCATTGAAGGCTATGTTTTTGCTTGTCGCTTTCTTAAAAGTTGGGATACTTTCAAAATTGCAATCCATAATGCAATACCTATTGGTGGATTGACTAGTGCTAATGTGGAAAGTACCTTGCTTATGAAAGAGATGAATAGGAAAATTAATGTAGGTTCCCAGATCTCTAGTGCATCTATAGTTGAGTAAGCTCAAATGCAAGGGGGAAATCCCACGATAGAAGAAACTCAAGGAGTAAGTTTTGCATAAGGAAAGACCTTGAATGTTTTTACTACAATAAAAAGAGACACATCAAGAAGGGTTGTTTCAAGTAAAAAGAAAGAATCAAGGAAAGTAAAAGAGTAATGTCAATGGCAAGAAAGAGGAGAAATATAAGGAAAGATTGAAAAGGTCAGCAAAATAAGCAATGATGATGGTGATATGCTATATGTCTCTACACTCAGGGATGCATTCTTGGTTGCTATTGATAATGGCATGTATCAAAATTGGATTCTTGATTTAAGTGCATCATTTCATGTTACTCCCCGTATGGAGTGGTTTGGTACATATGGTTTAGTACAAAGGGATATGTCCATTTGAGAAATGACTTTCCTTACAATATTGTTGGATTGGGAGATATACACTTGTCAATGGCCAAGATTCCTCATTTCTACTTAAAAATGTCCATCGTGTATACTAGACTTTAGATAGTTGGATGACTATGCTTGAAATGTGATATGTGATTATTATGCTTGGAAGGTATGCAAAGGGTCACTTGTAGCTGATAGAGGGAAAAATTTTATCACTTTATGCTCTTTGCATGTATCTAGTGCTCATCTAGTGTGACATAGCACATTATAGCTATCATTGAATAGTCGCCTATATCACTTTGGCATTGTCCTTTAGGCCGTATGTCCATCACTAGAATGAAAGTTCTTTCTTGTATACAATATCTTTCATATTTTCACTTTTCTGAAAGAGAGTGACAGATTGAACGTTGGACTCAAGAGCTATGGCGGGAGAGCAAGAGCAAGAAAGGGAGAGACTAGAAATGGGAACTCCAATAGTCACAATGTGTGATCGGGCCTTCCTTTATTCAAACTGACACTAAAAGAATAAAGAATAAAGTGATGGTGACGGGCGCCCGCCACCTGCAGTGTTTAGTGGCGGTGACTATCAGTGTAGTAATACACGAGCGGCTAGGCAGAGGTGCCTTTACCCCCTACAACCTCCCACTTAAAGGAGAATCTGCTTTAGTGAGGAGCGAAAAGAAAAAGAAAAAAGACAATACAGCATGTACACATGTACAATAGGATGAAGAAAGACATCATCTCATCCCATGCCCATCAACCTCCTGAGGAAGGCAAAGCGCTCTGTAGAGAGGCTTTTCGTGAGCAGATCTGCAGGCTTCTGGTCAGTCGAGATCTTGACAAGATCAACAGACTTGTCCTCAACAACCCCACATACAAAGTGATACCTCACCTCAATGTGTTTCGTCTTCGCATGGAAGATCAGATTCTTGGCTAACTAAATAGCACATAGAATCCGAATGTAGTGTAGGGATAGCATCAATACCAAGGTCAACAACTAAACGACCCAACCAAATGGCCTCCTTGCAAGCCTCAACGGCTGCAACATACTCGACCTCTGTAGTAGAAAGGACCGTGCTTTTCTGCACCCTGGACATCCAAGAAACAACACCTCCAGCATAGGTGAATACATAGCCGGAAGTGGATTTCCTATTGTCTGCATGTCCTGCATAATCAGAGTCAGTGTACCCCACGACTCATGTATCCTAGCTGCCATAGCATATGCACATATCTGCAGTGCACTTCAGGTACCTCATGATACTCTTCACGGCATCCCAATGCTTCTTGCCAGGTGTAGCCATATAGCGTGCCACAACACCAACTGCAAAGGCAATATCTGGACGAGTGGCTATCATGGCATACATAAGACTCCCCCCTACGAATGCATAGGGAATCTTGGCCATCTCAGCCCTCTGCTCATCTGTCTACGGACAATCAGCCTATGATACCTTCACATAAGAAGGCAATGGACAGCCAATAGGCTTTACGTCTTGCATGCGGAAGCGCTCAAGGACTTTATGAATGTACTCCCTCTGTGACAAGTAGAGGAGTCCTTGATGCCTGTCGCGTCTAATGCGCATACCAAGTATGTGAGCGGCATGTCCCAGATCTTTCATCTCAAAGCTCTTCTTGAGCTGAGCCTTAAGAGCATCTAGCTCATCATGAGCTTTCCCTTCTATCAACATATCATCCACATAGAGTACCAAAATCAATAAAGAACCATCACAGGCTTTCTTCGTGTAAAGACATGGATCCATAGCACTCCGGCTGTAGCCCTGTGATTGCATAAAGGCATCAAACTTACGATACCACTCCCTAGGTACTTGTTTTAAGCCATAAAGACTTTTCTTCAATTTGCACACTAGGTGCTGCCTGCCAGGTTCTGCAAAGCCCTTAGGCTGCTCCATATAAATCTCATCATACAAGTCCCCATGTAAGAAAGCCATCTTGACATCCATCTGGTATAAATCCAAGTCAAGCTGAGGAACCAAAGCCAAGACTAAGCGCAGGGTGTTCATCTTAACCACAGGAGAAAAGACTTGTCAAAGTCCACACCATACTCCTGCTTAAAGTCCTTTGCTACCAATCTAGTCTTGTATGCCGGCTTGGGGTGTCCAGGGGTACTTTTTAGCTTGTACATCCACTTGCATGGCAAAGCCTTATTACCCGTAGGCAAGGAAACCAAATCCCAAGTGTCATTCTTATGCAGGGAGTCTATCTTAGACTGCATAGCCCTCTCCCAGGAGTGACTGCCACCCCTGCGCATAGCCTCATCATAGGTGAAAGGCTCTCCTGTATCTGTAAGCAATACATAATGCATGGAGGGCTGAAATCTATCATGTGGACGTTTGTCTCTAGTAGACCTACGACAGGCTCTGCTGCCTACCCAACTGCCTGTCCAACACCCTGACCATGAGCATCTGCTGCTGTAGTTGTAGGCTGTCCAACTGGCTATGTGGGAGCTCTCGGCTCCTCCTGAAATATGACCCTACGGATCTCAAGAACTCTCTTAGGTTGCCTATACATTTTGTCTTCATGGAAGTCTGCATCATGACTGCGGATGACTTTCCGCGCCTGCGAATCCCAGAGACGGTAACCCATCTTGCATGCATCCCCATAACCAAGGAAAATGCATTTGACACTCTTGGGATCCAGCTTACTTCTCTTGTCCCTGGGCACATGGCAAAATGCCTCACATCCAAAGACACGGAGATGCGCATAAGAGGGAGGTTTTCTAGTCCATACCTCCTCTACAACCTGGAAATCCAAACCACTAGAGGTTGATCTGTTTATGACATGCACAACTGTACTAACTGCCTCAGCCCAAAAGCTCTGTGGTAGGCCTGCATGGCTAAGCATACTGCATACACGCTCCTGGATGGTTCTATTCATCCGCTCAGCCAAACCATTCTTGGGGGGGGGGGGGGGGGGATATGTAGGGGACGGTCAACTGACGCTTAATACCCCTCTCATCACATAACTTCTCAAAAGCACGTGAGACATACTCACCCCCATTATCTGTCCTTAGACATTTTAGCCTATACGCAGACTGGTTCTCAACCAATGCAAGCCATCTCTGAAACACATCCAAGACATCAGATTTTAGCTTAATGGGATAAGCCCAAACTTTTCGTGAAAAAATATCTATGAACGTAACAAAATACTTGCACCACCCATAGACTGACAAGGTATGGGCCCACAGACATCTAAATGTACCAATGCCAAGGGCTCACTCATGCGTGGCCTACCAGACTTCTTATGCGTAGACCTAGTCTAACTGCCATAAAGACAATGCTCACATGAATCAAAACATACATAATCAAGGGGTGATAAGTACTGCAAACCAGAAAGAATTTTCATTCCCTTCAAAGACATATGGCCCAAATGGGCATGCCAAAGAGATATATGTGGGATAGAACCCGCAGACAAAACATGATCAAGGGAAGAAGCTGATACAATCAAGGGGTAGAGACTGCCAGCCTTGGCACCTCTCGCAATCACAAGTCTGCCACGAGTGATCTTCCATGCAGAGTCTCCAAAACATACATGATATCCTACATCATCAAGTTGTCCAGCTGACATGAGACTGCGTGTCAAAGCAGGTACATGACGTACATCCTACATAACAAAACTACTGCTAGAAGGAAACTGCAGCCTAATATCACCAATGCTCACAATATCAAGAGAGCTGTCATCACCTAAGCGCACAGAACCCGAAACAGTACGGTATGAATGAAACCACTATCGGCAATGTGTCACATGAAAGAACGCACCTGAGTCCAAGAGCCAACACTGTGCATACATAGAGTGTATCTCTGTCATCTGCGAAGCACTAGAAGAAGCTGCTAGGATATAATCATCATCATCAACATTCTCAGGCTGCATAACATGGATCTCTTCAATTTTAACACTGGACTTTACAGGTACTATGCTGCGATCAGAAGACTTATCCTGCACTTTGTCTTTCCCCTTATCTTTGCGCCTTTCATTGCGCAATTCATGGCATTGTGGCCTAATATGGCCCTTTTTTCCACAATGCTGACAAGTAACATCTACATTCCTACCACGGGATTTGCTACGTGACTTCCCACGAGACTTGGATCGAGATTTCTGAGAATCCCGTCCACGGCCACTACCACTGCCATGCTTTCCATATCCATCATTCCTGCCTCTAACTGTCATAGCATGAGACACATGAGAGGCATCCAAATTCTTACGGTTAGCCTCTTCCTGCAGAAGAGCACTCTCAACATCAAATAATTTCAAGGTAGCAGTAGAGGCACATAATATAGTGTGGAATACATCCGATGACTCATTAAGAGTACCAAGCAAGAAAAGAGGAGTGACATCCTCTGCAAAAGTGATGTCCTGCGAAGTCAAGTTCTTGAGTGTAGCATGGAACTGGCTCAAGTAAGCAGACATAGTCACATTCTCCTTCATGCGGCGCAGATCCATAAGCCGCTTCAGCCGATACGTCTGACTCGCTGGACTTTTCTTGTCATAGAGATTTTTTTTCTTTTCCCACAACTGCCATGCACTCTGTTCTTCCTCAAAGACATTATAGTGAACCTATTCTGTGAGAGACAATACAATAGTGGACTTGCATAACTCATCAAGCTCAAGCCATTTCTCATCTGGCATAGTTGCAGGCGGATGCCCACTTAACCTCAAAGGTTTGATCTACAATTTCTGCACCAACACCTGCCAAATCTGGCTCTTCCAATAAGAGTAATTCATACCATCAAGCTTAGTGATGTTGAAAATAGCATGATCAGTGGACAAACTCGCCATAATGCAGGCTGAAAGACTGTAGACAGTTCAAAACTGCTTGCTGGTTACTGCAGAAAATGACCAAAATATCACCAAAATCGAGGAAAAATGGCAAAGAAAGTGGAACCAAACCTGCTGCCCACCAGGTACTAGTGAAAGTACATCATTTCAAAGTGTTTCAGCATGAAAAATCCATGTCAGTCCATACATATATGCTTGCTGTAATAAATTTCAGATTTCAGTAAAAGAGAGCTAACAGTGCCAAAATCGGATCCCAAGGCAATCAGATACTGCCAAGACCAAAGTTGGCATCATGCGGGCATAGAATAAGCATATGATGGTCTAAAAGCATGAATCCAACACCCAAGTATGTCATACAAACATCTGCCAGCGAGTAGGCACACCCCCCAAGCAATGGGGCGAAGTGTTCCTGCCACTACCAAAACTTGACACAAGTAGGTGTGAGTTCACAAAGATACGGATCCAAAACTGAGACTTAACTCATAAGCATACAGTGAACCAAGACATATGATGTATCATCCCAAAAGGTAAGAAGTCCCAAAGTCTCAAGTGTCTGTAACTACTCAATAGCATGTAACGACTCAATGCATAAAAGTACCACTTGCTCAATGTCTGATAAGCATTCAAGAATGCTCCCATTGGCACAAAATCCGTATGTACAAGCTCAAGAGCTCAAGCCAAGGCAAGACACAGTGCCAATGACATAAGTCCAAGACAATACATCAATAGTACATCCCAAACATGTAGGCGGTAGAGCATCCGTATGAAGCATCCATAAGCATATAAGACATCAAGTACATCCCAAGATACAACTCTGGCAAGCCAATAAATAGCTCAAGTAAGCTCTGAGAATCCAAGGTCAAGCCAAGACCGAAATCCAATAGCAATAGGCTCCAAACAATGTAACTAGCATGTAGTAATGGCATAGGCTAAGCATGTCAAGACCGGTCAGACATAAGCAACATACATGCCATAAGTACATCCAAGATGGAGCATCCAAATGCTTTGCAAAGCAAGCTCAAGCTCAACCAATGACCCCGAATCAAAACCAAGCTCTATGTCGAGCCCCAAGTGTCAATACATCACCATATATGCCCGAAACATAGCCCGAAAGGCATAGGCATAAGTATACATGAGTAAAATGACTTCAGCCCAACTATGTACAGCAGTGATTTATTGTTCAAAACTGAGAATTTTAGCACCAAAATTAGCTCCAAGGCATACATTCCCCTAACATCTGAGCATCAAACGGGACCAACCGGGCATCAAATGACAATGCCAAACAAGCTGTAGCATCAAATGTTAGTGTAACAATGGCATAAACTCCTGTGGAATGTTATGACAATCCCAAAACAGTGTTAAATCAATCCAAATACTATGCCAACACATCAACCATCAAAACCAAGCATCAAAGCATGTTCATATGCCCGAAATGGAGCCTTTCCAAGTGCCAATGGAGGGGGAGAGCTGCTGTTGTGACTGTCAATGCTGAAGACACATATGGGAGGGCTGCGTGATTCCACCAGCTGTAAATGATGGTCCTCCGGCTGCAACCGGTTAAAGCCAAGGAAGGCCTCAAACAAGCTCCAGCAAGTCTTGTTCAAAGGCAAGTGAGATATGAAGCAAGGGAGCTTCAATGGTGCCTGCCCCAATCTTGTTTACAGCCTATGAGACCCAAGAACTGAAGTAAACCCTAAAGAAAATGATCAAATACCTCTGATGGAATGCCTTGAAGGTGCCCAACAATGCCGGGAAGGTGCTCGGGAAGTCAGGGAGTGATGAGAGCTCGAAGGAGTCGGATATGGCTGCCGGGAAGGAGACCCAATGCAAGTAGGGAGTTGATGGGATACTGAGAATGCCACGAACCAAGCTCAAGAGTCGAAAAGAAAAGCTCTGATACCAGTTAAAAGGGAGCGACGGATCGAATGTTGGACTCAAGAGCTATGGCGGGAGAGCAAGAGCAAGAAAGGGAGAGACTAGAAATGGGAACTCCAACAGTCACAATGTGTGACCGGGCCTTCCTTTATTCAAACTGTCACTACAAGAATAAAGAGTAAAGTGATGGTGACGGGCACCCACCACCTGTAGTGTGCAATGGAGGGTGACTGTCAGTGTAGTAATACACGGGCGGCTAGGCAGAGGCGCCTTTACCCCCAACATTTTCTAACTTTGAAATGCGTATTATATTTGCAACTAACATACTAAAGTGTCACATACAAAGGGTATCGATACTAGAATATCTGAATGTTTAGAATTGGTACATAGTGATGTATATGGGCCTATTCCTATAGTTTATTTGGTTGGAGCATCTTACTTTGTTACTTTTATTGATGATGCCACTAGAAAGATATGAGTATTTCTTATTCATCAAAGAGTGATGACTTTGATGCATTCCAAATGTTATTGGTGTATGCAAAAAACTAGTCAATAAAGAAGCCGAAATGCTTGAGGATCAATAATGGTGGAGATTGCATCTCATGCATTTCAAAACTTTTATGATATATGTAGTATCAAAAGAGACAATTACTCCAAAAAACCCAGCTCAAAATGGGGTGGCTAAAAAGATGAATAAAACCGTATTGGAAAGGGTTCATAGTACGTGATCAAATGCAAGTCTTGCTTATGGTTTTTGGGTTAAAGTTGTCAAGTAGGTTGTTCATTTGATTGATCATTTACACCTAGCAAGCCATTGGATGGCAAGATTCTAGAAGAGGCATGATATGGCAACAAACCCTTTTATGGTCACTTGCGAGTGTTTAACTATAAGGCTTACATGCATATCTCCAAGGATAAGTGGAACATGCTTGATCCTAAATCCAATAAGTACATTTTTATTGAATATGGCAACTTAAGTGCAATGTGTTATTGAAGCTAAGAACATAATGATTAGGCATGATGTTATCTTAAATAAAGATAAGATGCATAAACAACCCATCATGACAGTTGAGATACATAGGGTGGCAAGATAAACAATTGGGATAGCCAGAGACTCAAGCAATATTAAGTTACCCTATGAGAGTCTCTACACTACCAAAGAGATACACACTATCTATTGACTATGTTATGGTTAGAAATTGTGGAGAGCCTTCATGCTATATTGATGCTATGGCTAGGGATGGCAATCATAAAGGAGGAAGCCTATGTAGCTAGAGATAGAATCTTTGGTTAAGAATGCCACTTGGGAGTTGGTTCTTTTGGTTTAGGGCAAGTGTGCCTATCATGCTAATCTTCTAGTTTTGCATTGGTTGTTGAGGAATGCATGAAGTTTGTGTAGATGCATATTAAGATAGGTTTCTTGCGTGGAGATTTGCATATGGTTATTTACATCCAATAGCCAAAGGGCTTTTTTGTGAAAGGTAAGGAACAATTGGCATATAAGCTCCACAAGAGCTTATATGGGATTGAAATAGGCACCCAAAAAGTGGTTCATAAGCTCAATGCCTTCATGAGGTCTCAAGGGTACACTAGGAGTGAGACCAATTATTGCGTATGCACACAAAAGGCTATGGATGGTAGCCTTATGATTTTGATACCTTATACGATGATATGCTTATTGTCAGGAAGTCACCCATGAATGTGGTTGCATTGAAGGAAAGTTGCACGAAAAATTTGACATGAAAGACTTGGGGAATTTGAGTCATATTCTTAGCATGTGGATAATGCATGATAAAGACAATAAGATCCTCTATTCATGTCAAAATAAGTACATTAGAAAGATACTTAAGCATTTCAATATGAAATTACCTCCATATTTGAAACTTAGCCAAGAGGAGAGCCCTAAGTCAAACGAACAAAAGATCAAAATTGCCATAGTTTCTGATGCATTTATTGCTATTGATAGCTTGATGTATGCTATGGTAGACATTGCTTATGCAGTGGGAGTGGTTAGCAGCTGTATGCCAAACCCTTGTAACAAGTTGCAAGGAATGTTAACTCTAGAATGTTTACTACACATTTTTTCTTCACATCCACAAGTATTGTAGTCTTATGTGTCTCTCAATTGTATCCATGTGTGATCTTCTACACCACTAAGGCCCAATATGTTGTAACCATTAAGGCATGCAAGGAAGCCACGTGGATTGCTTGTCTAGAGGGAGATTTGAGTATTACAAGAGAGGTACCCACTTTGCATCATGATAGTTAGACAATTGGCATGGAATCTTGTATTTCATGCAAAGATAAAGCACATTGAGGTGAAGTATCACTTTATCAAGGAGATGCTTAGAAGATTGAGCTTGTCAAGGTTTATATGTATGATAATCCTACAAATCTTCTCGCAAAGAGTTTATCTCCTAAGTGCTTTGTACATTGCTAAGTGTTGATGGGCATTGGATAATATCTTCATCGTATTATTCTCCATCAAAGGCACATTGGCCTTTAAGTGGGAGGTTGTTAGGATAAAGGCTAATGGGGGCAATGGCCAAGTGAGTACCCCTTGTACTAGTAGATACTTATACTCTTATATAAGTGAAGACAATGAAAAAGAAAGGCAACTAATTATTGATCAAAACTTCATGTGCACTTCCTCTCTCACTCTCACCCTCTTGCCCTCTTATTGCATTGACTTTGCATTCCACTATCACTTCATCTCAATAACCCATAAGGAGAGCATTTCCCTCCTCATCAAATTTGATACAAGGACTCATATACTCCTCCTTGGCTAGTTCTTTGCTATAATGCACAAGTGCATCCCTTGGAGTGTGAGTGACAATGGGACCATGGCACATCGATGTGCCCAAATGGTTAATCTCAGCCTTCTTTTTCACTACTTTTTACTCAACAAGTTTGGGTCGAGGTAGTTTCTAGGGCCTCAAATATTAGAAATCCCTACTATGTTGTTGGTATAAATTGTTTGGATGAGAGTTTGGATGGGGTAGCCTTTTGGGAGCTTTATAGTAAGTTGCTTCGTGCTCAAAGTATCCACAATTTGCATTCAATCATGGGGGTTGTGAACAATTGGAAGTTAGATGGTTGCCTCCAAATCATATACATTGAATATTTTGATAATATAGTTGTGGATGCTTCAAGACATCCATTAGCTTGGGTATCTCCAACCATTGCTGCCTAAAAGCTGCAAATAGATATTGGATTGTACTAATTTCCAAGCTACTTCTTGTGGATGAAACATCTTATTATATTATTCCTTTCCTGTCTCTATTTCTCTCTCAATGTAGGTCATCAATGTACATAGCCTTATTGAGGACCTCATTGATGTTGGACCTATCCAATGTAGAGTTGTTAGCCATTATTTCATAAATTGTTTTTTCTTGAATATCCTTGACAAAAGCTTTGCAACAACAACCTAACCAATGTAGAGTTGTTAGCCATTAATACATAGATGTTTCATCTTAAATACCCTTGATAAATATTTGCAATGGCCTTAGTGTTTGGTCTCTCTCTAGTAGGGATTCTTTTATATAGGCTTCATGACATAGTCTCATAAGGCTTGTTTTATATATGCTTTGGTTCTTGGAGACGTAGTCTCACATATTCTCTCCCTCTTGTTTCTTTAAGTTCATGAGGCTTACAATGAAGCTATTCCCATATCTTGCCTCTATAAATTGCATGATGAATATGTGTTTAAGCATAGAGAATTGGGATTACTCATTTGGATCCAACCTAGTGAATCATATTCTTCCCATATCACCGAGGCATAGCTCAAAGGCTTGCGCCTTCTTCAAATCCAAGGTGAGGTTGTTATCCTTGCATATACATTTGAATTTCTCTAAGAGTAGGGGCTATCCCCTCTCTATATTTTTCTAACTACTTAACTATCAAGGGAGGTTTTTCTTGCTCCATGGTTCATGTGTGATGCCCAATTTATTAGATAGCATTTTGGCTACACGAGTCTCAACTTTCAAGGTGTAAGAGTCATCAAGAAACTTTTTTTTACACAAGATCTATGTGACTGAGCCATTCAAAGATTCTACAAGCCCAATAATAAAAACCTTCTTATGTCACTTATTCATCCCTACATATTTCCCATCTCTTTCTAAATGGATATTGTCAGATCCATGAGTTTTTCAAGTGTTTCCTTGCTTTGATAAATTAGCATTTGGCATTGTTGTCCTAGGTCTTGTCCTAGGTCTAGCTTGGTTAGATCTTAGTTGGTTAGGGTCTTTTCCAATTGTAGCACAAAAACTATCTAAGGATTCAATCAATTTCCTAAAGCAAGAGTAGTTCCTTCTCCATATTGAGGGTTGTCTATCCTTGCCTTTCTTATTCTATAAGATGAATTACCATAGTGTATGCCCTTGCCTTTTTTATTCTACAAGATGAATTAACTTCTCTATTAGAAGAGGTAATATTTTTTGATGGATTTCTACTTTGTTGAGAATGCGATAAAGTATAGATAGCTAGCTATTGATAGGAGTGGCAACTCCATGCCCATCTTGCAAGTGCATGCATTGGCTTTGCTTAGTCCTTATTGACCTGGTCTACTCATGTGACATGTTTTCCTTTTAGGGTTCTCCTTGGTTTGTCATTGTTGGTTCCAATTCTTTTTTTTTATGGGTTTCAATTTTCAAGTTTTCATTTGGTTTCCCCTCAATTGGTTATATTCTTTACTTGTATTTTCAAAGGTTCTAGCATTTTAGCAATTTCAATCAACAACTTAATTCAAGACCCTAATTATGCTATTGTGCTCAAACATGCTTTCTCTTTTGCTTAATTGACATGTGCAAGTGGCCAATGTGTGCATAATGCAATCACCTAAGTGCAATTATTGTGGGTCCTTAAGTGTGTGTATACTATAGTGCGCTATTGTAATGTGCAAGTGATGTGTATGAGGAAAGTCTCCAATGAAGTTTTGTGTGTAGACTAAGTTGCACATGAGTGTGGTGTGTGTATGTGAGTGTTGTGTGTTTATGTTGCCTAAGGTCAAGTGCCTCATGTCATTTGTGAATATTAAATTGCACTCATATGTGTGTGACCAACTATGTGTGCAACTGCCCTATTGTGCATAACCGCGCCTAGATAGGTTGCCTTACTAGGTGCTTACATCCGCAATTGCTAAAATATGAGTGAGTTATGCCTTATGTACACATAGCACACTTACGCAATAACATGTATGCTATGTATTTCATGTACAAGAGTGGTCTCAAGGTGGTGTACACGAATGCTAGCCTCTATATGCACAAGTCCTAGTGTGTGTGGATGAATTAACCTAGGTGCACTAGTGTTACTTGTGTTGTGTGCTCTAGTGCTCTTAAGGTGGTTATCTATAAGGGTAGTGATGCATGAGATGAGTGGTGAACCTAGTGTGCATGAGTGCTATCTACTTTATGTGGTGATGAGTGCTTATTGAGTTGTGAATGAGTGCTAGTATCCAATGTAAATGGGTGCAAAGTTACCTGAGAGATCAAGTGCTCTTATTCTATGTGAACAAGTGCTTATAACTCTATGTAGACATGTGTCTATCATTTTATGTGAGTGAGTGGCTGATATCCTACATATTAATACCCTTCACACCTAATGGCTTTCCACAATGTATGCCTAGCATCAAACTCTACAAAATAGGATAGTTATGTGCATCCAAAGCTCCATATGCCCTTCTTTATGATAATATGGTATTGACAACTTATTGCCTATGCCTTGTCACATGCTCGTCATCTATTCAAATATGTGCATATGGATTCAAAACCTTATATTCTCTATTTGGGCTTGTAAGGATTCAACCTTAATTTAAGATTGTTTCAATAAGAAGAAATAAAACAAATTGCATGTAGATAGGATTAAGCTTGGAGGCCTATTATTCTCAAATCATGACACTTCAAAAATATGCACTACTTATGGATACTACCCAATAGGTGGTGAAATTTCACCATGGATTGAATCAACCCTTGAATGCTCATCTAGAATCCCTAAGGTTGATAGACTTGCAAGATGCCCTCACACAAGTCAAAGGCTTCATCAAACCGAATGGAGACTAGCTTCTTGAAGAGAATCACCTCACAATGGACATCGAAGAAGACTATCATGATTTAGAGGATAATCCCTTCAGTCCCCTCTACAATGCCTCCATGCAAGTGTGTCAATATAGGGAGTCCTTCAAATGTGGTGGGCTCATCCTCCATAAACAATATGAACACAAACCTGAATAATACAAATGAGACCCAAGGTTTCTTCATATTTTACTTTTAGCTAATCAATTATATCATAACAAATTAAGATATTAAAGTGAAGTAACTAATTACTCACTTAGAAAAAAAAAATCAATAGAAAAGCAAGAATAGAAATTTTCCATTAGTTAGAAGAAAGATTTATAACAAACTCTTTATCTCATTTTAAAACAAAGTTAATATGGAAAAAAAAATAAAACATTAATTAATTAATAATTCTATTTAGTTAAGTGAACCCATCTTAAATTAATGAAAAATGAACAATCACAAATAAGGTGAATAATAATAGTTAAAATCGTTTAAGCATGTTAAAATAAAATAAAATCATCTCATCATAAATTAAATTATAGCATAAATAAAAATAAGAAGTAATTATTTATTACATTAGATTAAAAAAATCAAAGAATGAATAATCTAAGAAAAATTTGGGTAGATAAATGTAAAAATAAATTAAATTTAGTAAGAAGGGAATTAGGATATAAAAATTTCATTTTAATATAACAAGCGGCTAAACACAATGCTCCAAAAATAATACCAATATATTTAGGGAAATGCTAACAAAATTGTCACCAAAACAATAAAGAAATGTAAAAAAATATTGGCAAAATTGTCAAAGTGGATGTTGGCATAGTTGCAAACAAAAATATCATTAAAATAGTAGGACTTAAGAAAACTCCTTATTGGAATGATAATTATAACATAGTATAAGCGATTAGTGATTTACACTTAGATGAAAAGTTGGCAAAATTGATAGTTTAGAAAACAATGAAAATTTTATTTGTAAATTGTATGAGGCATTGGATGAATTGTGGTAAAATTAGAATAGATTAAAAGCCATTTTTAAAATAAAGGTGAGTAGACCATATTAATCATTGAAAAATCAAGGTCCATAAGAAACCTTATGATTTCTTAAAGATGTAACATAATCTAGATAAAGAGAACTAAAATAGTGGAAAGCTGGCACAAATTAGATGATCCTCTAATAAAAATTAAATAGCATTAAATTACCTAAAAATACATGAAGCTATTTGAAAGAAGTTAGCAAATAGCAATGTTAGAAATAATGTACCTTTGAGGTAGAAAACGTATAAAGCGTGTTAGGATTCTATGACGACTTGACAATTGAGGCTTAGAAACATGGGGACCCTAAGGGACGTGAGACAAAATACCATAAGGGAAATGATACCTTTGAGACTAAGACAATTTATAATTAGATGAGATAGTAGAGTTTTATATGGCCGAGTATATGGCTAGAGTTGAGAAAAAATGTTTTACCAAAGAATGAGTGGTAGTACTTTTCTACCAATTTGTCTTGAAAATAATGATTACTAGCACTATATGAACCATTAGTTGTGCCATTTTAATCAAGAATATTCTAATAAAAGTGTGTGGTCATGGGTCGAGGCCAAGGTGCTTCATTGCAACTTGCAACGTAGATCCAAGGCCGCGTAGTTGGCTTTGAGAATTCCAACAGAGTCCAGATGGTGACGATTGGGATAGGACTGTGAGTGACTACTAAACATTACCCTTGGCCATAACTTGGCGCATACATTACATTACTAGACATTACTCCTTGGTTTCTTATGAAGGTACATCTCATTCTATTCTTTATGCCAATATTTAGAGCATTGGTTGGTTGATGTTTTCCACCACATTCAAAGGTGTGGCATTTCAATGGTATGAACATTGACATGTGGATCATTTGATACATGGAATGAACACAAGGAATGCTTTCCTCACTTAGTTCAAGAAGCATGATTTGAAGCATATATTCAAGAAGGAGTGCATGATTTGAATCTATTAATTAAAGAAATAATTGACTCATACATTTCTAGAATGAAGTTTTAGTTGATTTATATAAAGTCTAGAAGGGAGTTCCTCAAAGAATCACAATAAGAGGTGAGGAAGAAGATCTACAAATTTTTGGGAAGAAACCAAAAGTGCACAAGTGTATAATAAAGTGGAAGTTAGAATTGCTATGTCAGAAGAAAAATAATTATTACATTTCTCAATGCGAAGGTGAATGTAGCAAGTTCTTTTTTAGGTATTGTCACCTGTCCTTACCAATATGTGCAAACAATGCCTACATTGGTACAATCCAATAGTAACCACAAGCAATTCAACTTGTGATAAACCAATTCTACCAACACCAATAATAGTGACCTTAATCAGTACCACTAGTTGTGAACTAACTAGCAACAACATTAGTGGGTTCCATCCAATTGGAATGAGCAAGCAATCCAACTTAGAATCCTAAATCAGAACTAGATTAAATCTCCATTACTTCTGATTGTCATAATTGAGACTCCCAAAATTCCATTGTGAATGGACTAGATGGTGAAACTCTTAGAGTCTACTTGTCTAATTCAAGGGCAACATCAAGAAGAGTCAATGAATGCATTAATCTAGCGACTGAAGACTCTAAAACTAGACACAATGAATAACTTCAAGAACCTATGTATAGTTTCATGTTTTAAAATATGTGGAAATGTTCTAGTTTAGACTTTAGGAAGTGAGACAATTTGATTTCTAAATCAAAGAAATCTTATTATTGATTTGGTGAATACTTTCTATGAGACTCATAAAGAAATAGAAACTTAACGGTGTTGTTTTGAGAGTAACAATGGTAAAGTTTTCTCAATAATAAGATAGTGAAAGCATAGAATGAAAGATAGTCAACCATGTTAATGGAAAGAAAACAATATGACTAAAGCATGGTGAATCAGAAAATATAAAGCTATTAAAGCTCAACATTTATGTGAGCAAATATCCATAGATAATATATTGATTAGTTGTAGTAAGATTGACTTACATTATCTATACAAAAGTTTTTCTATTCAAGTTAATTATATACAAAGAAAAATGCTTGAATGTCTCAAACTTAAGTAGTCCATCATTTTCATCTAGGTTTGTTGATGATGTTGTTGCCATTGCCGACCTTGTATTGAGAATTAGTTAATATCCAACATGATAAAGATTGATTGTATGAAAATTTCTCTATTGAATATTGGAAAACATACGATCTCACATAGATATCCAAGTTTGTAAGAAGCAGGGAAGAATAAGGATTTAGTGTACAAATAATATTGATGTTATGCCATGTCACACCGTCATTGGTATAAAAGGAGAGGACATGTAAAATTTTCACATCTTTTGACACATTAATACAATTACTATCATTCTCTCCCATCTTGCTCACAGCTTCTATGGCTTCTATCTCTTTCCTATCTTTCTCTCTCCAATTTTAGTCTTTCTCTCTCCTCATCACTCTCCTTCTCTCTCTTCATGCAGTACTTCTCTCTCTTCTGTAGTCTTATCTCTCCTCTTTCTCTCTCTCTAGTCCACTCTTTGACAAGTGGTATCAGAGCATTGGTCTTTGATCCATTTTTCCTTCTATTTTCAACCATATTTTCTCCATTAAAAATCAATTTCAGACAAGTACTTGACAAGGCAATGACTAGTCGAGGATTGCAGACCATCTACAGTTAGTAAGTGACTACATCTGGAGATCTCCAAGGTTAGATATGGTGGCAAGAGGCTAAAGTAGTAGGTCGTCATCAAAATTTCATGCAATTTGGAGGTAACTAGGGTAAAGTAGGGTTAATCAGGCTTAGTTTGGGAACAAATTATGGTTACTTTGAAAAGAGGGAGTCTCTTTCCCCTTTCTTGGAGTTTCCTGTAGGTTTCATGGAAGTCTACCATCAAGATGTGTTCATCTCTCTCAAATCCCTAACCTTCTTGGCCAAGCACCATTTGGAATAGTTTCCCTGCTTCAAGATCTACAGGTTGACTACCTATTTGACTAAGATTGGCTCAGTAATGGAGCCAGGAATAGCCTTGAAAATTGCGATGCAATTTTTGGGCTGATTCCAGCCTATTTCCTGCATCAAATGCTTCAACCCCAACCTCTGGCACTCTCTCTGATCATTGGAAAGTGTAAATCATCAGTGATCCTTGAAGATTGAACTCTACTCATGAACTTTCAACCTTCCTATAAACCCTAGATGAACAGTCCATGGCAACCATGAAAGCTTCAGTCCAAGCTTTCATTTCTCAAGAATTTCTTGAAGATTCTTCATCAATCCAACCCGTGGGATCAAGACAGTAAGGATTCTTCAACAAATTGCAAAGATTTCAACTCGTGGAGGACATTGGAGCTCATATTGAATGTTTATTTTGGGGCTTTTCTTTAAGAGGCTTGAATCTTTGGTATTCAAGTGTTCAAGCAAGCTTGAGGCATTGATTCTTTACGGATTCGATCATATTGGAGCTCATATGGACTGATTTAATGGATATTTCAAGCTTCATGTTGGATTTTGAAGAATTCTTCCATCAATGGGATTGGAGCTGACATCGATTATCCTCTTCAAGCTTAATCAAGGTATTTCTCTTGCTTAATCTCTGAAATCTCTCAATAATCCACTTATTAATGAGTTTCCACTTGTTGATTGATGAGAGATTATTGATCAATCAATTCTCTAAATCGATCAATAGATCAGAAATTAGTATTATTTCCATTAATCTCAACCTATTCCATTGAATTTCAATATCGATTCAATCATAATCTCATCATAGGTATCATTTGCCAAGTTTGATGTATAACCTTGACTTTTTGGTTGAATTATTTTGCCCAAGCTGAAATATTGTAAAAAGGGTAAGTATTAAAGCAATCAGTGAGTCAGTAAATTGCATTGGTAAGACCCTTTCCTTATCCAAATTTTCCAGACTTCATTCAATTGCATCTCATGAAAGGGGCTGAATGAATATTTCAACAATGCATTACACATTGGTTGATTAGAATAGAATGCCATTTCCATGTTGATATACCCACTGAGGAAAAAGGTGGATGCTGGGGGAGATAGTGGGACAAAAGAGAAGTGACCCTCCCTCACTATCAAAGATCATGAAGGGGTGCAACCACCCGACCTGGGGGGAACTTTGCCCACCTCCCGGTGATTCGGAGCCTGTGTGGGGAGCCTATCATGCCACTTTATCCCTCACACAAGTACAACAAGTGGAGAATTGAAGATTGAAGGGTTTCCAAAGGCTCAAGTATCTTCAAGATCAAACAAAGAATTCTATTGACAAGTTGGTGGAATCTAATGCTTAAATTATGGCTCAATTCTCCCAATGGATGGAAATGCAAATGGGATCTAAAGAAGCAAAGGAGAAAGCTTATTCAAACATTGAGCCTTCAATCCCACTTTAGCCATCTAACCAAAATGGACATGGTCATGGAATTATTGGATAAAGAGGCATCCCAAATAGCCAATATGAAGTAGGTGAGACTTCACAAAGGCATGATGGCTATTTGGGCAGTTTGAATGGAGCCAACTCTTAAGCTTTTGGGCTGAATACTCAACTTCCTAGGGATCCTCTACCAATAGGAAGATTGCATAGTGGTTCTCAGCTACCTATTGGGAGATTTCCATCTCAATTTGGGAGTTCAATGCATGGCACTCATGATCGGTCTATTTTGGGACAACAACCATTCCATGAAAGAGAGCTGAAGGACAATATCATTTTAGCCAAGTTTAATGGTCAATCATCTTCACCATCTGATTTAGAGTAGTGGACCTCTAAGATGGAATCTTACTTTGACATATTCCTCAAAACTGATGACATGAAGATTCATTTTGCTTCTTTGCATTTGGAGGGATTTGCCCATACTTGGTGGAGGTATATAAAAAGGGAAAACATACTTGTAGAGAATTGGGAAGCTTTCAAGGCACTTATGACTAAAGTATTTGTCTCCCCTCTTGAAAAATAGAAATTGGCATGGAGATGGTATGGTTTGGAACAAAAAGGCCTAAGTGTAAGAGAGTACACTAACCAAATTCTCAACCTAACCATGTATGTAGAAAGCATCAGTGATGAGGCTAAGCTCCACAAGTACATGTATGGTTTAGAGCCATCTTTGTTACCTGATGTTATGGCACAAAACCGTACTTCTCTCTTTAAGGCTATTGAGCTTGCAAAGTGCTATGGAAGGAAATATAGAAGAGAATCTTCATTTCAACCTGGCTTTCGACAACCAAGGACTGTTTTTAAATAGGGGCAAAATGGTATTATTTATGGCAACAATCATGTGCCAAATGGGAGCTTAAGGGTGCCAACTTATCCACTGTTCAATGCTTCTAAACCTCAAAGTAATTTCAGGACAGTAACCAATCCTAGAGTTGACTTCAAACAAGGGGACAGTGAGCCTAAATCCATTTTGGCCAACATGAATCCTAAGTCTATTCCTATGGATCTCTACAAAGAAAGAAAGGAGAAAGGCTTATGTTTCAAGTGTGGGGAAAAGTATAGACGTGATCATGCCACAAAATGTGTATACAAAAATGTCAAACCCAAGCTTTAGAGTATGTTAGTCTTTGAGGATCCTAAAGATGAGATTGATGAAGCAAATGCAATTGCACTTAATGCTGAAAATGAAGATATTGAGGAGGAAGTTGGGTAAGAGTATTTCTATGATCCAGCTGGCTCTTTTCCTTTTGATCCAGGTGAAAGTGATCCTTTTGTTCCAGGTGGGACTTGTCATGAGCCACTTGCTACCACTAGTTGTTCTATTTCCATGGATGCCTGGACAGGTTCTAAGAGCCCTAATACACTCTGTATGAAGGGTAACATTCATGGAAAGGTTGTGCTCATTCTGATAGATAGTGGCAGTACCCATAGTTTTGTGAATAAGTCCATTATGGACAAGTTGAATTGTATTCCCACAGATTTACAGCAGTGCATTAGAGTTCAAGTGGCCAATGGTGAATAAGAAATGATCACACAAATATGCCCATAGGTTTCTTTATAGTAGCTGGCTGAAATTTTTGAAGCAAAAGTAAACTTGATTACTTTGGAAATGGGGCCTATAGACATTAGACTCGGTTGTGATTGGTTGATGACATTAGGCAAGATCACTATGGATTTCTCACAATTGTATATGGAGTTTATTTTCAATGGACAACTCATCCATTTGCAGGGAATTCCTAATAGATCAGATTTTCAGCTTATCACCATTCAACAACTCAAAAGGGAGTACAAGAGACATTCACAAATATTTGTTTTGCATTTGAATAGAGAGATGCAAGATGAGCCCAATAATTTAGCAAGCCATCCAGCCTTGATAGCTCTTCTTGAGGGGTATAGGGATTTGTTTGAGGTGCTTACTTCATTGCCTCCCAAGAGAGCAGTAGACCACCTTATTGATTTGGAGCCCAACTCAAAGACAATTAATAAGTCACCTTACAGATTGTTTAAGTGTGAGCGAGAGGAAGTAGCCAAGCAAATCAAGGAACTTCTTGAGATGGGATTCATTGAACCAAGTTCTTCACCGTATACATCTCTATTTTTGTTAGTAAAAAAGAAAGATGGATCTTTTAGAATGTGCATTGACTACAGGGATCTCAATAAGATCATAGTGAAAAACATGTATCCAATACCCAGGATTGATGATTTGCTTGATAAGCTCAAGGGGGCTTGATTCTTTACGAAGATTGATTTGAGGTTAGGTTATCATCAGATTTGCATGCGAGAGGGTGATGAAGTCAAGATTGCTTTTAGGAATAATCGAGGGCTCTATCATTTCTTAATGATGCCATTTGGGCTTACAAATGCTCCATCTACCTTCTAGAGCCCGATGAATAAGATTTTGTAGCCCTTTCTCTTTCAGTTTGTCTTGGTGTTCTTTGATGACATTCTGATTTATAGTAAAACTTTATAGGATCACTTAGCATATATGAGGAGGATTTTTGATGTATTGAGACATCATAGGCTTTTTGCTAAGGAGAAGAAATGTTCTTTCATGCAGACTGAAGTGGAATACTTGGGACATACTGTCAGTGAAAAAGGGATACATGCTCATCCCAAGAAGGTGCAATGTATAAAAGATTGGCCAACACCCACTACTACTACTTCTCTTAGAGGATTCCTTCGTCTATCTTCATTCTATCATCGATTCATCAAGCATTATGCGGCTATTGCAACTCCTTTGACTGATAGGTTGAAGAAGTAGGCTCTTTTTTGGGATGTTCTTGCAAATAGTAGCTTCAACCAGTTAAAGAGACTCCTTACTTCTGCTCCTATCTTAGTATTCCCGAACTTCTCCAAAGAATTTACCATACAGTGTGATGCTAGTGGCCGTGGCATTGGGGCTGTTTTGTTATAGAAGCATGGAGTGATTGCCTTTGGGAGCCGTAAGCTTATAGATAAAGAACTGACCATGAATGTTTATGACCAGGAGATGTTGGCTATCTTGCATGCAATAAAGAAATGGAACCATTACTTGTGTAGTAGCCGATTCAGAGTCCAGAGTGATCACAAGGTTCTTAAGTATTTCCTTACTTAGTCCAATCTTACTCCTAAGCAGTGTAGGTAGGTAGCTACATTACAAAATTATGATTTTGACATCACTCACACAAGGGGCAAATAACAATATAGTGGCTGATTCTCTTTCTTATATGTGGGCTTGCAAAGTTTCAGCAATGATTGAACTACATAGTGATTGGATTGAAGAACTACAGGAGGCTTATCTTTTCGATGAGGAATTTAACCATATTTTTTTGAAATTATAGCAAGGTCTTAAGGAAGAAACTCACATTATCATTTTAAAAATGGCCTTATTTGGTTGAGAGGCAAGATTGTCATTCCTTCTACCTCTTCTTTTACACAGAAAATTATGGAGGAACTACATTCTTTGCCTTTAGCTGGACATCTTGGAGTTTTCAAGACCTATGACATGATCAACAAAAGTTTTTATTGGAAAGAGCTATGGAAAGATGTCAAAGACTTTGTCATGAAGTGTATGCCTTGTCAACAGAATAAGGATAGCATCCATAAGCCAAGTAGTTTGTTGTAGCCATTACCCATTCCTACAAGCAAATGGATGCACATTACCATGGAATTTATTACTAGATTGCCTACTACCAAGAAGGGATGGAATAGTATATATGTGGTGGTAGATACACTCACCAAGGCAGCCCATTTCATTCCAACCAAGACCCAATTTACTGCCTCTCAAGTGGCCAGTCAGTTTATGGAGCAGATTTTTAGACTACATGGATTACTGTAGGTGATTGTTCATGATAGAGACTCAAAGTTTATGAGTAACTTTTGGCAGGTAGTATTCACATCTATGGGCACTAAATTGGCTCCATCTCTACAGCCTATCATCCACAAACTGGTGGACAGACAGAAATAGTAAATAAATGGTTGGAGACTTATCTTTGCCTTTTTTGCTATGATGTCCAAAATTCATGGGATTCTTGGTTACACTTGGCTAAGTTTGCCTACAACAACTCTACTCATGCTAGTATTGGAGTTTCGCCCTTTGAGGCTATGTATGGCTACAAGGTGCCCTTACCCATAGTCATCTTTAATGAAAGGATCAACCCTCATGGGAAGGAAGAGTTGGAAAGAATGCAAACCCTTCTTCAGCAATGTAAGATGAATCTTAGGAAAGCTCAACACCAAATGAATATGTATGCTGATGAGAAGAGGCGGTCTTTAGATTTCCAAGAAGGAAAGTTGGTCTTACTGAAGGTGCCCAAGTCTAGGTACTGTACGTTAAAAGATGGATCTAGTAATAAGCTTGCTCATAGATTTTATGGTCCCTACCGGATCCTAAAGCGCATTGGAGACTTGGCATATAGATTAGAGCTTCCTTTTTTCACAAAGATTCACAATGTCTTTCATGTTAGTTAGCTCAAGCCTTTCTATGGTGATCCAATTGATATAATTGATGAGCTGCCACCTATTGATGAAGAAGGTCTTATTCAGTACATCCCAGAGGCTGTTATAGGTCAGTGTGAGAAGAAGCTTCGATCTCATTCTATCATGGAATATTTGATTGTTTACCACAGCACAAAGGAGTGGGAAAATGGAGCAGAGGAGCGGGAAAATGGAAAAAGGAGAGAACTGAAAGGGCACAAGACAAAGGAAGGAAAAGGTGCCCCGAATGGAAGTCAAACCCTGAAAAATTTGAATGACGACCTCTCCAGAAGGCCTCAATGTTGCCTCGAGAAAAGAAAAGAGTAAAAGCGCACCATTAATTGTGAAAGCGCTCCCAAATCCTTGTAAAAGAGTGCCAGGCTCACTCCTGTGCAAATTGTATGCACTACTTGGGAATGGGATAAGTTAGAACGATGGGAAATAGGAAAAGAGGGCCTAGGCTAATGGCCGGCCATGTAAAAAGTGGGAATGACCGCCCAAAAAGTAGGGCATGTATATAAAGTTCAAAAGTGAATGAGAAGATCATTTTTGTGTGTGGCCAAAGCTTCTTCTTCTTCTTCTCTTGTTTCTTGCCTTCTTGCTTGTGCTTGAGTGAGGGATTGAGAGAGTGAATGTGTGAGAGTGAGGGATCATGGAGAAGAAGCTCCCCATCTTCTCTTCTTCTCTTCTCTTCTCTTTTCTCACACGGCTATGGAGGATGGAGTTTGACGTAGAGGGCTTGAGGTTTCTTGAGCTTGCCGCAAGGATCGTGGAGCTACCGGAGTGCAAGAGAGAGGAGGGAACTCGATCAAGCATCAAGGTAAGCTCACTACACCCGTAAGGTAGGCATTGCGCGTCGGCTATGTGAGAGGTAGCCATGGCCGCTCGGCTTGAAACACTTGATCAATAAGCAGTCCATAGGTCTTGGGGTAGAGCTCTGTAGCTCCCCTTCATTTTGATTCCATTACCGAGACAGACGGAATCGAGCCGCGAGCGCCGCGTGCATCGAATCGAGCATAGAAGTAGGGTTTGTAGCCAGAACTGATGCTCGAGATAGTTAGGAGATTTAGGAGGTTTTAATCCTTGGAGCAAGTAAGTATTTTGATTTGTTGTTGAATATTAGAGTAGGACCATCCATCTCCATCTCTGTTTTTGATTTTTGTTGCATTGGGTTAAGATTAGGATTGGAAAAAAAAGGAAAACAAAAAGGGTTCTCTGCTAGAAACAGGAAAATAGGGGCACAAATTCTGGAGTGCTGTTTGATTCGAGTACCACAGTGATTCCAGTTATGTCTGGCATTTCCTTGTAGTGTTTTGCACCTATCTGGAAGGCATTGGATGATTCCATGGAGTAGGCGCTGAGCTTGAGTCATCACGCGCAACCCGCAGGCTGTCGTCTGCGCAGTCGGACCAAGTTGTCTGGGTCCGATTCCTAGGATCGGGACCACCCTATTTTTAGAATCGGACCGTCCGACTGCAAGAATCGGACCACCCTGTCTGATCCGATTCCAGCAGTTGGACCCAGTGCCAAAATCGGACCACGTGTCCTAGTCCCAAAATCGGACCACCTTGTCCTTTATATGTCAAATTAATGTGTTAGATAATTACATAACTAAAACAAACTGAGGAAAGTGCGGAGGATGGGCCATGGGTCCGTCCTACGGTTGGGTGGTCCCGGTTAGCCAGGAACTTTTCTCAAAAATCTCGAAGAACAGCGGAATGATTATCATCATCAAAAAGAATAATGAGAGCGATGACCTAGATTTACGTCTTACCCTATTTTACGCTGTTTTAGGGGAACGGAATGGGACTATGCCTTATGGCAGAGAGGTTGAGCCTTGCATCCCTCTCGTTTCCCATTCTCCTTGAACCAAGTGCAGCGTGAATCTGCTTCGGACCTGGCGTTTCTGCGTAAAGTAGTTTGCTCAGGTCTAACGCTAGTTGCTGTTAGCAAATGACCAAATCAGAAAAACCCTAATTCAGGTCAATCCTAAGTGAAAACGGCCAGGATACTTCCGCTACGTGCAGACGCGGGAAGACCTAGATCGCAAGTCCCATAACATTCCATGGGAATGCTAGACATCCTTTCCGATGGACTGCTAAGACGTGTCCTGGATGATTCTAGTGGACACGTTAAAGTAGTCTCAAAATCGGACCACCCTGTTCGAGTCTCAAAATCGGACCACCCTGTTTGAGTCTCGAAATCGGACCAGCCCGTCCGATTCCCATAATCGGATGGTCCGATTTTGAGAATCGGGCCACTTCACCAAACTTAAAATAGAGGGTTTTTGAACCTGCCTGACAGTCTTGGCCACCCTCTTCACATCTCTGACCCCCCTTGGAAACCCAATTTAGCCCTTAGAAGCTAGAGAGTAGACATGATAACTAAGGATTCACCCCAAATAGCTAGACACTGAGCGGACCGAATTTAGAACTTGACTTGACTTTTGGTAATCAACCAACCAACCCTGAAGCATAATAGAGCACGCAACATGGACTTTCAGTAAGACCTTAGATCAAGCATAACTTGCACTTAGAGCCATATCAGGCTACGAACGTGAGGGAAAGAGTGGAGTTTGCATTGAGCATTTCTTGCATCCGCACCTCACTTTTGATTTTATCACCAAATGTGCACTAAAAGAAAAGAAAAGCCTATTTTCGCACTGAGCACTAGAAAGCACGAAGCACAACTTGTGAACAAGATTGACAACTGCTTTCAATAACAAGGAGCTCATTATGAGATATAATAACATCAAGGAACCCACTATTAGGAGAAGATCCCAAAACATAGTTGGATGCTTGAGAGTCCCATCAGTAGGACCGTAAGAGGACATGAAGATCCAGAAGGCAACAACATAGAGGATCAGATGCTGCCGGAGCTACTCAAATTGATCGACGACCTTGTGGAGCTGGAAGTGGGAGCAATGTTAGGATCACGAGGTGGACAAGGAGAGGATCGACTGGACTTGGGAGAATTCCCAGTCTTAGTGCAGGAGTTAGTCAATGACTACGACTTGTTGACTAGGATGGTAGTTCAGGGTGGACCAGTAGAGGAAGTGGGAGCAAGCCTAGAAGAGGAAAGAAAGGCGATTAGAAAGGCGCTAGAGAGCATAATTGCCTATAACCATGAGCAGAAGGCTAGGAAACTCCAACAAGATGTAGACATGTACGAGACCCAGCGTGTGCTAGCCTTGGCAAGTGCAACCAAAGCAGGGCCAAATGCAGAGAGAGAATAAGCAGTAGAGGCTGACTTATCGTTGAGTGAACTTGTAGCCAAGCAGCTCATGGACAATACATCCGCTGAGCAGAGTGCAATAGCCTTAGCCACCGCATTACTCTCGGGATTAGGGGTCACACAAGGGGCAAAGGGGTAATCTGGAATCTCTATTGTAGTAAAGCAGTTAGACAAGTATGAACCTAGCAATGACCCATATAGCTTTATGGAGCAATTTGAACAAGTTTGTGAAGCAAATGGTCTCACGGACCTTGCACAACACTCTCAAGCTTTTGGTCTGTGCTTAGCTAATAAGGGGAGAATTTGGTACACTAGTCTAGATGTAGCTGAGTGCACGAACTTTGCCCGTCTTAAGGACCTCTTTATCAAGAGATTTTCTAAGGTAGGGTACTCTGACAATCTCTTCGTCCGGTTGATGAATGTCAGTGAGGGAAAAGGAAGACGAAAGAGACTATGTCACTTATGTGCGTAGCCTCTTCAAGAGGATCCCTGCAAATGAGCAACCTAACGAGAAGGCTGTGTCTATCGTATTTATAAATGGAATTCGAAGCGAAGAGCTCTACAAGGCTTTGGCTAGTAACTCCACTCTACACCGAGACGTGTTAGCTAGAGTCTTTGAAGAGGCAATAAGGGTGGACGATTAGCTTAGGGAGTGAAGCATGAGGAACACTAGTCGGGACAGTACAAGTCAGAGAGCTCCAGAGCGGTCAATAGTTTTAGGAGAGAGAGAGAACTCTAGCATACAGGATAAGGGAAAGAGTGTTGACCAAGGCTAGGAGCTGGCTAAGGTGAGAATGGAGCTTGCACGATTGCAAGACCAAACAAGAAAACCTGTGCGGTCGCATGTGCAATGTATACACTGTGGCGGTAACCACCTCCCAGTTGAGTGCCAAGATCCTAGATCTAGGCCATGCTCGAACTGCAGTAGGTTCGATCATGATGCATTACATTGCAGACTGCCAAGGAGATTCCCATATGCGCAGCAATACAACGAGAATACAACCCTCCATACTTAGGCAACAGGCCACCTAACCTCTTTGGCAGGGAGCCCAGTTGGCGCTTCTAGCACCAAATGATGCAAGACCGGCCATTCCTAGGCTAGAGATGAACCCAATAGGCATACCCAGACCACTAGGGCCCTATGTAACCCATCCATCGAGTGACACTCCTGTTCACTATGTGGAAGAACCTAGTGAAGAGGAGACCTATGTGAACCCATACATATCCTATGATGAGGAAGGAAATCTAGTCTTGATGGACTACCGACTAGTACTGGTGATGGCTAGAGCCCCAAGAGGAACACCAAGGAAAAGGGAATTCTCTTGCAAGAAAATCTATATTGTAACATCAACAAGCTTTTATTTCATTCTTTTAATCATCAAAACAAAGAAAACAACAATTCTTCACGCAGCATCATAGTAGATTTCTCCCACGGATTTGATAGAATCAACCATATTCTCCAATGTCTTCACAAAATCCATCAATAGAACAAAGAAAGAAAATGAATATGCCATCTTTAAATGGAAATACATCACATAGTATTCATCTTCAATGTCTTCATAATCTTCTCTTTCAATCTCTCACATATAGTCACATTGTTTTGATAGATTTGACTATCTCTGACTCTCTCTCTCTCTCTCTCTCTCTCTCTCTCTCTCTCTCTCTCTCTCTCTCTCTCTCCATCAATAGTACATCATATCCTCACTACAATCACTCAATAATAACCCTCAATAATCCTTCTTAGGTCATGGACGCACCTCCCAAGAGGTATGTCTGATATGAAGAGGCACCAGAGCCATTACAGTGTCTTTTCATAGCTCACCACTATCACTTCGCTTCAGTCTTTACTTGAGTCTTCAGCAGCTACTTCTTTGACTTCTTTTAGCTCTTTTGCACTTGTATTCACCTCTTTCCAAGGCTAAAAAACTTTCCCAAGCTACACTCTCATCCAATAGAACACATACAGAGGCATACAGAAGCATACAGAAACTCAACAGAGAGTTATAGAAGGTCAACAGAAAGCATCAGAACCACATAACTCATACCAAAACCATTCCAAACCATCAAAAATCACTCAATAATCTTTCAAGCAATCTCAAACCCTATCAATCAATACTCCATCCTTCCATACAGAGAGAAAACAGAACAAAACAGAAGCTCAACAGAAGCTATCAGGACCAAACAGAATATATCAGAACATCAACAGAACTTCACATCTCTACTAATAAACATCATGAGCTTAATAAAACCATTCCAACCTATCCAAAATACTCTCAAAACACTTCCAAACCAATCAATCATCTCATAAAATCAACGATTTAGCTCTCAAAAATAACAAAAATCAGCAAAAAATTCAGTCTTTTTCCACTCTCAACATATCCCCACACTTAATAAGGAAGCGTCCTCGCGACCCAGAAAAAAGGGAATACAAGTTCATTTAAGAGCTCAACTTTGATCTTCAATAAATCTTCAAAAACAGTCCATCCAACCACGATCCCAACTTATAACCTGGATCTAATATAAAGAATACAACGAAAGGAAAACCCTTTATACATTAACACTTCTTATCAAACTGGAAATCACAACAAACTTGTAAAGGATATAAGAGGTTTCTTCTTCTTCTGCATCAGCATCTTCAACTATCCAACTAGCAACACCATCACCACAATTCTCCAAAATGTAGCTTGCACGAAAGCAAATCGAATAGGCTACCACCACGATCTTATCACATAAATTAACCCACAACACAAACACTACACACAACACAACCATTTGAATGACTCCTCCAAAAAGAGAGATTTATCATTAAAAATCATCCACAATACATTGCAAAGGTATCAATGAAGATGATCCCTTTTGAAAGCTTGGTGATTTCGAAAACGATCCATGGACAAGGATTCATCTATAAATGTCTTGGGAGGATTCTGAAAGAATTGAAGGCAGCACATCCTTTTCAACAAGACAAGGTATCTGCTAGGTAAACAGAGGGTATGAAAGTACAAGACATCCAGTTGCTGGGAATCAATGCTCACATCGACATTCATGCACAACTGTGGGACAGGTTTTGAATCATTATGAGAATGCCTATGCATATACATCAGGTACCAAGTAAAATGAGCAGTTAAGCGCACAGGAGGATCTGCAGACTGAGAATACTGCTGAGCAAAATGCAGATAATTCTGATAAGCCTGACTAGCACTTATCCATTCTCCTAGGATCAATGACCAATTGATTTGAGGTCCAGTAAGGGAATCATTTGAACTCCAGCCTCTTCTTCGAAGAATCTTCTGATCAAAACCTTGATACCCACTAACCAACTGAGGAGGATTAGGAATATAAGTGTTAGGAGACGAAAAAGGGACTAATGAAAGAGGATGAAGCGATGGATAGGCAAAATCATAAAATGATGAATGGATTAAAGATGGATTTGCTGAAAATTGAGGAGATTTGGTTAAGAAAGGCGTTAAAAGATAAGCAGGAAAAGTTGATAGAATGTCAGTGGATGGGGAAGGACAAGGATCAGGAGGTAGAAAAACTTGATCTTCAATAAAAGAACAATGGGTAAATATAGGAATTTGAGGAGATCCTTGAGGTTGGAAAAGAAGAGGTAAAATGACCTTTGGATTAGATTAAAAAAGGAAAATATAACCATCATACCTATGAGCCATTTGTTGATAATGAGTTAGGCATGGTAAGGACGGAGCTGATCCACGATGATAGGCTTCAAAGAAAGAAGTATCAAATGGGGGTTGGTTGGAGAGATAGGCTAAAAGATCCACCCTCAGTTGGTTAATGTTCTGGGCATGAGCTGAAGCTTTGACCTAACGATGATTCAAAATGACAGCATCAACCATAGTGTGCCATGAAAACTCAGGACACTCAGCCACCTTTGAAGAATATCCCTGGAACATCTCATCAATCCTCAACTCCAAATGTCGAACATACAAAGAAGCTTGCAATACCACATCTCCAACATACCAAGCCAGATCTTCATCATCTGGAATCAGTAAATCACCCCTCAAATACATATAGAACAGAAGCATCGTATATGGAGTGACAGAGTCTTCAAAAATCATCCTCACTACTTCTATCAGCAAGTCAGATGACCAGGCCCCACTCCATCTATCCTTTGGAATAGGTAAATCCATCGCGGAAAGTTTTATATAGAAGGCCAACTTTTGTTGTTGATAATGGACAAAAAAGGAATGATCTGGTGGAACCTATTCTTGATACTCCTCAAAAGAAGACCATAATAAATCCATGCGAGATTGCAATCTTTCCACCTTGACCTGAAATAAGGGACATAATGTAGCATGTCTCTGAAGAGCTGCCAAGTCTGCAGGGGATAAAAGAGAAACTGGTTGCACAGGACTCTGTGTATTAGACCGAGACTGAGCCAACTGATCTTTGAGTTGCTGGATTTGACCATTGCTCTGGTCTAAGATAGTTGTGGTGGATTTAACCTTCTCTACTTGGGCAGCTATCACCTCCTTCATTTCTTGACTCTCCTTCTGTAACTTATCCCTCTCCTCTGTACAGCAACCACTTGAGACCTAGCTTCTGCCAACTCAGCTTTCAACTTAGAGATTTCAGCTTTTTGAGTATCCATGAGCTTACTCTGCTGCTCCATTTGCGTACAAAGGTCAGAGAATTTCTCCTGAGCAGAGGCTAACTCAGTATTGATCTTATTCAGTTCCTCCTTAGACTGCTGAACTTCATCATAAAATAAAGAATATAATTGCTGGATACAGGCAGTCATCGAAAGTTCAATAGAACTCTGGATATCCTTGCACACCAACGGAATAACATCTCCTGTTACCAGGTGGTGAACAGAAGGAATAGTAAGTTCTAGCATCCCGTCTCTATGGGCTCTGAAAAGATTTGGCGTCTGAAGGAATGCAGGCAAAGTGCTGCAAGACTGGGCATGAACTGTCAGTGGAACTGGAGGAGGAAGAATAGGCACTGACTCAGCCACCCTCTTGAGGCGTTTTCTGTGAATGACAAGGGGAGGAGGAGAACCACCATCCTCAATTATCACATCATCATCTTCATTATGAGGCGGAGGAGGAACTTCTGGAGGATCAATTGGAGGTAAAGAAACTTCCTTTGCAAGGGCAGCATGTAGCAAGAAGACATAGAGGAAAGACCTAAATGTAACATTAGTCACATTTTCTCAAGTAGCTCGGATAAAGTCGTGATCCATCTTGGAGAGGAGGTAGGTACTCCAATCAATAGTTATGCCTTTCAAAATCATTCGTGAAGCTGTAAACAACTCCTTGGAAAGATAATGAGATGAGGATTTTACAGGCATGAACCTGTCCTGAAGGAATTGGCATAGCTGTTTCCATAGGGGATTGGAAATCATGGAGACACCGACTCCTGACGTGGTAATGACCTTCTTCGGATCAAGAACATCTTAAGTCTGCTTCTGCAACAGCTTCAAAATATCGTCATATACACCGTACCCTTAATTGTAACAAATGGACAAATCAGACTAGCAAAAAAAACGGACATCAAAACTAGACCATAACTTGACCCTCAGTGTCAACTAATAGATTTGTACACACCCATCCCACGAAGCAAGTTCATTAAAAAGGGAAAATAAGTGCAGTGAGGGGGAATTAATTTAATGAAAGGTTCATTTTATGAATTATTAACAATGGGTGACATTTTATTAAGTGATAAACCTTAACAAGAAAACGACGGTTCCTTCTTAAAATCTTAATTACAAATTATTAGGTTGGAGCGGTGCATTAACGCAACCCGAACTTCGAAACCCAGACTAAGGTCTCTAAATGCAATTTCATTTATTAAAAATTAAGGTGATGTGGAGCGTTTTTTTGCCAGCGCGTGCTCTTGTGACGGCTGGTTGATTTTAATTAAAAATATTAAGGTGCCTCTGAAGCGCACGTAGCGCATGCTAAGTGAACGACTGGTTGATTTTAATTAGAAAAATGTGTGTTTGGCGTGAGCGCGCGTGCCATGGTGGTGTTTAGGATTCATGTTAAAAATTAAGCGTAAATTTTGGGGTAGCGAAAAAAATAAAAAATATAAAAGGAAGAATACCTGAAAGTGGGTGTATGTGTATGCAATGAATGCGCACTTCCCAATCCCCAAAATGTAGGTCAGCAATCCAAAAAGAAAAACTACGGACTAAAAATAATTGGACACATGACATAGCAAGATTAGTATATATGAATTTGTTTGGATGATTGATGGCTTATATATTATTGTTAAAAAAAAATATTGTGTGTTGTTGATTGTGTATTTTGGTTTTTATGTGTTTTTGTTTGTTGTAATGTTCTTTTTTCGTGTTTTTGTTAATCTCTGTGGTAAAATTTTGACAATGAAACACATATAAAAATGTTGAAGAATTTCAGCATCAACCCACCACGTGTGACCAAGGTATCTGGATTTTTCCAGATTTTTCAGCTTGTGTTTGGAATTAAAGAGGATTTTTCATGAATTTAGGCATTTAATGAAGCATTTTTGCCATAAAATAATAATGGAATAAATTGGCACAGCATTTTCAACTTAGGAAATATTCCAAAAATAAGCAAAGAAGTTGAGGAATTTTTTAGGAAATTTTCTGCAATTAAATTGGTATTTTTACAAATTTTAATGAATTTTTGCTCATTTTGTATGTATTTTTGAAAGAATTTTTGCTTTAAAAATTTTTTGAAATTTTTTCTGAGATTTTCAGTTTAGGAAAATATTTCCATTGACTGTAGAAATATTGAAAATTTTTAAAGGATTTTTCTGTAATTTTTTTGAATTTTAATTGATTTTAATGAATTTTTTAAATTTTAAATGTATTTTTAAGGTTTGTCGGGTTTGGGAATTAAAAATTCGGGAATATACTCGGGAATGGATTGCGTGTCAGCTGTGTGTGAACAGGTGGCTGGTGCACACCACCGCACGGACAAGCTAACGTGCGTCCCCGCGCGTGAACGGCCGCTAAGCGCGCACGAACCCGCACATACGACGCCACGTGTGCAACTTCGCAGACGCACACACACCCTGCATGTGACAGGGGGCTGAGAAGAGTTTCGGCGGGATTCAGCGGGTTTCGTCTCTTTGTGGTGGTGTGGAGGTCTTTTGCGGGTTTTTGCGTGGTTGTGTGCCTGGGGGGGGGTGGGTTGGAATTGGATGGGACTGGGGGCCTGTGGAGGGTTGGGTGTAGGTTGGGTGGGAAATGGGTGGGACTGGGGTGAATGGGGGGGGGGGGGTTGGAATTGGGTGGGACTGGGGTGAATGGGGGGTACTGGGGTGGGACTGGTGGGATGGGGGGCTTATGGGGGGGTAAGGGGTAAATGGGGGGGTATTGGGGTGGGACTGGGGGCTTGTGGGGGGATTGGAGCGGGTGGTGGGTGGGACTGTAGGGCTGGGGGCGGAGGGAGGCACCCGTGGGGGGAGGGGTAGGTGGAGGAGATTGGGAGCGGCCCAGGAAGGCCAGGCGTGGCACGGCAGAGCCCAGGCGGGGCGATTGATGGCGGGCCCTATAGGGTGACGGGCGGCAAGGGGGCTGCACGGCGGCAGCGGGCGGCGGGGCTAGGCCCAGCGGGCAGCGTGGCGAGGGTGGCAACACCCGGGGTGGGGGGAGAAACGCCAGGTAGGCGTACGGGCGGCGTCCGGCGGCGTGGCGAGGGCGTCCAGGGAGGCGTTAGAGGGCCTAGGCGGGGGCCAGGCGGGCGGGATGGTGGGCAGGCAGGGGAGAGGAGGGAGGGAGGAGAAGAGGAGGAGAAGGGAGGAGATGAGGAGGAGGAGGGAAAGGGAATGGGAGGAAGGGATGGGAGGGAGATGTGTGATGCGGGGGGGAGATGGGGAGGGAGGTGGTTGGGGGGGGGGAAGGGTGTCGGGGAGAGAGAAAGGGGGGGTGGGGGGGATAGGGGAGGGTGCCCGTGGGGGGAGGGAAATAACAAATGTATTAAAAAAAAGAATAAATTAAATAAAGAAATTAAATAAAAGAAAGGCGTGCCCCCGTCCCGCGCGCGTGCGCGAGGCGGGGTAAAAAAATTTGTCGTGACGGGAGCGGAATGGCGCTAGGATGTTGGTACGGGGCATGCGGACGCGACCGAGGCGTGTGAAAATGTGTGAAATCGAAAACGGGCGCATTCACGCGCGGGACGAGTCACGCGAAACACGTAAAAATAAAGAAAAATTAATATCTCCCAATCCGGGCATCAAAATGAAATGTCGTAAAAACTAAAATTGGGCAGGACGGTAGGGGAAAGACAAAGGAAATGTGCAACGGGGGTTCCGGGGGAAAGACAAGGCGTTCACATGCAAAAAACGGGTACAAAAATGCAAACAAAAATTAATATCGAAAGATTCGTACATCGGAACGAGGTGTAGGAAAAAGGAAAAATGTGCAAAAAGACGTGCTCGACAATCGTATCATGTCAAAACATGGTGCCGACTGAGATAAGACGCGTTCACATGGAAAAAACCCAAAAACAAACCAGAAAAGGGGATCGAAAATTAATACTAGACGAACCGCATGCCGGAAGGACATGCAGTAAAAAGGAAAAATGTCCGCAGGAAGGGATGGCACAGGGTTGTCATGTTAGAACGTACTTCCGGCGGAAGTAGGAGGGGTTCACATGCGAAAAACACCCAAAATACATCTGAAAACACATTTAAAAATTAATAATTAAAAATCCAAAAGTTGAAAGAGGGTGGAGGAAAAAGGAAAAAGGTGGGGAAAGGCGCGATGGACATGGTTGTCAAATCAAATTGGAATTCTGACTCAAACAGGGCAGGTTCACATGGAAAAATGTCAAAAAGACGCACGAAAAAGTCTCGAGAAACTGCAAAAATTAATATTGGACAAACCATGCATCAAAATGACACGGAGTAAAAAGAAAAAATGTCAGGGAGAAAGTCAGGGAGAAAGTGATTTTCAGGGCTATGATGTCAGATCACGGTTTCGAAGCAAGTAATACACATTCACATGGAAAATCGACTAATGTGCGCAAAATGCTTCAAAAATTAATAACTCGAGAACCGTGCACTGGAACAGGGGTAGGTAAAAAGGAAAAATAGACAATTCAAAGGGATGAACATGGCTACAAGACTGGATGTGGATTTTGGTGAACGTAGGGTACGTGCTAATGGCAGGACAACAAAATCAGGGAATGAAGGAAAACTGCAAGGGAACAGCCCCGAGGGTGGGTGAAAAATGAACAGGTGGGTTGGGAAGGGACCCCATCAGGGTAAAAGCAAGTCATGGCATAGAGGCATTAGTAGAATGAAGCATATGCAAAGGGGTATGCAATGTAGACGCGCATGACGCGTCCCCACACTTAAGACCTTAATGGATAGGGCTGACCGAGCAACAGGGACTTAGGACCACTCAACAGACCAACCTCTAATGTCCCCACACTTAAAACATGAACATCACTAACAACAGAAGGTGTAGGGTTAGAAAAACTTGGCCCATGTTGTCGAGAATCAAGGTTGACTGTCGATGGCACGTCCACTGTCGTTGTCGGCTGCAGGAGGTACCAAGGTTCATTCCAGCACACATCCTTCGTGGCAGGGACCATGCAGCAGCACCCAGGAGGTAGCTGGTTGAAGGAATCGTAGGAAATTCGTCGAGGGCGAGGGATATTACACTCAACTCACAATCACTCAAATGGAATGAAAGAGCAGTCACTCGCCCCATGACTTAATATCACTCAATGAATAATGATTAAAACCCATATCACACACCTGGTTTAGGAAGCGACAAGGGGGATGGTACAGAGGGAGTATGCTTGGGTGCACAATTGATGGTGCATCAGTGCGTCTAACCCGTCTGGCAGAGGTGCAAGGAGGAAGGCAAGGGAGCCTTCAGGGTAGTGTACAGAACAGGGTGACGTGTCTTGTGTTGATGGCAGAGACCCATCCCGTGGGTGCATAAGGAAATGAGAACGTACCTGACTCCAAGTGTCGTAACGTCCCTCATTCCTCACCTCTCGGTCATTGATTGCGAAGAAACTCCAGTCACACTCAGCCCACCCTCTGTCTCACGCTCTGCTAAAAGACACAGAGAGCAACCATGTGCTAAAACCCATTGATGTAATCCTCACGATCACTTGTGCAAAGGTTGTATGCCTTGTGAGCATTTGATGGTGCAACTGTGTATCCCGCCCTGTGCCGGTATACGGTGCGAGAAGGAAGGCCAGGGAACCCTATGGTGCAGTGCACAAAAACAAATTGTGCTTTGTGCATTGAGAGGCCCATCCCGTGCGTGCAACACTTCTCACCTCTCATTTGATTTGAAGGGAAAAGATTGGTCTCTCGCCCTACCCTCTGTCTCACTCTCTGTTGATAGTTACAGAGGGCAACCATACTCACAACCCCATCCGGTTAGGATGAAAGCTCACATCACTCGATTGTTTGTCGATGAAGATCGCATTGTCAGTTGTTGAAGAGGCGTACCCAGGGAGGTAGCCATCAAATTGAACATTGTGTTACATAGCACATGGCGTCTGCTAGAGGACAGTTAAACGCTCTGCAGAAAGGCACAGAACATAGCGTACCAAGGGAGGCAGCTTCAGAATTGGATCCTAGGGATGTCAACTGATGAATCCACTTTTTGGAGTGCTGGGTGTTGCCACCTTTTCCACAGCCAGCTTCCCGCCTAAGGGTGTTAACCACCTTTTCTTGGAACGAGGCCTACTATGACAGGGAATTGCTTCCTTTTCTCCCATAACAGTTTTGTTTTTTTTTCCTTTTTTTTTTCTTTTCTTTTTCTCCTACTCCGGAGGGTGTTTCCACCTTTTCTCGAAGAATAGGTCGGCATGACAGGGACCGAAGTCATTTTCTCCCATGACTGATATGTAATTTTTTTTCTTTTTTTTGTTTTGAATTAAGCAAGGGAATGGTGGAAATACCATTTGTCAGAACCCACCTCGCCACTGTCGCTGGTGGAAAATAGAGAATAAGAGAGCAGGGCTGGAAGGTGGGGCTGAGGGGACACAGGGTTGCATCCACCTCATCAGAAGTAGCTGAAGAACAGCTATCAGAAGTAGCATCATAAGAGGTACAATGCCACGTCAACGGGGGAAAGGATCAGGTGACCGTGATTGTCAAGATTCCCAAGGAGGGAAGTACTTTTTCAGGCGATATCCATTGATCAGGAAGGGATCATCAGAGGCATCAACGGTCTGCACTTGGACAGAGCCATTAGGGTTGACAACAAGTACCTTATATGGGCCCATCCACCGCTGTTGAAGCTTGCCAGGAAACTTGCCAAATCGTGAATCATAGGCTAGGACCAAATCACCTTCCTTGAACTTGTAACCAAGACATAATGCATCGAGGATTGAAATCTATCAAGTGAATGTCTGTCTCTAGTAGACCATCTCACGGCAGGCTCTGCTGCTTGCCCAGCTGCTTGTCCAACACCCTGACCATGAGCATCTACTGCAGCTATAGGCTGTCCAACTGACTGTGCGGGAGCTCTCGGCTCCTCTTGAAATATGACCCTGCGGATCTCAACAACTCTCTCAGGCTGCCTATGCATCTTGTCTTCATGGAAGACTACATCATGACTGCGGATGACTTTCTGCGCCTGCGGATCCCAGAGACAGTAACCCATCTCGCTTGCATCCCCATAACCAAGTAAAATGCATTTGACACTCTTGGGATCTAGCTTACTTCTCTTGTCCCTGGGCACATGGCAAAATGCCTCACATCCAAAGACAGGGAGGTGCGCATAAGAGGGGGGTTTTCGAGTCTATACCTCCTCTGCAACTTGGAAATCCATACCACTAGAAGGTGATCTGTTTATGACATGCACAACTGTATGAACTGCCTCAGCCCAAAATCTCTGTGGTAGGCCTGCATGACTAAGTATACTACGTATACGCTCCTGGATGGTTCTATTTATCCGCTCAGCCAAGCCATTCTGGGTGGGTGTAGGGGCCGGCGGTCAACTGACACTTTTAATACCCCTCTCATCACATAACTGCTCAAACGCACGTGAGACATACTCACCCCCATTATCTGTCCTTAGGCATTTTAACCTATACCTAGACTAGTTCTCAACCAATGCAAGCCATCTCTGAAGCACAACCAAGATATCAGATTTTAGCTTAACGGGATAAGCCCAAACTTTTTGTGAAAAATCATCTATGAACGTAACAAAATACTTTGCACCACCCATAGACTGACAAGGCATGGGCCCACAGACATCCGGATGTACCAATGCCAAAGGCTCACTCATGCGTGGCCTACCAGACTTCTTATGCGTAGACCTAGTCTGTCTGCCATAAAGACAATGCCCACATGAATAAAAACATGCATAATCAAGGGGTGGTAAGTACTACAAACCAGAAAGCATTTTCATTCCCTTCAAAGACATATGGCCCAAACGGGCATGCCAAAGAGATACATATGGGATAGAACCCACAGGCAAAACATGATCAAGGGAAGAAGTTGATACAATCAAGGGGTAGAGACTGCCAGCCTTGGCACCTCTCGCAATCACAAGTCTGCCACGAGTGATCTTCCATGTAGAGTCTCCAAAAGATACATGATAACCTGCGTCATCAAGCTGTCCAGTTGACATTAGACTATGTATCAAAGCAAGTGCATGACGTACATCTTGTATAACAAAACTGTTGCCAGAAGAGAACTGCAGCCTAACATCACCAATTTCCACAATATCAAGAGAGCTGTCATCACCCAAGCGCATAGAACCCGAAACAGTACGGTATGAATGAAACAACTCTCGGCAAGGTATCACATGAAAGGATGCACCTAAGTCCAAGAGCCAACACTGTGCATACATAAAGTGTATCTCTGTCATCTGCGAAGCACTAGAAGAAGTTGCAAGGATATAATCATCATCATCAACATTCTCAGGCTGCATAACATTGATCTCTTTAATTTTAACACTGGACTTTGCAGGTACTATGCTGCGATCAAAAGACTTATCTTGCACTTTGTCTTTCCCCTTATCTTTGCGCTTATTGAAACTTCTTGAAGTAGAGTTCATTTATCCCATGGCTAACAGTGAATGGGTTTCGCCCATTGTGGTAGTACCCAAGAAGAATGGGAAACTTCAAATATGTGTTGACTTTCGAAAGCTCAATTCGAAGATGGAGAAGGATAATTTCCCTATCCCTTTTACAGACCAACTATTGGACACAATGGCAGGCCATGAGTTGTATTCCCTCTTGGATGGATTCAGCGGATATAACCAAGTCCAAATTGCAGAAGAGGACTAATCTAAAACAACCTTCACTACAGAATGGGGGACCTATGCCTACAGAGTGATGCCATTTGGGCTCTGTAATGCTCCTACCACCTTCCAACGAGTAATGATCGCTGCCTTCCAGAATCATTTGCATGATTTCATTGAGGTGTATCTGGATGAGTTTTGTGTCTATAGTTTGATCCGAGAGCACTGGGGAGAGCAGAAGGCCGAGATGGCCAAGTTTCCCTATGCATCCACAGTGGGCAGTCTTATGTATGTCATGATAGCCACTCGTCCAGATATTGCCTTTGCAGTTGGTGTTGTGGCATGCTATATGGCTACACTTGGCAAGAAGCATTGGGATGCCGTGAAGGGTATCATGAGGTACCTGAAGGGCACTGCAGATATGTGCATATGCTATGGCAGCCAGGATACAGGAGTCGTGGGGTACACTGACTCTAATTATGCAGGACATGCAGATAGTAGGAAGTCCACTTCCGGCTATGTATTCACCTATGCTGGAGGTGCTGTTTCTTGGATGTCCAGGGTGTAGAAATGCATGGTTGTTTCTACTACTGAGGCCGAGTATGTTGTAGCCACTGAGGCTTGCAAGGAGGCCATTTTTTGGGTCATTTAGTTGCTGACGTTGGTACTGATGCTATCCCTACATTGCATTCGGATTCTATGAGTGCTATTCAGTTAGCCAAGAATCCGGTCTTCCATGCGAAGATGAAACACAGTGAGGTGAGGTATCACTTCATATGTGGGGTCATTGAGGACAAGTCTATTGATCTTGTCAAGATCTTGACTAACCAGAATCTTGCAGATTTGCTCACGAAAAGCCTCTCTACAGAGCGCTTTGCCTTCCTCAGGAGGTTGATGGGCGTGGGATGAGATGATGTCTTTCCTCATCCTGTTGTACATATGTATTTTTTTTCTTTTTCTTTTCACTCCTCACTGGGGCAGATTCACCTTTAAGTGGGAGGTTGTTGTTGGTAAAGGCGCCTCTACCTAGCCGCTTGTGTATTGCTACACTGACAGTCACCGCCACTGTACACTGCAGGTGGTGGGCACCCGTTACCGTCACTTTATTCTTTATTCTTTTAGTGATAGTTTGAATAAAGGAAGATCCCGTCACACATTGTGATTGTTGGAGTTCCCATTTCTAGTCTCTCCCTTTCTTGCTCTTACTCTCCTGCCATAGCTCTCGAGTTGAACCTTTGATCCGTCGCTTCCTTTCAAATCTAAACGAAAATCCTAGTCTCGAGTTAAAAACATTGGAGTGATTGAGACCCTTACGATTGAAATCAAGAAACCAAACATGACTATTCGAAATGTAGATCCTCAACATAGCATGCTTAACAAGTTGATGTTAGATGTAACCATCGAGTGTGCACAAAGACCACTAGTGCCCAAGGAGTCTTTGACTTTCCAAGAGGATAACAAGCACCATAGGCACAACATTGCTCATGATAAGGTTGATTGCTCAAGAAAGCAAATGGCAGAATCATCTAACAGCCACGAGCAAATCTTCGAGCTAGTGCCAAGTCCACCTAGGAGTCCCAAATCTCCTACACTCTCTTTCCCTAGATGGACGTAGGAAGCACAACAACAGTCGTCAAGTAGAGCTACTAAAACCCAATCTCTATCTCCATATAAGCTTCCAAATGTCCAAGATGTGGGACATGAAACCACCCCTAATTCTCAGCCTAAGGATATGCCTATGCTCAATTGATGCTCAATCTGCACAAATGAAGGTGCAAAGGATAACAAAAGACACAACCACTTTTGATCTACCTAAGGACTTGACACCGCAGTCTACCACAGTAGCCAGTCCACTGAACTAGCCACTACTACTTCCAATCAGGAATCACAACAGTCACATCCGTTGGTCATGATGACTCCCCTTGTGGAACGTGTCCTTAGCAATTCACATGCGGAAGAGATGTCGCAACCAACATCCTTGACACATCCAGTACTTCTGAAGCACCTAAAGCCTAGGCTTGAGGAGAAATCTCTTGAAGATTTGGCCAAAGAGATAGCACATCTGACTAATGAACCAAAGATGAAGTGTATGATGAAGCTTGATCACAAGCTGATAGCCACCACACATGCATACACCCACGCAGACATCGGAAGGCCAACACCAAAGCACACAAAACTCATAGCCGAATCCTTGACTTAGGACGATCAACAACATATTTGCTCCCGCTATGTAGTTGTCACTGAAGAAGTCATAAAGGACATCCCAAAAGCTACAACTAGAGAATTGTGCTTGATACCCTTACTCTATACTGCTCAATGTGAGACAAACAAGGAGAAGCTCAAAGCAATCAAACAAAAAGGGAAAGGACAAGGTAACTTTGTGCAGAAATGGTAGTACAGAGACAGTACGGTTATAGAGCAGAGACAATACAGAGACATAGCGGATACAGAGACATTCACAGCGATAGTAACAAATACAGATACAGAGCCAGAGCTAGAGGCAGAAGCAAAGTCAGAAGCTGTGACAGAAGCAGAAGTAGATGCAGAGGTAGAAGATGTGTTCTTCTCTTACAGAGCCTCCAAAGGAAGAGGATGAAAATGATGAGGAAGAAAATAAAGTAGGTTATGAAAGTGTAGATGAAGAATTTTCCCTGATAGCGGATGATCTTGTTGATGTCCCTATAGAGACCTCAGAGGCCGAAGATCTTAGGGTGTTGTATGGAATGACCATGGTTCCATTTGGATTGATAAATGGACCACAAAGTATGCAGAATCTGTATAAGCAATGGATTAGAAGCATAAAAATTAAGTTCACCAATGGCTCCTATTGCCCTGACTGTTTAGTCCAGAGAAAGAATGATGATGATGCCCCCTGCCAACAGAAGCTAGAGCCATCAAAGCCTCGGCCTCTAGAAGGTCCGTGCTATGTGGCATTACTGGATGCATCCTCTGAAGACGAATCCCTAAGTCCAGAAGAAATCACCTCTCATACAGAAGCAAACAAAGCTCTGATATCCTTCCAACAACCTAAACAGATGAATGAGTCATCTGTTCAGAAGGACACTGGTTCTAGCGGAACATCAGACGAGGATGCTACTCTCTTGAAAGAGTCAGACCTCTATCCAGAAGCAATCCGTGGGACATTTATCCGTGAAGTGGAAGGTGAAAGACAAGTGATGTTCCTAGATACTGATGGTACTGAACGTCACCTGAAAGTGGGTCTCAATCTTCCAGAAGAAGAACTAGTGGTCCTGTGAGACCTACTCAAAGAGAACTTAGATGTGTTTGCTTGGTCATATAAAGACCTAAAGGGGATTGATCCCACAGTATGCCAACATCACATTGACCTAGAGCCTGATGCCGAACCTGGAAGGCAAAGACAAAGGCGTATGAATCCTAATTACTCTGCTCTGGTGAAGGCTAAATTATTGAAACTTCTTGAAGTAGAGTTCATTTATCCCGTGGCTAATAGTGAATGGGTTTCTCCCATTGTGGTAGTACCTAAGAAGAACGGGAAACTTCGAATATGTGTCGACTTTCGAAAGCTCAATTTGAAGACAAAGAAGGATCATTTTCCTATTCCTTTTATAGACCAACTGTTGGACACAGTGGGGCAGGCCATGATTTGTATTCCCTCTTGGATGGATTCAATGGATATAACCAAGTCCAAATTGCAGATGAGGACCAATCCAAAACAACCTTCACCACAGAATGGGAGACCTATGCCTATAGAGTGATGCCATTTGGGCTCTGTAATGCTCCTACCACCTTTCAACAAGTAATGATGGCTGCCTTTCAGAATCATCTGCATGATTTCATTGAGGTGTATCTGGATGACTTTTGTGTCTATAGCTTGATCCATGAGCACTGGGGACACTTAGAGCAATGTTTTGACATATGCCATGAGTATGGGATTTCTCTCAACCCTGACAAATGTGTCTTTGGCATCTCCTCAGGACTTCTTCTAGGCCATATTGTCTCGGCACAAGGCGTTGCAACAGACCCGGCAAAGATTGAGAAGATTGCTGCCTTAACAGCACCAATAAACCTCAAGCAATTGAGAGGATTTCTTGGCCATGTGGGCTATTACAGAAGATTTATTGCACATTTTGCAACCAAGGCAGTCCCTCTGCACAAGCTCCTAAGGAAAGAAGCTGACTTCCTTTGGACTGATGACTGTGAAGAGGCCTTTAATACCCTAAAACAATGCCTTATCCAAGCATCTATCTTACAGCCTCCTGATTGGACGAAGGAGTTCCATGTGCACATAGATGCATCACTCGAAGGGCTAGGTGCTGTCCTATGTCAAAAGGACCCTTCTAAATTAGATCAACCAATATATTATGCAAGCCAAAAGGTCACTGATAGGGAACGGAACTACACAGTGATAGAGCTTGAATGCTTAGCAATGGTGTTTGCATTGGATAAGTTTCGACACTATCTATTGTCAATGCATTTCAAGTTCTATGTGGATAATGAAGCCCTGGTCCTTCCTGATGAACAAAGCAGATGTTAAAGGACGATTGATGAGATGGTTACTCCTATTCCAAGAGTTTGACTTTGAAGTGGTCACTAAGCCTGGCCATTCCCATGTCCTAGTTGATCATTTATCAAGGATCCCTCAAACAGAAGCAGAGGAATAGGATGATCCAGACCTTCCTAATGCTTGTTTCTAGTTGAAACGGTTACTCCCTGGTATGCAGACATAGCCAACCTCCTGGCAACTCAACAATATCCTCCTGGTATCTCAAGCCGTGAGAAGAAGAAGCTTTTGCTAGTATCAGCCCCCTACACCTTGCTAAGCGGTGCACTGTACAAGCGAGGCAAAGATGAAGTGCTGCGAAGATGTGTTGCAGGGGATAAAATTGGCATAGTATTGAAAGCATGCCATGACGAACCATGTGGTGGACACATCACAGGAGAAGTGATAGCCAGGAAGGCTCTGCTAGTAGGATACTGGTGGCCGACCCTCCACAAGGATGCATACGATTACTGCAAGAGATGTGGTGCTTGTCAGTGAATGGGGAAACCCACCAAAACAAGTGCCATGCCACTGCAACCCATTCTTCCCCTAAAGCCGTTCGAAAAGTGGGGGATTGATTTTTGGGTTCCATTGATCCACCCACCAAATGGAAGCAGAATAGATATATCTTAGTATGTATGGATTATGTCACAAAGTGGTGTGAAGCTAAAGCTCTGAAGCGGGACGATGGTAACAGTGTAGCCCTGTTCATATGCGAGAATATTATTACCCGTTTTGGCAGTTCCCTTGAGTTGGTAAGTGACAGAGGCACTCATTTCCTTAACAAAATCATGGAGGAGCTGATTGAGCTATATAAGATTCGCCATTGCAAGTCCACTCCTTATTACCCCAGAGCCAACGACCAAGTTGAAGTTACCAATCGCATCCTCTACTCAATTCTGACAAGAACGATTGCTGCACATCATCGCAATTGGGAGGATCGACTTACAGAGTCCGTTTGGGTGTACAGAGCCTCCCATAAGGCAGCTACAGGATAGATCCCTTTCCAGCTAGTGTATGGTACAGAAGCTGTCTTCCCTGTTGAACTAGAATTGATGTCTTTACGAGTGGTAGTTAAAGAACGCTTGGGAGATAATGAGTTACTTCAACGCCGTCTCCTGCACTTGGAATGCTTGGATAAGATACGACGGATGGCCTTACAGTGCATGGAAACCACTCAAGCACGACGCAAAGCCTATCATGACAGTTTCATCAAGTATAAGGAGTTTAAAGAAGGTGATCTTGTTCTAGCCTATGATTCATCGAGATTTGGCAAGTTTCTTGGCAAGCTTCAACAATGGTGGATGGGCACATACAAGGTACTTGCTATTAATCCTAACGGCTCTGTTCAGGTGCAGACCGTTGATGCCTCCGATGATCCTTTACTCATCAATGGCTATCGCCTGAAAAAGTACTTCTCACCCTAGGGATCTTGGCAGTCACAGTCGACGTACCCTTTCCCTTTTGGGCGTCGCACTGTGGTCGACATTCCTCCTCGGCAATATGGGCCAAGTTTTTCTAACCCTACACCTTCTGTTTCTCAGTGATGGTTATGTCTTATGTGTGGGGACGTTCGTGGTTGGTCTGATATATGGTACTTGGTCCTTGATATTCGGTGTACCCTTCCTGCTAAGGTTTTAAGTGTGGGGACGCATCCCTGTGCATCCATGTTGTATACCCCCATTCATATACCCTGTTCTACTCATGCATCCATGCCATGATTTCATTTTATCCTGTTGGGGGCCCTTCCCTACCCTTCGATTCTATTTTACCCTGTCCCCGGGGTTGTTTCTTGACCATTTGCCATTATTCTTGGTTTGCGCCTCCTTCATACGAACGGACCTTATGTTCAATGAAAACTCAATCCAACCTTACAGCCCTGTTTGTCCCTTCGAATTGTCTATTTTTCCTTTTTACCAATCCCTGTTTCAATAGATGGTTCGCAAGTTATTAATTTTTGAAGCAATTCCCGTAAATTGAATGGTTTTCCATGTGAATGCATCTTTATTGCTTCAGAACCCTAGTCTAATGCACCAGACCTGTCCTACCTATTCCCCTTGACATTTTTTCTTTTTATTCCATGTCATTCCGATGCACGGTTCATCCGTTATTAATTTTTACAGGTTTTGAGACATTTTCGTGCTTATTTTTCACATTTTTCTATGTGAACATGCCATATTTTTACTGGCATTCCCGTTTGATTTAACAACCGTGTCCTGCCAACCTTTCCTCCACTTTTTTCTTTTTCCTCCCTCTTCTTTCGCCTGTCTGATTTTTAGTTATTAATTTTTTTGAGTGTTTTCGGATGTATTTTTCGTGTTTTTTCCACGTGAACCCCTCCTACTTTTCCCCAAACTGAGTTTTGATGAGCCAACCCTGTGAATCCCTTTCTTTTGGACATTTTTCCTTATTACCGTCTACTATTCCGGCGCACGGTTCTTCTCGTATTAATTTCCGAGTCCATTTTCAGGCCCATTTTTGGGGTTTTCCCCATGTGAATGCATCCTATCTCAATTGAAACTGTGTTTTATCGTGATAGGGTTGTTGGCGACCTTATTCTGCACATTTTCCTTCTTTCTGCACTTCATTCCGATGCGCGAATTTTCTGATATTAATGCCCGTATGTGTTTTCGAGTTTGTTTTTGTGTTTTCCCCATGTGAATACCCTGATTTTGCCCTGGACCTAGTGTTACATGTTTCCATCCTTTTCCCCTCGCCTCTTGACACATTTTTCTTTTTTACAGATTTTTGATCCGACAAACGGTTTGGATTTTATTAAATTTTCTTCCTTTTTCCCGTGTGACCGCGTTTCTCGTGTCGCGCATGAATGCACTTGTTTTTGGTTTTATGTGCCTCGGGACGCCCCGTGGCGTTCGTGGCTTGTGCGTCACCGTCCTTGTCCATTTGACGCCGTCACTACAAATTTTTTTAATCCTTGCCAGCGCATGCGCGCGAGCCAGGGGTGTGTTTCTTGCCCCTCCATTTTCCATTTTTTATTTTATTTTTCTATTTTCCCTTTAAAAACAAAAACCAAAAACAAAAACAACCACAACCAAAATTTTAAAAAATAAATTTAAAAAAAACAAAAGACCAGAACGAAAATATAGCCAGAAAGAAACAAGAAAAAACAACACGAAAGAAAAAAAACAAGAAAAAAAAACCCAAAACAAAAGAAAAAAGAAAAAGAAAAAGAAAAAAAGAAGAAAACAGAAACAGAAAAAGAAAAAAAACCAAAATAAGAAACAAAGAAAAAGAAAGAAAAAAAGAGAGAAAAAGAAGAAAAAGAAGGAAAGAGAAAAAAAAAGAGACAGAAAGAGAAGAAAAAAAAGAAAGAAATAAAGAAAAAGAAAAAAAAGGAAGAAAAAAAAAGAAAAGAAAGAAAGAAAAAAAACAAACTTACTTGTGCCGTTGCGTCCGCGTCCCCTCCTTCCTCCTCCATTCCTCCCTCCTTCTCCGTCCCCTTCTTCTCCCCTTCTACTTCTTCTTCTCCTCCTCCTCCTCCTCCTTCTCTTCTCCACCCTGTCATTGTGCCGCCCCACAACGCCTCCAACCTCGTTCGCCGTTGCGTGGACGCTGCCCCACAGTGCCTCTATCCTCGTTTGCCGCCGCGTGGACATCGCCCCACAACGCCTCCAGCCTCGTTCGCTGCCGCCGTCCGCCTCCAGCCTTGGACGCCGCCCCACAACGCCCTCACCGTCCGACTCTAGCCTCGGCCTGCATCCTCCTCCTCCCCCACCACCACCTGCATCTCCTCCTCTTCCTCCTCCCCTTCCTCCTCCTCCCCCTCCTCCTCCACCACCACCCAACACTGCTGGTTAGTTCTAACCTAACCTTAGTCCCACTAACCTAACTTTAGTTACTAATTAGTTAAAACTTAAACTAACCCTAGTTAGTTAAGCCTCCCCGCTAACGTTAGTTAGTTAACCTCCCACTAACCTTAGTTAGCTTAACTAACCCCCTCCACTAAACCTGGTTAGTCCCCACCCTAACCTAGTTAACCTAGTTAGACTTAACCTGACTAACCAGAACTGCCTAACCTAACTAACCAGACCCTAACTTAACTAACCTACCTAGACTACCCAGACCTCATTGACCTGACTTGACCTCACTTAACCAGACTAACCTAACTCACTTCATTGATTTACTCAATTAAATTAACTTAATCCACTTTTTCAGACTAAGCTAACCTAATTCACTTAATCTACTCAGTTAGCCCCCGTTCCTGCCCTTTCTCTTCCGTTCTTTTTTCGCAGAGTACGGGTGTGCTAGGGGGTTCATGCGCGAGGATGCACTTTCGCCTTGTCCGTGCGGTGGAGTATTATAGACCCGCCGCTCACACGCAGTCATCCTTCGCTGTTCACACGTAGTCCGGGTACCGCCTTGTATTTTCCAACCTGCAAATACATAAAAAAACAAAATAAATAAGAAACACATTAAAAAAAATCCAAAAATTCATTTAAAATCAGATAAAAAATTATAGATTTTTTTCAAAAATTTATCAATATTGCTGAAATTATTTGGAATATTTTTAAAGGGGAAATTAAAATAAATAAATTGCAAAAAACTTAAAATCTAAAAATTCATTAAAAATTAGTAAAAATATAGAAATAAAACAAAAAAAAAATCGAAAAATTTCACAAATCCCCTTGTCCATTTTGCCACTAATTTCTCAATTAAAAATGCTTCCATAAAAGGCCAAAATATTATTTGAAGCAAAAATCCTAATTTTAATACTTCACTTTGTAAAAATTCATTTTAAATTCTAAAAATCAGTTGAAAAATCATGGATGAATTAAAACACATTGTTAACACTTGCTAGACTGTTGAAATCCCACTCTTACACTTCATAACATATTCATGTGTCATATATCTCGTGTTAATTATTATTATTAAAAAAAAGAACAAAACCAACAAACCAAACCATACCATATACACAATACAAACACACCTAAAATAAAAATGAAAAAAAACTATAAACAAAAAAAATTTAAAAATAAATAAATAAATAAATAAATAAAAATCAAATCCAAATAAAACAAAAACACTAAGGTGCTTTATTTTTTTCAGTCAGTGGTGTTTGTTTTTGTTTGACTGGATTCCTTGCATTTGGGGGACTACTCCGTGCGCCTTCAGTTTATTGCACGCCTTTTCACGCGCATTCACGCTAAACAGATAGTTTTTAATAATAAAAATCAACCAACCGTTCACTTTGCATGCGCTAGATGCGCTTAAGAGGCACCTTAATTTTTAATAAAAATGAACCAGCCGTCACAAAAAAACATGCGATGGTAAAAAAACGCTCGACATCACTATTAATTTTTAATTAATGAATTTTCATTTAGAGACCCAATCTGGAAATCGTAGTTCGAGTTTCGATAAAGCACCGTTTCACCCTAATAAATTGTAATTAAAATTTTAAGAAGGAACCGCCATTTTCTTATTAAGATTTATAACCTAATAAAATGTCACCCATTATTAATAATTTCTTAAAATGAATCCTTCATTAAAATAATTTCCCCTCACTACACTTGTTCCCCCTTTTAATAAATAGGCTTCGTGGGATGGATGCATGAAGTCCTCTTAGTTGATATTGTTGGTCAAGGTTATGGTCAGGTCATGATGTATATTTTTATGGTATTATGGTTTGTTTATGTGTTATGATTACGGGAACGGTTTGTAGTTTTTTGTTTCTTTCTTGCCTAATACGGGGTTTTGGGTGTCTATTTGTTGCATCGCATGAAGTTTTCGGTCGCATGTGTATAGAGGTCATGCTGAATTTTTTCTAGGATATGGGTTGTTTGGGGTGGTAAATTGGTTAGCTATGTATGTACGTGTGTCCTTCTTTGGATTGATTCCTTTTTGATAGCCCTTTGGTTGTTTTGCAGACATTCTTTGTGATTGTCTGTGTTGTGGTGTGTGTGTTTTCCATATGAATAGCGCCTCACGCTCCTCCTCCTATCCAGTATGTCCCGTTGATTAGTAGGGATTATTCTTCCCTACTGGCTTTTGAGTCTATAGCGAAAGCAGGACTTGCGACTTTCGTGGCTGCTTCATTCCCCTTGATTTTAGATGATCCATCCTTGTGAGATGAGTTCCTTGCCTCATATAGCAAGAAGTCGGGCTTGGTTCATGGTGCTTCCATAGTGTTGATACCCTGAGGGTTAGGGAAGGCTTTGTCTCTTCCCTACAAAGGAGAGCCCTTTGTTACAGCTAGACAATTATTCTCCAACGATGAGATTTTCAAGCTGTTACAGAAGCAGACCAAGGAGATTCTGGATGTCAAGAAAGTGATCAACACTTCAGGCATATCTTTTTCCATGATCACAGATCCTCTTTGGAAGTTAGTCTGCCAGTTCCTCCAAGACAGGTTTATGCGTGCCAAAACACCATCCCATTACTTGTCCAAAGAGCTCTTCACAACTTCTAGGATGGTGTTGAAAGGAGTGGCCATTGATTGGAGTACTTACCTGCTTACAAAGATGGACCAACATTTTGTCAAAGTAACTAGAGGAAATGTCACAAATGTCACCTATGGTTTCTACCTGTATGCTTTCTTGACATACTCCGGCCTAAAGAAGGGTGTGCTTCCACCTCCTCCATCTGATCCAGTACCTCCTCCACCACCTTCAGAAGAGTCAGAACCTATTGATATAGAGGATCTTGATTCTCGAAGCGCTTGAAGCGTGTGGCAGATAAAACTCCTTCAGTTCTTCCTTCAGTCACAATTCATGCTACATCTGGCAGTGACCTCCCTGCTATCTCACATGTAACAATTTGTTCAGAGCACATAGAGAGGGTTCTTTGGACATATCAGTCCCTTCATTAAACAGTTTAGTATCGGGAGATGCCATTCCATTCCTCTGTAAAGACATCTAGAGTTCGATTGAACTTTCAGTGAGCAGATTGTGCTCAGCAGCTGTATGCTTCTTTTTATGAAGAACTGATGCAGTCCAAAGACCAGTTACATAAGGCAACCTCAGAGTTAGCCTCTGCTAAAGACACACTTGCAGGTCTGTTTAAGCAGATAGAGCAGCAAACCCAAATGATTGAGAGTCAGAGAGAAGAGATATCTTCTTTGAAGATTCAGCTAATAGAAGCTCAATCAGAGGTCACTAAAATCTCAGAGGAGAAGGAGAGAATGTCTAAAGAAGCTTAAGAGTTTCAAACTCTTTTAGATGCAAAACTCTTAGCCTTACATACTGCTCATGACACAGTGGAATCACAAGCTTCCCAAATCAAGCAGTTGCAAGACCAACTGGCACAGCCACGGTCTGTTCCTCCAAGCCCCAATGTTCCTATTATTCCTTCTATCTCTAAGCAGGACTTGGCAGTTCTCCAGAGACAGGCCACATTGTGTCCTTTGTTCCAAGATAAAGTGGAAAGATTGCAGTCCAGGATGGATTTGTTATGGTCTATATTTGAGCACTTTCAGGAGAATGTTCCTCTGGACCAATATATCTTGGAGTGGGGATTGGTCTCTTGAGTTGCTGATGACAGAAGTGGTCCGTATGGTTGGAGTGGGGCTTGGTCTCTTGAGTTGCTGACAGAAGTGGTCCGTATGGTGTTTGAAGATTCTATGACGACGGATACCATGTTGCTGTCTTACATGTATCTATAGGGAGATCTGTTGATTCCAGATGAAGTAGATTTGGCCTGGTATGTGGGGGACGTGGCTTTGCAAGCTGTTTTGTATGTTAACTATTTGGAGTTGTGGATAGATGACATGTTCCAGTGTTACTCCTCAAAAGTGGCTACTTGCCCTAACAATTCCTGGCACTCAATGATTGATTCTGTGGTCCTGAATCAACGTCAGAACACAGTTTCTACCTATGTACATAGCACTAACCAACTGAGGGTGGATCTCTTAGCTTACCTTTTCAAAAACCATCCATTTGATTCAACCTTTTTTTATGCCTACCAAAGAAGATCTGTCTTAGGTCCCTCTGTTCCTAGCCTATTATACTATCAACAAATGGCTCATCGCTATGATACATATCTTATCAAACCAATTCAGCAGCAATCTTACCTCTTCTTTTTCAACCTCAATCTTTTCCTCAAATTCCCATATTTACCTATTATTCTTTTATCGAAGATAGAGTATTTTCCCCTTCTCCACCATGCCCTTCACCATTTATTCATATACCTTCTACTTTTCCTGTTTATCAATTAACACCTTTCCTAACTGATTCCCTTAAATTTTTAGCCACTCCTTCTTTAACTTATTCCTCCTTTTATGATTTTGCCTACCCATCTCTTCATCCTCTTTTACTTATTCCACTTCCATCTCCTACCACTTCTATTTCTCAACCCCCTCAATTGATTAGCGAATATAAAGGGTTTGATCAGCAGATTCCTAGAAGAAGAGGATGGAGCTCGACTGATTCTCTTACGGGACCACATACAAATTGGCCAATAATTCCAATGGACTGGACAATGCTAGTCAAGCATACTAGAATTACCTTCATTTTGCTCACCAATATTCACAATCTCTAGATCCTTCACTGAGATTGACAGCTCATTTTGCTTGGTATCTAGCATACATGCATAGGCATTCCCATAATGATCAAAAGGCCATTTCAAAGCTTTGTATGAATGTCAATGTGAACATTGATTCCCAATAGTTGGATGTCTTGTATTTTCATGCCCTATGTCTACCTAGCAGATACCTTGTTTTGCTAGAAAGGATGTGCTGTCTACAGTTCTTTCAAAATCCTCCAAAGACATTTGTAGATGAATCCTTCTCCATGGATCGTTTTCGAAACCACCAAGCCTTCAAAAGGGATCATCTTGATTGATGCCTTTGCAATGTATTTTGGATGATTCTTAATGATATATGTCTCTTTTTGGAGGTGTCATTCAGATGGTTGTGTTAGTGCTTGTGTGTATGTTGTAATAATTGTATGTGATGAGTTCGTGCTGATTGAGAATAATTTGTTCGAGAGCTCTTTTCAAACGATTGATGGAGGATGGAAAGCCTATGATGGAAAGCTGAAGAGAACCTCTTATATCCTTTACAAATTTGTTATGACTTTTTAAATGATTATCAAATGAGTTAATGAATAACGAAGTTTTCATTTAGTAGTTTTTTCTAAAGATACAGGTGATAAGTTAGGGTCATGGTTTGGCGAGATTATTGAAGATACTACAGAAGATCAAAATTGAGCTCTTAATGAACTTATATTCTTCTTTTTCATAGATTGCAAGGATGCTTCCTTTTTAAGTGTGGGGATATGTTGAGAGTGAAAAAAGATTGAATTTTTGACTGATTTTTGTTGTTTTTGAGGTTTGAATGATTGATTTTTGATGGATTTAGAGTGATGTATGGTTGTTAAAGGAAGTATTTGAGAGTGTTTTGGATGATATCGATTATGTTTTGGAAGTTCATGATAATTCTCAGTGGAGATATGAAGCTCTGTGATGTTCTGATAGGTTTTGTTGAGCTTTTGATTGGTTCTGTATACCTATAGCTTCTGTTTTGTTCTGATTTTCTTCTGTATGAACCATGGATTGATGATTGATGAAGATTGAGATCTTTTGGAAGCCTATTGAATAGTTTTTGATAGTTTGGAATGTTTTGAGTATGAGTTATGAGGTTTTGATGACCTTCTATAACCCTCTGTAGACCTTCTGTAGAGCCTTTGTCTCTGCTCTGTCTCTATACTGTAACTATACTGTAGCTACTCTAGTACTGTAATGTACTATTCTGTAGACCTTCTGTAAGTGTTCTGTAGAATGTATGTGTGACTTTGGAAAAGTTTTCTAACCTTTGGAAAGGATGAATCTAAGTTTAAAAGAGCTAAAACAAGTGGAAGAAGGAGCTGCTGAAGACTGAAGAGAAGACTAAGTGACAGTGACAGTAGTGAGCTGTGAAAAGACACTGTAGTGGCTCTGGTGACTCTTCATATCAGATATACCTCTTGGGAGGTGCATCCACGACCTAATAAGGATTATTGAGAGTTATTATGAGAGTATTGTAGTGAGGAGATGATGTACCATTGAGAGAGAGAGAGAGAGAGAGAGAGAGAGAGAGAGAGAGAGAGAGAGAGAGAGAGAGAGAGAGAGAGAGAGAGAGAGAGAGAGAGAGAGAGAGAGTCAGGCAATAGACAATTCTATCAAAACAGTGTAACTGTATATGAGAGATTGAGAGAGAGAACTGTGAAGACATTGAAGATGAATAATGTGTGATTGATTTCCATTCAAAGATGGTGTATTCCTTTGTGTTCTTTGTTATATTGAAGAATTTTATGAAGATGTTGGATATTATGGTTGATTCTATCAAATCCATGGGAGAAATCTACTATGATGCTGTGCGAAGAATTGCTGTTTTCTTTGTTTTGGTCATCAAAAGAATGAAATAAAATCTTGTTGATGTTACAATATAGATTTTCTTGCAGTAGAATCCCCTTTTCCTTTGTAAGAAGTTGGGAATAGTTAGAATGTTGATAATATGCCATGTCACATAGACATTGGTATATAAGGAGAGAAGTTGTAATTTTTCACATCTTTTTGACATATCAATACAATTACAATCTTTCTCTCCCTTCTTGCTCACAGCTTCTATGGCTTCTTCATCTTTCCTGTCTTTCTCTCTCTAAATCTAGTCTTTCTCTCTCCTCATCACTCTTATTCTCTCTCTTCCTGCAATCTTTCTCTCTCCTCTGTAGTCTTTCTCTCTCCTCTTTCTCTCTCCCTAGTTCTCTCTCTGACAAGTGGTATCAGAGCTTCAGTCTTTGATCCATTATTTTCTCCCAATTTCAGTCTCATTTTCCTATTTCACAACCAATTTCAGACAAAAATGGTACAAGACAGTGACTAGTGGAGTGTTGCAGGACAACTACAGTTAGCAAATGACTACATCTGAAGATATCCAAGGTCAGATATGGCGGGTAAAGGCTTAAATGGCTGGATGTCATTAAATTTCATGCAAAAATGGAGGTAACTAGGGTAAAGGATGGTTAACCGGGCTTAGTTAGAGACTAAACTACAGTTACTTTTCAAAAGAGAGCTTCTCTTCTCTCTCCTTCAAGCTTTTGGCTGAAGCTTTCATGGTGGATGTCAAGATTTCCACAAATATCTCTCTCTATGCTAAACATCTCACTGCCAAACCATGGGGCAAAGATTCTTTGTGTCCTAAGCTACAGGAGGAATACCAGGCTTAATGATTGCTGAGGAGTATTAGCCAGGAAGCAGCCCGAAAAATGCGCTGATTTTCCTGCTCCATCTCCCTGCTCAGCTGCTCTAAATCTTCAGCTCACTGATCAATGTTTGCAAAGGTTTCATCAAACACTTGATTCCATCAACTTTCAACTTCAGGAGAACTCTTATCAGCCATTCCTCTGCTCAAAACCCTAATACACAGCAGGGCAGCCATAGCCACAGACATGGAAGCTCAAATTTCTCAAAATTTTGGACTTTCCCGACCTTCAAGGCTTCTCTAAAGCTGAATACAAGCTGGATAGACTTCAAGATTGAAGACATTGAAGAGATTTCAGCCCGTGCATGTCAATGAAGCTCAAATGGAAGGATTATTTTGGGGCTTTTCATCAAGGAGCTTGAATCTTTGAGGTTCAAGTGTTCAAGCAAGGCTGGAGTATTGATTCTTCAAGGAATTCATCATATTGAAGCATGTATGGACTGATTTCATGGAGATTTCAAGCTTTATGTGGGATTTATGATGGATTATGAAGAACTCTTGCATCAACGGGGTTGAAGTTGATATCCATCATAATTTTCAAGCTTAATGGAGGTATTTTCTTTTTGCTAATCTCTGAAATCTCTCAATAATCCTATTGCTAATGGCCTTTCCACTTGTTGATGAGAGGTTATTGATCAATTAATTCACTAGATTGATCAATAGATCAGAGAATAGTATTAATTTTCTTCAATTTCAGCCTATTTCATTGAATTCCTTTTGATTCAAACCATTACTCATCATAGGTATCATTTGATCAGTTGATGCATAACCTTGATTTGTTTTGTTGAATTTTTTTCTCACCCAAGCTGAAATATTGTAAAAGGGTAAGTACTAGCAATCAGTGAGTCACTGAATTGCATAGGTAAACCCTTCTCCCATCTCAAGTTTTCTTATCTCAATCAATTGCATCTCATGAAAGGCTGAATGAATATTTTTGGAATTGCATATCATGCTGATTGCTTAGCACACTAGCCTCTGCCATGTTGATATTCCCACCGAGGAAAAAGGTGGATGCCGGGGGAGATAGTGGGACAAAAGAGAGGTGACCCTCCCTCACTATCGAAGATCCCGAAGGGGTGCAACCAACCGACCCGGGGGAAACTTTGCCCACCTCCCGGTGATTCAGAGCCCGTGTAGGGAGCCTGTCATGCCGTTTTATCCCTCACACAAGTACAACGAGTGGAGGATTGAAGACTGAAGACTTTCCAAGGACTCAAGTACCTACAGGACTAAAATAGGGAGTTTACAGGTTACTTACAGGGTATTTCCAAGTGGATACAGGTATACCGTTCATTGCTGAAGCACATGTGCAGGTACTACAGGGTACCCACAAGTTCTATATACCCCTTTGCAGGGTTTGGTAGCCATTTGAGGTTACTTTCTTGCATTACAGGGTCAAAACAGGGCACTTACAGGTCTAGACAGGGTGCAGGACTGGACAGTTCAGACTCTGAAATTCAGCTACAGAATTTTCTGTCCTAAACTTGTCATAGCGTGCTATAGCTCATCTCGAAGAGGGCATTGTTAGCTTCGATTCGCACAAAAAAGTTCTGAAATCGGAGTTTCCTAGCCAAAGTTATAGCCGTTTTACTGACAGGGGGTACTGCAGGACTGCACTAGTATGGCAGGACATAAAGGCAAAAATAAGGTCTAGGAGGATTATGCACAGCAAATCAGGGATTCCATGATGGAAAGCACACTTCAAGAGAACCCTGAAGAGCTTCAACAACAAGGAGAAATCAGTATACTCAATGATACTTTGTGTGCCCATGAACTAAGACATAGGGAACGTCATGAGGCCATTTTGACAGCAATGGAGTAGATGATTTTATCTCATGGTCAAACGAAGTCTAATGTTGAGAAGTTGATGGAGTCAACTACCCAAACCAAGGCTTCTATTGAAAAGTTGGTAATATCCAATGACCAACTCTTGGCACAAATCTCTAAACTCATACAATTGCAAGTGGCATCAAAAGAAGTTAATGAGAAGGCTTGTTCAAACAGTGACCCTTCAGTCCCACTTCAGCCATCCAACCAAAATGGTCATGGAGATGGAATCATTGGAAGAAGAGGCATTCCAAATAGTCAGTATGAAGTAGGAGAAGCTTCACAAAGGTATGATGACTATTTGGGCAGTTTGAATGGAGCCAATACTTAAGCTTTTGGACTGCATACTCAGAATTCCAGGGGTGCCTTACCAACAGGAAGATTACATAGTAATTCTCAGCCACCTGTTGGAAGATTTCAGTCTCAATTTGGGGGTTCTGTACTTAGAAATCCTGATCAGCCAGTTTTGGGACAGCAACCCTTTCATGATAGAGAATTCAAGGACAAAATTATTTTATCCAAATTCAATGGCCAATCATCTTCACCATCAGAATTAGAGGAATGGACCTCTAAGATGGAGTCCTATTTTGACATATTTCCTAAAACTGATGATATGAAGATACACTTTGCCTCCTTGCACTTAGAAGTATTTGCCCACACTTGGTGGAGGTATATTAAGAAAGAGAATGTACTTATTGAGAATTGGGAAGCTTTCAAGGCACTTATGGTTGGCTGAAGTCTTTGTTTCACATCTTGAAAAAGAGAAGGTAGAACGAAGATGGTATGGTTTGGAACAAAGGGGCCTAAGTGTGAGAGAATATACAAACCAATTCCTCAAATTGACCATGTATGTGGAAAACATCAGTGATGAGGCCAAGTTACACAAGTTTATGTATGGTTTAGAACCATCCTTGTCAGCTGATGTTATGGCGCAGAATCCTACTTCACTTTTCAAGGCTGTTGAGCTTGCAGAGCACTATGGAAGAAAGTATAGGAAAGAGTCTTCATTTCAGCCAAGTTATGGACAGCCAAGGACTGTTTTAAAGCAAGGGCAAGTTGGTAACATTTATGGCAGCAATCATATGCCTAGTGGGAGCTTACGGGTACCAACTTATCCTCCATTTAATGCTTCTAGGCTTCAAAGCAATTTTAGGACAGCAAACAGTCCAAAGGTTGAATTTAAGCAGGGTGACAATAAGCCTAAGTCCACTTCAGCCAATACAAATTCCAAAAATATTCCCATGGATCTTTACAAGGAAAGAAAGGACAAAGACTTATGCTTCAAGTTTGGAGAAAAGTATACTCCTAACCATGCTTCAAAGTGTGTATACAAAAATGCCAAGCCAAAGTTTCAGAGTATGCTAGTTCTTGAGGACTTTGAAAATGACATAGATGAAGCTAATGCAGTGACAATCAATGCTGAAAATGAAGATTTCGAGGATGATGGTGGACAGGAGTACTTTTATGATCCATCTGACTCTTTTTCTTTTGATCCATGCGGTGATATTCCATTTGATCCTGGTGGATTTTGTAATGAGTTGCCTGCTGCCACTAATTGTTCTATCTCTATGGATGCTTGGACGGGATCTAAGAGCCCTAATACACTTCGTATGAAGGGAAGCATATGTGGAAAGCCAGTGTTTATCTTGATAGATAGTGGCATAAATCTATTATGTACAAGTTGAATTGTGTTCCCACCGACTTACAGCAGCCCATTCGAGTACAAGTAGCTAATGGTGAAGAGGAAATCAGCACACAGATTTGCCCACAAGTTTCTTTGCAGATGGCTAAAAATTTTGAAGTCAAAGTAAACCTGATCACTTTGGAAATGGGGCCCATAGATATTGTACTTGGTTGTGATTGGTTGATGACCTTAGGCAGGATTACAATGGATTTCTCACAGTTATATATGGAGTTTTTCTCCAATGGATAGCTCATCCATTTACAGGGAATCCCTGGTAGATCTGATTTTCAGCTTATCACCATTCAACAACTCAAGAAAGAGTATAAGAAGCGCTCACAGATATTTGTATTGCATTTGAACAAAGAAACACAGGATCAGCCCAATAATTCAGCAAACTATCCAGCCTTGATAGCTCTTCTTGAGGAGTATAGAGATTTATTTGAAGTACCTACTTCATTGCCTCCTAAGAGAGCGGTGGATCACCCCATTGATTTGGAACCCAACTCAAAGACAATTAATAAGCCACCTTACAGACTATCAAAATGTGAATGAGAGGAAGTAGCCAAGCAAATCAAAGAGCTTCTTGAAATGGGATTCATTGAACCAAGTTCTTCACCTTATGCTTCCCCAGTCTTGTTAGTCAAAAAGAAAGATGGATCTTTTAGAATGTGCATTGACTACAGGGATCTCAATAAGATAACAGTGAAGAACAGGTATCCTATACCCAGGATTGATGATTTGCTTGATGAGCTTAAGGGGGCTCGATTCTTCATGAAGATTGATTTGAGATCAGGGTATCATCAGATTTGCATGAGAGAGGGTGATGAAGTCAAGACTGCCTTTAGGACTGATCGTGGGCTCTACCATTTCTTGGTGATGCCATTTGGGCTTACAAATGCTCCAGCTACCTTTGAAAGCCTGATGAATAAGATTTTGCAACCTTTCCTCTTTCAGTTTGTCTTGGTGTTCTTTGACAACATTTTGATCTATAGCAAGACTTTACAGGATCATTTGTCACATATGAGAAAGGTTTTTGATGTGTTGAGACATCATAGGCTTTTTGCTAAGGAGAAGAAGTGTTCTTTCATGCAGACGGAAGTGGAATACTTGGGACATATAGTCAGTGAAAAAGGAATATAGGCTGATCCCAAGAAGGTGCAATGCATAAGAGATTGGCCAACGCCTACTACTACTACCTCTCTTAGAGGATTTCTTGGTCTATCCTCATTCTATCGCCGATTTATAAAGCATTATGCGGCAATTGCAGCCCCTTTGACTGACAGGTTGAAGAAAGAGGCTTTCTTTTGGGATGCTCTTGTAGATAGTAGCTTCAACCAGTTAAAGGAATTACTTACTTATGCTCCTATCCTTGTATGCCCGGATTTCTCCAAAGAGTTTACTATACAGTGTGATGCTAGTGGCCGTGGCATTATCCTTGTATGCCCGGATTTCTCCAAAGAGTTTACTATACAGTGTGATGCTAGTGGCCGTGGCATTGGGACTGTTTTGCTTCAGGAGCTTGGAGTAATTGCATTTGAAAGCCGTAAGCTTACAGATAAGGAGATGGCCATGAATGTTTATGACCAGGAAATGTTGGCTATCTTGCACGCAATCAAGAAATGGCACCATTACTTATATGGCAGCCGATTCAGAGTACATAGTGATCATCGGGTACTCAAGTATTTCCTTACTCAGTCAAATCTCACTCCAAAGCAACGACGATGGGTAGCAACATTACAAAATTATGACTTTGACATCACTCATACAAGGGGCAAAGATAACATAGTGGCTGATTCTCTTTCTCGTATGTGGGCCTGCAAAGTGTCAGCCCTGATAGAACTACATAGTGATTGGATTGAAGAGCTACAAGAGGCTTATCTCTTAGATGAGGAATTCAGCCAAATCTTTTAGAAATTACAGCAAGGTCTTATGGAAGAAAACTTGCATTACCAGCTTAAAAATGGTCTTATTTGGTGGAAGAGCAAGATTGTTATTCCCTCTACTTCTTCTTTCAAGCGGAAAATTATGGAGGAGTTACATTCTTCGCCTTTAGCTGGACATTTGGGAGTTTTCAAGACTTATGACAGGATCAGCAAGAGCTTTTATTGGAAAGGACTGTGGAAAGATGTCAAGGATTTCGTTATGAAGTGTACGCCTTGTCAACAAAATAAGGATAGCACCCATAAGCCAGGAGGTTTGTTGCAGCCATTGCCTATTCCTATGGGTAAATGGACTCATATTACTATGGACTTTATCACTGGCTTACCTACTACCAAGAAGGGGTGGAATAGTATTTATGTGATGGTTGACAGACTCACCAAAGCAGCTCATTTTATCCCAACAAAAATTCAGTTTACTGCTTCTCAAGTGGCCAACCAGTTTATGGAGCATATTTTCAGATTACATGGATTACCGCAGGTGATTGTCCATGATAGGGACTCAAAGTTTATGAGTAACTTTTGGCAAGCGGTATTTACATCTATGGGTACTAAGTTGGCTCTATCTACGGCTTATCATCCCCAAACTGATGGACAGATAGAGAGAGTTAATAAATGGTTGGAGACTTATCTTCGCCATTTTTGCTATGATGTCCAAACCTCATGGGATTCTTGGTTACACTTGGCTGAGTTTGCTTATAACAATTCCACTCATGCGAGCATAGGAGTTTCACCCTTTGAGGCTTTGTATGGTTACAAGGTACCCTTACCCACAGTCATTTTTAATGAAAAGATCAACCCTCATGGGAAGGAAGAGTTGGAAAGAATGCAGACTCTTCTTCAGCAATGCAAGGTGAATTTAAGGAAGGCTCAAGATCAGATGAAGATGTATGCTGATGAGAAGAGGAGGCCTTTAGAGTTTCAAGAAGGAGAGCTGGTTTTGTTAAAGGTGCCCAAATCCAAGTACTCTACATTGAAAGATGGATCCAGTAATAAGCTTGCCCACAGATTTTATGGCCCTTACAAGATCCTTAAGCGGATTGGAGATTTGGCATACAGACTAGAGCTTCCCTCTTCTACAAAGATTCATAACGTCTTCCATGTTAGTCAGCTCAAGCCCTATTATGGTGATCCAGTGGATATAGTTGATGAGCTGCCACCTATTGATGAAGATGGTCTTGTTCAGTTCATCCCAGAGGCTGTTATAGGTCAGCGCGAAAAGAAGCTTCGATCACGTTCTATTGTGGAATACTTGATTAAATGGAGAGGTTTACCCTCTGAAGAGGCTTCTTGGAGACCTGATTCAATATTGGATGAGTATCCATACTTGAGGGATACATTGGTGGCTGAAGCCTATTGCTTATGGAGCTAGTATTGATGCAAACTGGTTCAGGACAGCACGTTGTTTTAGAACAGTTTTTATCATACCTCATTTTCAGAATTAAGCTATCTACATGAGCTTACAGTACTCTTCAAGAGCTTCGTTTTGATATGTGGTACATCTTATTTGGACACTTCTATCAAAAGTTATGGCAGATTTGGTTCAACAGGGACAGTTTATTCAGCAAGCTATCTACTTTCTTCTGGAACTATTTGTTGAAGACTCTATGGCTCCATTTGCTTCTGAAGTACTTCAAGTCATGTATATAGTTGGGTCCTCTTTCCGTTCTTCAAATTCAGCCCTTGTAATGATAATTCTTCATTCATTTCCTATTTGTAAAGCTGTAAAACAGAGTAGTACTCTGTTCTATCCATCTTTTCTTTAGCTCTTTCTAGGTTTGTTTTTGAGGACAAAAACTTTTGGGAAGGGATGGATTGTAAGAAGTTGGGAATAGTTAGAATGTTGATAATATGGCATGTCACATAGACATTGGTATATAAGGAGAGAAGTTGTAATTTTTCACATCTTTTTGACATATCAATATAATTACAATCTTTCTCTCCCTTCTTGCTCATAGCTTCTATGGCTTCTTCATCTTTCCTGTCATTCTCTCTCTAAATCTAGTCTTTCTCTCTCCTCGTCACTCTTATTCTCTCTCTTCCTGCAGTCTTTCTCTCTCATCTTTCTCTCTCCCTGGTTCTCTCTCTGATAATTCCTTGGTGTTTCTCTTTGGGCTTCGAATTCGCATAAGATTTTATGCATGAAATGATAGCTTTTACTCACATAAAATGATAAGGTTATCGCCTTACTTCACATAAAATGATAGCTTTTTAACCAGTTCAGTGCATGAATAGTCATTTAGAACTCACATTTAGCGATCATGGTTAAAAGAAACACATGAAATGTTAATTTCTGTTCATGTGATACACTTGCATCGTTAGACAAAACCCTAGACTTTCATAGACGCAAGTCACATGTGATCTGGTGCATTAGAAATAAGTACTTGTTGCCAGGAATAAAGAGAGATAAAAGTCGTTTAGGAGGTACAACTATACTAAACGCACAATGTGCACGATGGTTAAGGTTGATTGGGAAATCTTGCATAGAACCACACTAAGAGAATTGGAAGGATCGCATGAATCTAGACTGCATCTTGGAAGTTTAAATCAAGAATCATGTGTTGCCCTGTGTGTTAACTGAGCTTGGTTGGAATTAGAGATTAAAAGACCCTTGGTTGCAAATAAGGCATGTCTGTTGCCTTGACTGATTAGCTAATGCTTGAGTTAGGGACTAAGATACCCTAAGGTAAAACCCAAGGGAAAAAGGGTAAGTATAAGTAAACTTACCAAGACCATTTGCTTGTGTATCTTGTTTGAAGTTATTGGGATCTCGCCAAGTCACGAAAAGACCCAAGATTGGATGCTGGGAGCATCTAGGAATAAAGGAATCACACCTTAGTAGTCGGTCGTACAAACGACCTCTGAAATGTTCGAGCTTGTATTTAGGTACATTATTTGATCTCTTTGCTCAAGGAACTAATTCAAGGAAAACACTTAATGCTTCAGGTTGAAAGTCTGGATGGAGAGACAAGAACAATTACCTCCGACTGTCTGCCTGGCCCTATCCAAGGGGGTTGTTAGCCGCACCGGGTATATGGACCTAACCTATCGCGAGAGGTCTCTCTGTGGGTGCTGCTTGGAGCGGGAGGACGCTTGGGTGCCAAGGGAGGCTCTGGTTGTAAATCCCTTGTCTCTGGATCTCGCACAAGAGGTCGACATGACTCGAGATGGGATCTCGAGGCCCATGTACTAGTCAACAGGCGAAACTTGGAACAACAATCCTGTAGATTGCCGGGATAGCCTTTGGGTGTGATATTGGATGTACTCCAGGATTTTGATAAATAAAGAGCAGTTATTGGAGAAAAAGGAACTTGCTTGGCATTGTTTTTGTGTCAGTGCCTAAGTCACGTGAAGGAACCCGTGATTAATTTGTTTACTTAAGGAAGCTGATTTCGCATGTCAAAACGTAATGTGTTAGGTAATTAGATAACTAAAGCAAATTGAGGAAAGTGCGGTGGACATGACTTAGGTCCGTCCTACGGAAGGGTGGTCCTGGTTAGCTGGGAACTTTTCTCAAATGATGAGATAATAAGACAATGAAGACCTAGTATCAATAGATGTAAAATTTCCAATTTATTCTATTTTAGGGGAAAGGAATGGGACTATGCCATATGGTAGAGAGGTTGACCTTTGCATCCCTCTCGTTTCCCATTCTCCATGAACCAAGTGCAGCATGAATCCGCTTTGACTCTGTTGTTCCTACGCAAAATGGTACATCTGGAGCTCGACGCTAGCTTCTTCCTAGAGACTTTGCTGATAGGAAAGGAACCCTGACCTCAGGTCGATCCCAAGTGGAAACGGCTGGACACTTCCGGTCGGGGTAGACTTGGGAAGACCTTGATCGCAAACCCTGTGTCATTCCCTGCAAGTGCCAAGCGGAGCCTTCTAGACACTCCTCTTGATGGGCTGCTAAGACGTGTCCCACAGGCGGACAAGCGGACACGTTACAGTTAGTATCAGAGTGAACCAACGGGATGTAAGATTTACAAGGGAACTTAATGGAGGAAAATAAAGGGAATAAGGGACAGCTAGGGGAAGGCGAGTGGAATAGAGCAGTGTTTTTTGTTGGAAACATTTCCTTACTCACTTTGGATGTTGGGTTGTAGAGTCACGAAGCATAGAACAAATTCTTGGTGTTCCAGGTTATGTTTATGACTATAATGTGTGCTTCAGATTATTGATAGAGACTAGGCATGATGAATATTCTAGATTGCATCTACAATCCTTCACCCCTGTATGTGAAACGGAGATGGACAGGAGAATCAGGAATATACTACATAGTAGCCCACCGACTTGCGTACCTTCAGACCAACTTGAAGAGAATCAAGTGGATGGAGGATTTAAAGATCGTGAAGCTGTTCATTTTTGTCGAAGCTCACGCAAATGCAACCCTGCATCTTGGCGGTCGGCAAGTCAAGCAGAACAAGTATGTGTGTGAAGAAGTGACTCGGGTGATCCCTGCCAACAGAATCAAAGTGCTCTGGCACTATGAGAGGAACGGGTATCAAAGGAAGGGATATCCCAAGCTTCCTATGACTTATTGTTTCCTGAAAATCCATGACCTCACGCCATATTATTACTCATCCCTGTAGCCGATTGTAATACAATCCTATTTTCCCTAAATTGATGTACCAATCAGCTTGTTCTACTTTCCTGAAATAAATGTACTCAAAGGGCTATGCCCTCATGAATGAACAAGACTTTTACTATTGTCTATCCTGATTGTAAATGTTGGCAAAGGAGTTAAGTGATTAGGTCACTTGGCTAAAAGTTGTGCTGGTCATATTAACGTAATATGGGAAACATTTGATAAGTTTTTAACATAAAGAATCTTATTGCCCAGGCACAACCCCAAGTGTAGGTTCGAAGTCCAACCCATGCACTAAGTACATCTGTGATTCAAGAGAAGAAGTTCCTTCTCAAACAAATTAAGCCACCCGAGTTCTATGGCAAGGGAAGGACTGTTCAAGTTGACGCTGAGATCTCGATCGTCCATGGAGGACTATTTTAAGGCAGCAGGAACTGCACCTGCTAGCCAAGCCATGCTCACCAAACTTAAGCTTACAGGCGAAGCAAGACTTTGGTGGAAATAGTGGTATAGAGAGACCAAGCGATCTCAGAAGGGACAGTCACTTGGGAGAAGCTTAAGGAAGCTGTGCGAGGGAGGTATCTGCCACCTGCCTACCGCACATAGAAGATGAATGAATTCTATGAATTGAAGTAGCTTGGACTATCCCTTGATGCATATTATTCAAAGTTCGTTTCTCTCCTAAAGTATGCACCTCCAATGGATATGACACAACAAGTGTCAAAGTTTTGTGTTGGGTTAAATCCCCCCATAAACACCCACTTGGAATCAATGTGCCCAACGGACCTACAAGACGCACTCATTCGAGCTGCACCAATAATATAGGAGGTGCAGGCCAAGCCAAGGAACAACAGGACTTGGCCTTATAGGGATCAGAATAAGGGAATGTATAGGGCTCAGACTAAGAGAGCGCGGGGTCAGAATCTGGGACAAAGAAAGAAAGCTAGGACCAATGCTGTCAACAACTTTCTTCCTACACAAGGTAATGACTGCAATCTACGTTGCTTCCATTGCAACGAGCCTGGACACTTCAAGAGGCAGTGTCCCAAGCTTAGCAGAGGACATCACCAAGGGCAATTCCAAAGAGCCGCCCATGGCCAAGGAGCCACAGTCATGGCTAGAGGGAGAAGCTCTAGTGTTTCCAACAAGGAGCTGGGCGACAAAGAAGATCCATCCATGGATGCTGACATTGAGAGGGAAATGGTTCACACCGCTCTTCACAAGAAGGGTCCGAATCGCCAATTCTCGGTGATCCAAACTCCATCGGATTATGAAGGTAAAAGCTTCAAAACCCTAATTGATTGTGGCAATACACATTTCTTCATTTCACCAATCTATGCAAAAAGGCTAGGGATAGCCACAATAGACGCACCTACTTTACTTGTGGAATTGGCCAATGGTTGTGAGGTCTCTTGTACTAGGCAAACTGCTAAGGTGAAATTCCTACTGGGTGGGAAGTCAACTTCGGTGAGATTCAGGGTAATGAACCTAGGTGTCCACGAATGTTTACTTGGAATGGATTGGCTAATACCCAATGATGCCCACATCCACTACAGAAAGGGCCAAGTCTCCTTCCGAAATTCTGAAGGGGAACTAGTTACAACTCAAGGAGAGGATGGTAAGCCAAAAATTCAGCTAGCAAAAGCAACATGGATAATAAAAGGAGTTAGAAAGGGCCCACCTGTCTATCTCATTAAACTGAATAAGCTAGATCAGAATGAGGAATTTGGGGAAGAACCTTCATGGTTAAGGGAATACACGGACGTATTTCCTGAAGAGCTGACAGAACTTCCTCCTCAAAGGGAAGTCGACCATGAAATCAAGTTGGCACCAGGAGCTGCACTAGTCGTAAAGAGGCCGTATAGGATGTCCATCCCGGAAGCTATTGAATTGAAAGAGCAACTCAAGCAGCTGTTAGACCAAGGCTACATCCGTCCTAGCAGTTCACCATGGGGAGCTCCAGTACTGTTCCAAAAGAAGAAAGATGGAACACTTCGGCTATGCATTGACTACAGAGGGTTGAATCAATCAACCATTAAAAATAAATACCCCATTCCAAGAATAGATGAATTACTCGACCGTCTTCAAGGTTTGAAGACCTTCTCTAAGATAAATCTCAGATCTCGATATTATCAGATAAGGATCAAGGAAGAAGATATCTCGAAGACTGCATTCAGCACAAGGTATGGACACTTTGAATTCCTAGTGATGCCATTTGGGCTGACAAATGCTCCTGCTACCTTCAACAGGTTAATGCAGGATATCTTTAGGCCCTATCTTGATGACTTCGTACTCGTCTTCTTTGACGATACCCTAGTCTACTCTAAACAGGAAAAAGATCATGAACCCTAGCTTCGCATTGTTCTTGAAACAATGAGAGCACACAAGCTTTATGCCAAGAAGAAGTGTGCATTTTTTAAGCGACAGATTGAATATATGGGATTCATTGTATCAGCGGAAGGAATTTCAGTAGATCTAGCCAAGGTCAGAGACGTTTTGGAATGGCCAACACCAACTTCTATCAAAGAAATACGTAGCTTTCTTGGATTGATAGGATGGTACATGATCTTCATCAAAGATTATGCTTTGATTGCAGTGTCTCTGACTAATCTACTAAAGAAGTAAGTAGCAATTGTATGGTCACCTGCCGAACAGACAAGCTTTGACAAGCTAAAGTAAAGCTTAGTATTAGCACCCATCCTGAAACTTCCTGATCTTAGTAAGGAGTTTGAAGTGGTAACTGATGCTAGCGCACTTGCCTTGGGATGTGTGCTTATGCAAGAAGGTCATCTCGTAGCATATTCTTCAAGGAAATTGAAGAGCCATGAAAGGAATTATGCTACCCATGATTTGGAGCTATTGGCTATAATCCAAGCTCTCAAACTTTGGAGACATTATTTGCTAGGTAACAAATCTTCCTTAGTGACGGACCACAAGAGTCTTAAATGGATCTTCACCCAGAATGAGCTCAACATGAGGCAACGTCGATGGATCGAAGTGCTGGAAGAATATGACTTTGAAATCAAATACAGGCCTGGAAAAGAGAATGTAGTTGCCGATGCACTCAGTTGTTGCAAGGCATTTCTAAATTCTCTTATTTTGCAGGATCCATCAACAGCAAGATTTCTAGCCACAAAAGTATTAATGCCAAACAACCCAATTCTTGAGCTAGCTAGAGAAGAGGCATGTCATGACCCAGTCTATCAGAAATTGCTAAGGGAGATCCCCGTCAAGGATCAAGACCCGAAGCTAAAAACGAAGTATTAAGAATTCTCTATCAGTAGTAGACTTGTCTACTTTAGGACAAGCTTATGTATCCCCGCAAGCCAATCTCTCAAGCAGAGGATACTCTGGGAAGCCCATGACTCCCCTTTCTCAGGACATCTTGTCTATGCCAAGACCCTTAATGCGGTTAGGAAGAGCTATTATTGGGATAGGCTCAAGGGTGACGTTCTCAAATATGTCAGGGAATGTTTGTCTTGTCAACGCATTAAGGCAGAACATGTCAAAATGTCGAGGAAATTGCAACCACTTGACATTCCCCAAATGAAATGGGAATTCATTAGTATGGACTTCGTTGTTGGCCTACCCCAAGTTCAGGGAGGATACAGCTCTATTATGGTCGTAGTAGATATGCTCACAAGATTGCACATCTCATATCTGTCAAGACAAACTATAAAGCCTTAGACATCACAAGATTATTCATCAAGGAAATATTCAAACTACATGGGTTACCCAGAAGAATCATTAGTGATCGTGACTCTCTCTTCACATCACACTTCTGGAGGGCTATCTTTGAGGCTATTGGGACTCAAATCTATTTTGGTACAGCTTACCATCCCCAAACTGATGGTCAAACAGAACGAGTCAACCAAGTCATTGAAGATATGCTTAGGGCATACTTCTGTCAAAACCCAAAAGTGGATTCAATATTTGCCACTGGTTGAGTTTGCCTACAATGCTTGTTACCAACAAAGTATTCAGATGATCCCTTTTCAAGCATTGTATGGGCACGATTGTCATACTCCTTTGAGCTTCTCGGATCCAACCTTGAGGGTAGACGCTTCAAGGCAGATGCTGGAAGACATGGATGATTAAATCAAATCAATAAAACAAGACATCCAAGCAGCTAAGGATAGACAGAAGGCTTACGCGGACTTGAAAAGGCAAGACAGATCCTTCGTTGAAGGTGATATGGTGTTCATCCGTGTACGCCCTAAAAAGAGTTCACTGTCCTTGGGAGAGTACAAGAAGCTAAGTCCAAGGTATTGTGGACCTTAAAAGATCACTAAGTGCCTAGGACCTAATGCTTACAGACTACAGCTGCCCGCAACCCTAAAGGTTCATAATGTATTCCATGTGCTATTGAAAAAGTATCTACCTAATCCGAATCATGTACTTGATGATCAGCAAATTGTAATGCCTAGCCAAGGAGTCCTTGAGCTACGGCTTGATAAAGTCCTAGATGTCAGGGAGAGGCAGTTGAGGTTAAGGACCTTGAGAGAATACCTCATCCAGTGGAAAGATTATCCCGAAGAGGATGCCACCTGGATGGACAAAGATACTCGCAACCAACAATACCCCTAGGTCCTCTCGAGATGAGGACATCTCGATTCCTCTAAGGGGGAGAGGATGTAACATCCCATAGGACTAAGGGGGAGAGGATGTAACATCCCATAGGACCCCCCTGTAAATTCAAAAAGAGAAAAATCTATTACCTTTAGTACAATTTTTTTTTACTCCCCCCTCTCTCCCCACCGACAACACGTCGGGGGGGAGAGAGAGTGGGAGTGGTGGTGATGGGGGGGAGGCATGCAACCTCCAGGTGGGAGGGGTGGCCATGCCACCTACCTTCTCCCCTCCCCTTATATAGGGGAGGCTTCTCCCCTCCCCAGGTAGAGACAGAGGCTACGCCCCCCTTATGTCACCCCTTCCATACGTCAGCTGCTGCGCAGGGCCACCTGGGCCTCCGTCCATAGCCACCTTCCCCCTTGGCCGTCAGTCGGCCCTATCTCCTCCCCCCTCCTCATTGGTGGCGCTGCACACTCCTCCCCTGGGCCTTCCGCCTGGGGCTTCCCTCCCGCTCGTCCTACTAAAATGTGTCCTCTGCCTTTGACTATAGTCAACCCCCCATTTACGAGACACTGCGGGACCCTCCCCAGGGCCCTTCAAATAAAGCCGCCTCCCCCCTGAGTGCCATCCAGTTCGGCCATGAGGAGAGAAGTGGAAGGAGGAGTGAGAGAGATAAGAGGAGGAAGAGGGAGAGAAGGAGAAGGAGAGAAGAGAAAGAAGGAGGGAGAGAGAGAAGAGGAGGAAGAGGGAGAGAAGGAGAAGGAGAGAAGAGAAAGAAGGAGGGAGGGAGAGAAGATGAGGAAGAGGGGGAGAGAAGGAGAAGGAGAGAATAAGAAGGAGAGGGAGAGAGAAGAGGAAGAAGAGGGAGAGAAGGAGAAAGAGAGAAGAGAAATGAGGAGGGAGAGAGAGAAGAGGAGGAAGAGGGAGAGAGGTAGAGGAAGAAGAAGAAGAGGTAGAAGGAAAGAGGAGAGAAGTAGTAGAAGAAGAGAAGAAGAAGAGAAAGAGAGGGAAGGAGGAGAAAAGAAGTGGGAGAGGGAGAAGGAGAGAGAGAGAGAGAGTAGAGGAATAAGAGAGAGGGAGAAGAAGAGAATGAGCGAGAGAGAGTAGGAGAGTAAGAGAAAAGAAGAAGAAGAGAGAGAGAGAGAGAAAGAAGGAGAAGAGGAGAAAAAGAAGAAGAAGAGAGAGAGAGAGAAAGAAAGAAGGAGAGGGAGTGGGAGTTGGTAAGTAACCGCAACAAGTCACCCAAACCACTCCCTCGGAGAAGGACCCCATCCAACGGTCTTTCCTACCAAACCTGTCAACCCGAAACCCGTTAAGGTCCAGACTGCCCAATCTCCGCGAGGCAAATGGCTCCCAAAAAGAAAGTCGCGGGAAGCATAGGCACCCAAGCCACCGGTAATGTTGGAGGGGCTACCAGAACGACCAACGCAGCACACACGAATCAAGCCCAGGTTCTAAGCTTTAAAAATTAATTAGGTATTATTTCTCGTGGAAGAGATGAAAGGATTGGTGACATGCATGGAACAAGAATGAGTCTTAGGGTTCTGTTTACTCTAAGTACTAAGTTGCATGCGCAAAACGGTGGAGTTTGGAATTCGCATAAGATTTTATGCATGAAATTATAGCTTTTACTCACATAAAATGATAAGGTTATTGCTTTACTTCACATAAAATGATAGCTTTTTAACTAGTTCAGTGCATGAATAGTCATTTAGAACTCACGTTTAGCGATCATGGTTAAAAGAAACACATGAAATGTTAATTTCTGTTCATGAGATACACTTGCATTGTTAGACAAAACCCTAGACTTTCATAGACACAAGTCACATGTGATCCGGTGCATTAGAAATAAGTACTCATTGCCAGGAATAAAGAGAGATAAAAGTCATTTAGGAGGTACAACTATACTAAATGCACAATGTGCATGATGGTTAAGGTTGATTGGGAAATCTTGCATAGAACCACACTAAGAGAATTGGAAGGATCGCATGAATCTAGACTGCATCTTGGAAGTCTAAATGAAGAATCATGTGTTGCCTTGTGTGTTAACTGAGCTTGGTTGGAATTAGAGATTAAAAGACCCTTGGTTGGGTTGCGAATAAGGGTCCGTTGCCTTGACTGACCAGCTAATGCTTGAGTTAGGGACTAAGATACCCTAAGGTAAAACCCAAGGAAAAAAGGGCAAGTATAAGTCAAATTGCCAAGACCATTTGCTTGAGTATCTTGTTTGAAGTTATTGGGATCTCGCCAAGTTGCGAAAAGATCTAGGATCGGATGCTAGGAGCATCCGGGAAAAAAGGAGTCACACCTTAGTAGTCGGTCGTACAAATGACCTCCGAAATGTTCGAGCTTGTATTTAGGTACATTATTTGATCTCTTTGCTCAAGGAACTAATTCAAGGAAAACACTTAATGCTTCAGGTTGAAAGCCTAGAGGGAGAGGCAGGAACAGTTACCTCTGACTGTCTGCCTGGCCCTATCGAAGGGGGTTGTTAGCCGCGCCGGGTATATGGACCTAACCCGCCGCGAGAGGTCTCTCGGTGGGTGTTGCTTGGAGCGGGAGGACGCTTGGGTGCTAGGGGAGGCTCTGGCTATAAATCCCTTGCCCCCGGATCCCGCACAAGAGGCCGATGTGACTCGAGATGGGATCTCGAGGCTCGTGTACTAGTCAATGGGTGGAACTTGGAACAACAATCCTGTAGATTGCTGGGATAGCCTATGGGTGTGATATTGGATGTACTCCATGATTTTGATAAATAAAGAGCAGTTATTGGAGAAAAAGGAACTTGCTTGGCATTGCTTTTGTGTCAGTGCCTAAGTTACGTGAAGGAACCCGTGATTAATTTGTTTAATTAAGGAAGCTGATTTTGCATGTCAAAACGTAATGTGTTAGGTAATTAGATAACTAATGCAAACCGAGGAAAGGTGCGGTGGACGTGACTTAGGTTCGTCCTACGGAAGGGTGGTCCTGGTTAGCTGGGAACTTTTCTCAAATGATGAGATAATAAGACAATGAAGACCTAGTATCAGTAGATGTAGAATTTCCAATTTATTCTATTTTAGGGGAAAGGAATGGGACTATGCCATATGACAGAGAGGTTGACCTTCGCATCCCTCTCGTTTCCCATTGTCCATGAACCAAGTGCAGCATGAATCCGCTTCGACTCTGTTGTTCCTATGCAAAATGGTACATCTAGAGCTCGACACTAGTTTCTTCCTAAAGACTTTGCTGATACGAAAGGAACCCTGACCTCAGGTTGATCCCAAGTGGAAACGGTTGGACACTTTTGGTCGGGGCAGACTCGGGAAGACCTAGATCGCAAACCCTGTGTCATTCCCTGCGAGTGCCAGGTGGAGCCTTCTAGACACTCCTCCTGATGGGCTGCTAAGACGTGTCCCACAAGCGGACAAGCGGACACGTTATAGATATCTCGATTCCTCTAAGGGGAAGAGAATTTATTGTTTTGCCTCTCATTTCCCCCTCTGCATTACTTAGTCTGGGGGGAAGTTTCAAGGTTTTATAACCTTAATAAAACTTTTAAACAAAAAGAAAAGAAATTGATGACGAACTAATTTGCTGTCATCGGACTAATTGTACGCTAGCTCAACCCCATCAATTGCAATGCCTTCATCTTGACTTCATCTCAACTATTTTGCTTGATCAAATATTCAAAATCCTCACCATGAAAATCATCAACACACTCATCGAAAGGGCTAGGGCTACCATGCCACCATCCATTTGCTTAAGACATCAACCGCACATGATAACCATAAGACTATTAGCCTTATATTAGGCTATAAAAGCCTTAGCCAAGGCTTGTAAAGGCTGCTTTTTTCCTCCATGTGGCCATTGCTATTTGAGAGAGAGAGAGAGAGAGAGAGAGAGAGAGAGAGAGAGAGAGAGAGAGAGAGAGAGAGAGAGAGAGAGAGAGAGAGAGAGAGAGAGAGAGAGAGAGAGAGAGAGAGAGAGAGAGAGAGAGAGAGAGAGAGAGAGAGAGAGAGAGAGGAAAAAAGGGAAGAGTAAGAAGAAAAAAGAGGAGAAGGGGAAGGAATGAGTAAAGAAGAAGAAGAGATACGAAATGAGGGAAAGAACAAAGAGAGAGGAGTGGACGAGAAGAATAGAGGAGGGGTAAGGAGGAGGGTAGAAGAAGGGAAAATAGAGTTAGAAGAGAAGGTAAAGAGAAGAAGAAGAGAGTGGAGGAGTAAAGGAAAGAGGAGAATCATGAAGGAAAAGAGGATCAACATCATTAGCTATCTAAGAGGAGTCGTCTTCTACCCAATAAAATTCTATCTGGACACCAGCTCTTGCTAGTCTTTAGCACTTGTGGACAACTCCATCCTCCCCCATCTCACAAGGAATCCACCTAACTGCTTGAGATTTCAATCATATCTTCAAGATTGATGAAGTATGAAAGGCTAGTGTATGAGGACTCCCTATTTGAAATGGACTTGAAGAGATGATACTCTAGAGCGAGGAGCATGGGAGTTACAAATGTAATCGCGAGTATGAACAACACACGATTTCATGCAAAACCATCCCAGGTTCCTTTCATAGGCTTATCGAATATTCTTTCAAATTTTATATTGAAATTTTATAATTCACAACTTAGGCAAGTTAAAAATTTTGGCAAGAAAGGAATGTTAGAATAAAGTAGGAACTATTAGTTGAGATTTTTAAATCTTGAAAGGTAGTAGGATAAATTGTATGATATTATGATGCATTGAATTAAATCTATCTTACTTTTACCTGTATTTTAGCAAAGTGCATCACGTAAATCAAATTTTAATTAAAAAAGTTTCATTAGAATATTTCATAATAAATTTTAACAAGAATTAAGAATGAAATAATTGCACTAGCAATATCTTTCTTAGCATTTACTAATCATGTAAATATAGAAAAAAGTGAATTAAGAAAGTTGAGTTAAAAGTAGGTCATTGAATTCAAAATTCTTAGGGAAAATACTCGCCTTAGACTCCACGGTTTTGGACCTAGCTTCCACAAGTTAAGATAAATCTTAACCATATGCTAACACATAGAAGTCTAGAAAAATAGTTAAGACTTGTAATAAGATAAATCGACTAACCTTGAACAAAGGTTTAGGTCGAGAAAGGTTGCGAGCAAAGATCCAAACAAGTTAGAAAAATTAATAATAAAGGGAATGTCTAACGAAAAAAGATTGATTAGAATTGATATTTCAAAGGGGACTTAAAATCCAAAGGAAAACTAGGAGAAATTCAAGAAGAGTATAATACCAAGTTGGAAAGAATTGCTACTAGGTTAAAATCTTACTATGATTGCCTCCTTGTTTATATATAAATATTGCTTGAAAAAGAATTTCTTGTGCTTACAATTGGTGCATATAAGTTTACTTGATGCATTTAAGAAGTTTGATTGAACTAAGTAAATACCCTAATGTACCAAATTTACAACATGATAAAAGGAAAGTGTACTAGACCTCCTTCAAGGCTAGCCGTAGAATCCTTCACCTAGAGGGATTATTTTTATCACCTTGGAGATTTTGAATAGACCTTGATGGCAAGAGTCACTCCGTAGGGTATCCTTGGCTAGGAGGTGTTGAGGGTGCTAGGGGTGCTTTGGCCAGTAAACTCTTAGACTCTTAGGAATTGCCCGAAACCTTGTGTGACTCAGAATGGACTTCTTGAGGGCCGTGATATTAGTTAGGGACAAAATCTTGGTAAAATAAAGACGGAAGGTGAACCCTTGTATGAAATTCTTTGATAAATAAAAAAGTTTTATTCAAAATGATTATTTTCATTGTTTATTTGTTGTGACTTAAGTTATGTGAACGAGTAATGTGACTAAAAGGACTAATTGAGGAAGTTTGTTTTATTTGTTCACATAAATGTGTTAGGTAAGTGGATAACTAAAATTATCCAACTGAGGGAAGTGGGAGTCTAAGATTCTTGACAAATCCACCATAAGGAAAGGTGGTCCCAGTAAGATGAGAGGTTCTCTACAATTTGATGTATTATAATATAGGGAACAATGACCACATAGAATTAGTTAGCACCTTGAATTCGTATTGTTTTACGAGAATAGAGTGAGACTTTTCCCTATGGGAAAAGGGGTTGACGTACCCATACTCCCCCTTGCTTCTCACTCTCTTTGAACCAAGTGTGATATGAGTTAACTGCAAGCAATCTAGCACAAGCAGATGCTTCAAGACTACTTACACAAGTTAATATGAATAGATGACCTTAGTTTACTTAGAACCCAAAATTTAGGTTGATTCTCATGGGAATGATCAAGACCTTCCATTCTGAAGTGGACTTGAGAGAGTTTAGATAGCAAACCTTGTGTTATTCGAAAGAGTATGGGGTAGTGTTGCTAGAAAATCATCTCCATGGATCACTAAATCCTATTTTTGAGGATGTCTTAGATGGGCATATCCAATTAATGAGTTTAGAGAAGACTAAACCATGGTTACTTTTCATGAAACCCTAGCTTTCCCTTTCTTCTCCAAGCTTCCTCTATACTTCCATGGTTGATTTTTGCTCACATCTTCCTTTCATGGCTTGTGCTATTGAGAAGGCTAGCTAAGATAATTCTTTGCTTCATTACTAAGAGATTAAACACCATATTTGGCAAGATTGATGCCACGTGGACCTATTGATCAACAACATAAATTCTACCATACTTTTTGGGGCTAGCTTGGTCATGCCTGCTACATCCTTGATGTTGATGCTTCAAATCTTAGTAATGCTCACTTTATTCTCTTCATTTTGATTCATGAATGGCCCTTATTGTAAGTAAGGGGGAATACATTCAACATGGTGGGGGCATGGTGGCTTGATTCTTTAGTATTGAAGCTGGACAACATCTCCTTCCTTCATGGAAGCTTGGTTAAGCGTTTATCTTAGCCTACAACTACTTTTCTGAAGCATTGGACAAGATTTAACTCTTATTCAGACATTCTTAAGGCTTCAAAATCCTAGCGATAGAGTTTATGGACAACAAACATTCTTTTGCTTGAATCTTACCATATCAAGGGGCTTTTTACTTAATCTCTTCCTAGTCACTTTCTTATACCTTCATCATTCAACAATGATTCAAGATTGAAGCATTATCATCTAATCATTTGAGGATTATGTCCAATTCATTTATGAAAACATAGGGTAACATGAGTCTTTGTTGAAATTTTGGTCTTATCTTACCTATTTTCAAGGGGCTTTTGATCTCTAATCACTTCAAGGATTCTCCTTCTTATTATGCCTCAAGATGTAGAAAATATTTCATTATTTCATCAAGATTTGATGAGATTTCTTCTCTCTTGACCTCCATTTGATTACAATAGGGCATCATCAAATCTATATGGAATCTTGGTCTATTATGCTCCTATTTAGAGGGCTTTTCTGCTAAATCACTTCAGACATATATAAGAGGAGGTTTATTTCACTTAATCTTGATCAACATTATTGGTCTATGGAAGGACCTTGGGGCATTTCACTCTCTTGAAAATGGACATCATTCAATATTCAAGAATTGCTTCAAATTTCTAACTATTCTTTATCAACAAAGCTTACATCAAAGGATTGGGGGCTACAACAACCATTATTGAAGACTCTAAGCAAGGATTCAACTCTCTATTAGTGAACTTACATTAAGAGGCATACATGAATCAGTGATTGATCAAGGGATTGCTAATCTTAGCTTCAACAATCACCTTCATCAAATATCAAGGTACCATTAAGTCTTACACTCTCTAATCTCTCTTTAATCCTCTTGCTTGGCCTCTCCAATTGCTGAAAGAGGGATTAGGAGCAATCCTTGATAAATTTTCTTGATTGGACAACATATATAACTCTTTTAGGGTTATTTGAAGTAATACTTTAAAATCCATTATCATAGCCATGGAATGTTTGATTCTATTTGATATAATACACTGATGGAATGCTATAATTTAATGCTATAAGATGACTTTTCTTGATTGGCTAATCATTGTTGGATCCAACGAGAAAACCATACAAATGGTAAGTGGGAAAATACTTGTAATGCAGTGAGTCATTATAAAAAGCTACAATCCCTATTCCTTTCATTCTATTTTAGTCCATTTCCTATTCCCACTTGCATCTCATTGAAAGAAACAAATGTTTATTTCTACCCCTATACATCAATCATGTTTGATTAGTCTAGCATGTTATTGCCATGCTAAAATACCTGTAAAGGAAAAGTAGATGCTGAGTGAGTTGTGAGCCAAAAGAGGGATGACCCTCTCTCACAACAAAGATCTTGAAGGGGTGCCCAACCTAGCTTGGGGAGGAAATTTATATACCCTCTAAGTGTTAGAGCCCATGTAGGTGCCCATCTTGCTATCCCTCACATAGGTACAACATCGTGGAGGACTAAAGATGATACCTTGGGATTAAATTTGGGCTTCATTTTGCATCCCTAAAGTAATCCCATTTTACCTCAATAGTGTTACAAATCTTACAATGTGATTTTAGCTTGATAAAGCTAAAACATGGCATTTATTATACTTTGTATGGTTATGATAGGTTGGTATAACCATTTGTAGGTGGTATTTGCCCTTCATAGGTGATTTTCAATCGAAATAGGGATAGACATTGAATTTTAGATAGGAATTCACAAAGTACTTGTAGGTGCTTTTTTCCACTCTTGGAGTGGTATTACATGTCATATATATACCCTTCAGGTATATTTCAGGGTTATATAGGTTTGGTATAAGAAAGATCACTTACATGTGGATTTATAGGTGCAAACAGAGTGTAGACATGTGTTTGAATAGTTCTAGATAGACTATTGAATTTGATTCTAGGATTAGCAAAAGTGATTTTAGTGAAAATCCATGATAATAGGTGGATAGGGGATTTTATTGCCAAGGTCTCAAGACAAAAATATCTCATTTGAACACTTCAATCTAAAGTTATCACTGTTTTTGAGTATTGGTCACTATAGATAGATTTGCATTCAAGATGGCCAAGAACAAAAGAAAAGACTAGATCTTGGAAACCATTAATGAGGATGTCAACACTTACCAATCTAAGCCTAATGGGTTTAATGTTGGACTAAATTAGCACCAAGAAGATGATGAGGATACTAGTGCTATTAATGCTCATTAGTAGAGTAATCCTAAAAATGTAGAGTTTTATGTATCTCAAGGTTATAACGGGTACCAAAAATTGTTTAATGAGTTGAGCAACATGAATGAGGGGATTCTTGGGGGTATATACATGTGTAACAAGTCAATGTATAGTAAATTTGATGAGCTTATCACTATTTTTGAGAATTTAGGAAGCAAACACTGAAAATACAACCTATAGTGGGTAGTGTCCCACCCCCAAAGGACCTAAATCCCACTCCACTTCTTGATTCCATAATTTTTGAGAGAGGAGACCCTTCTAAAATCATAGATACATATCAACCCAAGCATAGCCTAAGACCTCATTTCAACCAAAGGAATGACACGGCATGAAGAGGATGCACACATAGAAGATGATGAGCATGGATGCGATCCCTTCTATAAGTCATTCTATTCTCAATAGACTTGCTACCCTACCATGATGAGTAGAGGCCAATCTTGATGATAGACATTAGGGTGCATGAAGTTCTATGCATGGTCAGCCTCCAAGAGAGCAACAATCATTTGAAAGTCACCTCACCAAGGGTTTGGTAGCAATCAAAATGGATAGCCTTATCAAAGGCAATATTCATAGAATAAAGATTCTTGGAGACAATAATTCTTTGGACATCCTAACTCTAATCAGTCCCCATATGATGACCGTGAGTATAAGGAGAAGATTAGCATTATCAACTTCAAGGGAGATAATTCTTTGCATATAGAATGTGAAGAATGGATTATCAAGCTTGAAATGTACTTTACCCTTTACCCAAGGAGCAATGAAGCCAAAATTTATTACACAGCTCTTCACCTTGAAGGTTATGCCTACACTTGGTGGAGGTGTATACAAAAGTTTAGAGAAGAGTTTGGTACATGGGACGAATCCAAGTGGGTAATGTTTGATGTATTTATATCTCCAATGGAGAAGGAAAAGTTGCAAAGAAAATGGAATGACTTGAAGCAAAGGGGGATGTCCGTGAGGGATTAATCCAATATATTATTGACTTTGTCCATGTATATAGAAGGTATGATGGATATAGCTAAGCTAAATAAGTACATCTGTGGCCTTGATTTACATCTCTCTTTGGAGGTGGGTGTAATGCAACCCAAGAATATCCATGAAGCAATTCGGCTTGCTCAATGGTACAACCAAAAGTATTGTAGAGACATATCATCATTTCAACCTAAAATTGTAGAAAATTCAATTTTAAATTGGTCGTCTAGGTTGAGATAGCATTTTAGCCAGCAAAGGGAGCCATTTAGATAAGAGAGTAGGTTCCAAATTTCTTACAACAAGGTTCTAACTTTTCCTATAGTTTATGGCACAAAATAAGGAATGAATCTAAGGCCTATTGCTAGTTTTAAATCAAATTTTAAAAGGATAGATTTTGGAGGGAAACTTATAGCCAATAATTCACAAGGAAAGCATGTGTTTAATAATAAATTGAAGGAGATGTATATCAAAAGTTTATGCTTTAAGTGCGGGGAGAAAGCAAAAATTATCATGATCATAGAAGAGGGATGTAATATTTCCACACAATAAAAGTTAGTTGGTTAGTTTGAAAGTTAGTAAGTCAATTAATAAGATAGTAAGATTACTAACTAAAGACTAACTAAGGTAAAAACTGACTAGCATTAATAGCTAATAATTTTCGTTCAATTAAAAATATATTAAAAAAATTGAGAGTCATAAATTTGACACTTTTCTTGGATCGATAAGGACCGTAGCCACCCTTCACAAAAAGTACAATGTGAACGGGACTTATGAGCCATATTAATCACTAGTATTAATGTGCATAGTTTGAATGATCCAAAAATATTAGATTCTTGGGGGGGAAAGAAACTATTATATTTTAGATATTATCCTAAAAAGATAGAACTAAAAGTCATTTAAAAGAAAAGAAAAGTGATGTTTTAGTTAGTTTTGGAGATTTTACAAAAAGAGAAATAAAGAAAAGTGACTGGCAAAATCGCGCGCCCCGCGATTGTAGTCTATAGGCAAGCACTTCGAACAGAGAAAAGAAGAAGGAGTGAACTAAGAGCTTTCTAAGCAAGCGTCATGGGGTTTTACCCCCCTTTTGGAGCCAATGAAACCATCATATTTATGATCTAAGCATCAGATCATTGAGTCTTCTAAGAGTCCCTCCACTCTTGTTCTCAGACTTATCCCCTCCTCTCTAATTCATTATAAATATGAGGCATGGGGAGGCACAAGGGAGCATAAGGAGACCCCGAAAAGGCTGCAAGAGAGAGGGAGAGAGAGAGTATACTCCTCTAAGAGATTGTGAGAGAGAGCTTGAGAGAGAGAGAGAGAGAGAGAGAGAGAGAGAGAGAGAGAGAGAGAGAGAGAGAGAGAGAGAGAGAGAGAGAGAGGAGTTACCCTGAGAGACTGCACAATTTCCCTCTATCTCGATCCTTGATTTAACCATCTTCTCTTTTGCTCTCCCATCTCGAATCTATTCCACCTTCTTAATCTCTTGAGTCTACTTGTGGATGATGGCCTCCAAGCAAAAAATGTTGCGTGCAGATGACAATCCTATAACCAACAACAGAGCTTCGAGCGAAGGCATCACTATCAATCCAATTGCGGTACCGGTTGTAAGTAATGTATTTTCAAATTGATAGATGCTCTGTACCTTGTGGTGCTAGAATAGGTCATTGAAAAGGATAAATCACATCTCAAATATTCAAAGATGAAGTTTGTGAAGTGCTTGTATCAAAGGGAGTTAAATTGCACCTAGTTGTTATGTGATGAATCCATGCATAGCATAAGCAATATATGGGACACTAAAGTATTGAGCATCGATGAGTCTTTGATTCCTCCTTACCAAGGATAATATTGTTTAAAGTTCGCAAATGCATAGGAGAAAGGAAGATAAAGCCAAGTAAAAATGTTGCATAATAGGGAAATGCTAAAAGATAATTGTCACTTAGAGAAGAAGCATAAATGCTCTTGCTAGATTGATTAATTTGCATTGGAATGATAGGACTTACGTCATGTATAGATTGGAACCTTTAGCATATGCCTTAGGCTAAAGGAGGGAATATTAAGTAAATTCTACTCTTTGGCCCCAAGGGGGAGAGCGAATATGCGATGGAATTATTGTCGCGTCTATTATTGTATTGTTTGGGAAAAATACAATTTGTTTTGTTGGTTGATTGAACAACACCCTAAATGTTTTTCTTTCAATCAAGGGATTGTTGCATTGTGATTTGGATAAATATTCCAAGGCTTGTGTTGATGGCAAATGCATGGCATGGGTCTGTAATGACAAGTTGCCATGGGAATAAAGGAATGTTTTTCTAGAATATGATATCAGGGCTGATTGCTTTGATTGTGCTTGAATTTTAATTGGATTAATTAAGGAAGGATATTTTGCACGCGTGGATCATCTCCAAGATCACATCGTGGATTATCCCGAGAGGGCATTGCTCGATTCATAGGCCGATGGTCGAGTGGTGAAAAGGCCAACTACGAAAATGGCATCTCACTCCTAGACCGCTTGTGGGTCAGGTGGAGCTCTAGACACCCCTTGCTTGTCCAGAATGGAGTTGGAGATCCCTGTGAGCCCAACGCCTGGGACGTTGGAAGATCCTATTCTAGATAAAGGATGGAAATTTCGGTGCCATGAGATTTGGACCGGGTACTTGTGTTGGACAGAAGGGATACATAATTCTCCTGTATGGGCAGGAGACAAAGATTAACTTAAAGATAAGTTAAGGAACTTGTTTGACAAAAGGACTGCTTGTTTTGTTTTTGTGTATGTGTTGTAAATTACGTGAACAAACTCTGTGCCGTTAAAGGCTTAATTAATGAAGCTGATTTTAAATGTCTCACTGGTGCGCAGATCGGATGCCGTATACTTGCGTAGTGAATGTTGAAAGGTCCCCAAGAACAAAAGAACTCTACTTTTTGCACAAAACTCAAGGTAAAAAACATGCACGACATGAATAAGAGACCAATTGGGTGCAATCTCCCCCCATGCCTTGTGTGAGCGCTCCACAAAGCATGTATTTTATGTATTAATCATCTTCAAGCTCAAATAATGGCCCAAATTACAAAATAGCAAGCTTTTAGCTTTTGAGTTTGCTTTAGCACAAAATAGAAATAAAGCTAATGGGCGGTGCCCAAAGAGTCAGGCGTACCCAATACAATGTCCAAGTACAAATAACATAATCGTGCGCCCATGAGCATACAAAATAATAAATAAATATCCAACACCTCAATAAATGGGCGCGACAAAATATAGACGCCATGCCTAAGGTATGCGCCCATCAAAATATAAGTAATAACTCGAATACTCACTATCCTTCAATGCTTTCCTCCGCCACTGCTGCTATCTCTACACATCAACTGAAGCATTCACAATCGTTAGTAAAATAATACAATTAAACTGACAAAAGTGAATACCTAGCAGTCTTCAGCTACATAAATAAATCAACTGGTTAGAAATCAATCCTAACCTTAATTTATTACGAGTACGCACTCTAAACTCATAAACGTTTATTAATTTAATATGCATTTTGCGGAATCACCCGCTATGGAATCACCCATGTACACATTAAATTAATGAAATGCCTAAAAAGGATAGGCGTCCCCATCAACTTCTCGCACAAAGAATCCACTTTGTGTATGAGCCCCAGTCATCAAAGTTTATGGAATCCACCGTAAAACCTCACGGAATCCACCGTGGCACAGAATCCACCGTGAAATATGCCTCCAGGCATCATACCCCCGGGGTGGGATAGCAATTGACCTCAATTGCTATTAACTCAATGTGAAGCTAGCAGAGTGGGGAAAGCATTTAAGTCTCTAGCGTGCATCCATTGGGCTTCTTCTACAGGATGGTTCTTAAATTTGACTAGATATCTAGAATATCTTCGGCCAGTTCTAGTGGTTATAAAGTTAGTATCTATGATAGCTTCAGGTTCAAGTATTTCAGTCTCTTCCTCTAACAAAGGTGGGTTTTCATAAACAGGGTGTACATGTAATTGGCCTCTAAAGGGTCTTAATAAACTAATGTGAAATGTGTTGTGAATTTTCCAGTGAGGTGGTAATTCTAACTTGAATGCATTGTCATTAATTTTGTGAATGATCTTAAATGGTCCATAGAATCTAGGTGCTAATTTCACAACTGGATGTTTATCTATACTTTGTAATCTACATTTTTCTATTCTCAACCAAACATAATCATCAACTTTGAAATTCATTGCTTGTCTTTTCTTATTGGCTTGCTTGGTATATGATTGCTGGGCTTTGGCAATCATGTCTTTAACCTCATAAAAAATAGTAGCGTGCATACTAGCAATATCATCAGCACTCTGAATTCTATTTGATAAAGATGCAACAGGTGTAGACAATCTATAACTATAAATCACTTCAAACGGTGCTTTCTTTGTAGATGTGTGTGGTGTATTGTTATATGCAAACTGTAATAAATGCAAATGTGTGTCCCATGTCTGTGGTTTAGAAATAGTGTAAGCACGTAAAAGATCTAGTATAGTACTGTTAGTGGCTTCTGTTTGTCCATTAGTTTCAGGATGAAATGCAAATGAGAAATCAATTTTTGTTCCTAGGTTAGCAAACAAAGTAATCCAAAAGTTGTTACAAAATCTAGAATCACGATCAGAAATAATAACTTTTGGTAATCCATGATTAGTGAAAACAGTTTTAAAAAACAATTGTGCTGCTTGTGATGCTGTTAAAGTTTTCTTACATGGAATGAAATATGCTTGTTTACTAAACCTGTCTACTACAGTCCAAATCATGTCATGGTTAGCTTTAGTATTAGGTAAACCAGTAATAAAATCTATAGAAATTTGTTCCCATGGTCTTGATGGAATAGATAAAGGCATAAGTAATCCATACTGTTTACCATGATGTCTCTTAACTCTTTGACAAATCAAACATTCAGAAACAAAGTTAGATACATCAGTGTCCATATGTGGCCAATAAAAATCTTCAGTTAATGTACGTAAAGTAGATATGATACCTCTATGACCTTGATATGGAGGACAATGAATCTCATTCAAAACAAAAGATCTGAATGGAACTGTAACACATAATCTCTTTTCATAAAACATGAATCCATCATTATAAGACAGTGAATCAATAGGAATCCAGTTATTTCCAACTAATTTATTCCAATCAGCATGAAAAGTAATGTCCTGATGATAAGTATATTTCATAGGAGTTAAAGAATCAAATGATATAACAGAAATATTATGAATGGCGGGTCTTCTACTTAATGCATTAGCCCTACATTTTCTTTACTGGGTTGATATTGGATAATCGGATGAAAACTCTAAATGAAGGCTGCCCATTTGATATGTCGGTCAGATATTTGGGGTTGGCTAAGTAAATGTCTAATACTTTGTTGATCGGTCTTAATCATAAACTCAGAACCCATTAAGTAGTGTTTCCATTGTCTTAAAGCTTGTACTACAGCTAATAATTCTTTATCATATGTGGAATATTTAAGTTCGGAGGGTTTCAGCTTACAACTAGAATAGGCTATGGGATGATTATCTTGCATAAGTACGGCTCCTATTCCAGATCCGCTAGCATCAGTAACTACTAAAAAGAATGTTCTATTAAAATCAGGCACTTGTAATACAGGAGCATGGGTTAATGCATGTTTCAATAAGTCAAAAGATTTCTGTTGATTATCAGACCAATGATAAACAATATTTTTCTTTAAAAGTTTAGTCAAAGGCAAAGCAAGTAATGAAAAATTTTACACAAATTTCCTGTAGAAACTAGCAAGACCTAGAAAAGAACGTAACTCATGCACATTTTTGGGTATAGGCCAGTTCAATATTGCTTCTATCTTCTTAGGGTCAACCTTAATACCATCTGATGATACAATATGACCTAAATATTCAATTTCTGTTTTAAAGAACTCACTCTTTTTTCGATTGGCATACAATTGATTATCTTTCAACAACTTGAAAATCAAGGACAAATGTTCATAATGTTCTTTCTCATTTTGACTAAATACCAAAATATCATCAAAGAATACAATAACACAATGCTGATATTTCAAAAATATACGGTTCATCATTCTACTAAATGTAGTAGGCGCATTAGTCAATCCAAAAGGCATCACTAAAAATTCATAATGACCAAATTGTGTTCTAAATGCAATCTTGAATATGTCAGACTTATCTAATCTCACCTGATGATAACCAGATTTAAGGTCTATTTTACTAAATATGGCAGAACCTTGCAGTTTATCCATAAGGTCATCGACTCTAGGAATTGGATATCTATTCTTTACAGCGATCTTATTTAAAGCTCGATAGTCAATGCACATACAATAAGTATTATTATTCTTCTTTACTAACAAAATAGATGCACCAAATGGAGAACTACTAGGTCTAATCAATCCTCTATTTAGTAATTCCTCAACTTGATTTTGAATTTCTTTTTGCTCTATCTGGTTATGCCTATATGATGCTTTACAAGGTGGTTGTGTACTAGGAATCAAATCTATTTTATGATCTTCTGGACGTGAAGGAGCCAGGTGGTAGATCTTCTGCAAAACAGTCTTTAAAGTGTGCAAGAAATTCTTTATGCCTAGGGTGCATATGATTTTCTTTAACTTGCAGTTCATTCACCCAAATTAGATAAGATTTACTACTTTTGCGTAATGCACGTTTAGCTTGAGTATGCGAAAGCAGTGGAAAAGCACTAGATGCATGCATACCATACAATGTAATATGTTTTCCTTGAAATTGAATATTAATTGAATGTGTGGAATAATCTATATCAGGGTTATGCTGATGACGCTAAGGCATACCTAAAATAATATCACTGGTCTGTAATGGTACAACTAGAAAATTCCTTCTTTCAGTGTATTCACCAATTTGAATTTCTAAGTCATGCACCTCTTGTGTTCCATTATACCTTGTGCCTAAAAATGCTGCTTTAATGCGATAATGCGTAGGAACAGTTTGTAATTTCAATTCTTTCACTAACTTTGCAAAAATAAAATCATGAGTACTACCATCATCATGCAAAATAATCTTTTCTTTTTCATGCACTAAACATTTCATTGTCAATAAAGAATGTGGAGTTGGCATACCTGGTAAAGTATCTGAAGGAGTAGTAATGTCGTCTTCATCTTCCGTGAAATCAAGCATTTCTTCATGTTCATCATCTTCCATTGCTCCAAGGTTGGTGGAATTTGTAACACACTATAGGTTTGGCTTTAGATACATTGTTTGCAATGGCAGGAAGTCTAGGAATATTAGGATTTGGCTGTGGAATTGGCTTGTGGTTTTGATTGGTATTGGATGGTAAAGCAGGTGGTTTTTCCCAAGTTTTACGGAAAGATGATGAAGGAAAACGGCCTTGATTAAATCTTCTAAAATTTGAGTTGAATTGCTTAGATCCATAGTTACCATTGGTTTGAAATTGCTGTGGACGCTTGTCTCTTCCTCGAAGCTTGTCTTCAGTGTCATGAGCTAAAGAAATTGCGTCTTCAAGAGTTGCAGCTTGAACATATTGACTTCAGCGTAGTAATGCCCAAGTAATCCAGACATATACTTGCGCTTGTGTGTTGCTTCAGGTACGTTTTCAAGCATGCGTAACTGGAGTAATGCATTCCAAAAGCATTCGGTGTACTGAGGAATAGGCTCACGATCTCGTTGCTGAAGAAGGTGCCATTGCTTTATGGCTTTTTCATGGAATTGTGGAGGAAGGAAATTCTGCATAAACTTCTTCTTGAAATTCTCCCAGGTAGTGGGACAATCTATACTCTTACAAACCACGGTCCACCAAAGAGATGCTCTATCCACTAAATAATTAGTGACACACTTGATTTTATCTTTTTCTGCGTATGTTTCCTCATGAAAGTAATCATCAAACTGACTGATGAATGCAATAATAGTTTTTCCATCTCGAGTGTCATTGAAAGTACAGAATTTAAAATTTCTTTTACTTATCTTTGTTTCTTTGCGGATGGATTGAGCTTCGAGAGTCGTGTTGATGGTACGTCGGATAAGATCTTTAGATTGTGGTTCCTCTTTGTCGGTAGTCGATCTTTGTAAATTAGCCAATTGAACTTGCAACGCTTGCCGAGCTCGTCATTCTTCATCCAACTGCATCATAATTAAATCCAGCTTTTGCTCCATCGTAGGTTCAGGAAGATCGCTTTCAGCCATTAAATCATCCATATGTGGTTCCGTCATCCTGCAAAACTTAAAAAAAAAACCTCACACTCTCAAAATCCAATTAGCCGGATGAGCGTAGCTCAAGATCGGGTGTACAAGGCTTATATATTTTTGTGTGTGGCTTTCACAATCTTCGTCTTTGGCTATTGCGGGATTTGTGATCTTTGAAAAATCTGCGTTTTATCCTTCTGCTGTGTTGAAAATGGTTCAGCAAGCCTGCGTATGCGAACAATACCTTCCAAAGAACAACTTTGTAGTTCGGAGTTTCTACGCAGAAACAGTCCTTCTAGGAGTTTTGGACAGAAGTCAGTTCTGACTTCAAGTGACTTGTCTGACTTGCAGAGTTGCAAACTTATGTGACTTGCAGAGTGCCAGAACTTGTAGAACTTGAGTGACTTGGAAGACTTGCAGAATTTGAACTTTGTAGACTTGCAGAACTTATATGGCTTGTGTGATTGGAAGCTTAAGAGACTTAGCTTATAGCTTATATGGATTAAAATGGAAAAATTTAGGGGGGGGCCGTTTTTCAGCTGGCGAAATTCATGCGGACCTCCTCTAATGCCGTTTTTTGACGAATTGAAGAATTTAAGCTTTTTAAGCTTACATTGTTGAGTGTTGAAATGACTTGTTTTTTGGCTGTTTTTTGTTGTTTTTGAGAGCTGAATGGTTGATTTTATGAGATGATTGATTGGTTTGGAAGTGGTTTGAGAGTGTTTTGGATGATATTGATTGTGTTTTGGAAGTTCATGATGTTTACTATAAAGATGTGAGGTTCTGTGATGTTCTGATAGGTTCTGATTGCTTCTGTATACCTTCTGTATAGCTTCTGTTTTGTTCTGTTTTGTTCTGTTTTCTCTCTGTAAGGAGGGATGGAGTATTGATTGATGAATATTGAGATCTTGTGAAAGCTTATTGAATAGTTTTCGAGAGTTTGGAATGGTTTGAGTATGAGTTATGAGGTTTTGATGACCTTCTGTAACCTTCTGTAGGTCTTCTATAGAGCTTCTACTTCTGTCTCTGTTCTGTTCTGTACTGTAGCTGTTCTGGTACTGTACTGTGACTGTTCTGGTACTGTACTGTGACTGTTCTGTATGCTTCTGTATGTGTTCTGTTGGATGAGAGTGTAGCTTGGGAAAGTTTTCTAGCCTTGGAAAGAGGTGAATACAAGTGCAAAAGAGCTGAAGGAAGTGAAAGAAGTAGCTGCTGAAGACTTAAGTGAAGACTGGAGTGAAGTGACAGTAGTGAGCTATGAAAGGACACTGTAGTGGCTCTGGTGACTCTTCATATCAGACATACCTCTTGGGAGGGGTATCCACGACCTAAGAAGGATTATTGAGTGTGATTATGAGAGATTGTAGTGAGGATATGATGTATTATTGATGGAGAGAGAGAGAGAGAGAGAGAGAGTCAGAGATAGCCAATTTTACTGAAACAGAGTGATTGTATATGAGAGATTGAGAGAGAAGACTATGAAGATATTGAAGATGAATACTATGTGATGTATTTCCATTCAAAGATGGTGTATTCCTTTGCTTTCTTTGTTATATTGATGGATTTTGTGAAGATATTGAAGAATATGGTTGATTCTATCAAACCCGTGGGAGATCTACATGATGCTGCATGAAGATTTGTTGTGCCTGGTGTTCTTTTCTTCATTGTGATCATATAACACCTAATAAAAAAGCTTGTTGATGTTACAAGATAGATTTTCTTGCAAGAGAATTCCCTTTTCCTTGGTGTTCCTCTTGGGGCTCCATACACTAAGCTTATTAAGCTTATCAAGCTTATTTAAGCTTTTAAGCTTGTGGATTTTCAAGACTTATCTCTCTGTTTGTTGACGACTTGAAGAAGAGGATGTAGGAGTGGTCCTCCGTCGTTGTAGGTCAGTCCTTCGTGATCTGAGGATGGAAATAGAGGTTCTTGACCGCCAGGAATCCACCCGTATCGACCGGTAGCGATTGGAAGCTCTTGATCTCATCTTCGCTCTGATACCACTGATGCACAGATCAGATGCCGTACGCTTGCGTAGTGAATGCCGAAAGGTTCCCAAGAACAAAAGAACTCTACTTTTTGCACAAAACTCAAGGTAAAAAACATGCACGACATGAACAAGAGACCAATTGGGTGCAATCTCCCCCCATGCCTTGTGTGAGCGCTCCACAAAGCATGTATTTTATATATTAATCATCTTCAAGCTCAAATGCCCAAATTACAAAATAGCAAGCTTTTAGCTTTTGAGTTTGCTTTAGCACAAAATAGAAATAAAGCTAATGGGCGGTGCCCAAAGAGTCAAGTGTACCCAATACAATGTCCAAGTACAAATAATATAATCGTGCGTCCATGCGCATACAAAATAATAAATAAATATCCAACACCTCAATAAATAGGCGCGACAAAATATAGACGCCATGCCTAAGGTATGCGCCCATCAAAATATAAGTAATAACTCGAATACTCGCTATCCTTCAATGCTTTCCTCCGCCACTGCTGCTATCTCTACATATCAACTGAAGCATTCACAATCGTTAGTAAAATAATACAATTAAACTGACAAAAGTGAATACCTAGCAGTCTTTAGCTACATAAATAAATCAACTGGTTAGAAATCAATCCTAACCTTAATTTATTACGAGTGCGCACTCTAAACTCATAAACGTTTATTAATTTAATATGCATTTTGCAGAATCACCCGCTATGGAATCACCCATGTACACACTAAATTAATGAAACGCCCGAAAAGGATAGGCATCCCCATCAACTTCTCGCACAAAGAATCCACTTTGTGTATGAGCCCCGGTCATCAAAGTTTACGGAATCCACCATGGCACGGAATCCACCGTGAAATATGCCTCCTGGCATCACTCACATAAATGTAGTAGGACCTAATTAGACAACTAAAGCTATCGAGGAAAGTGCAATGGACGTGACTTGGATCCATTCTATAGAAGGGTGGTCCTAGTTAGCTAGGAACTTTTCTCAAAAGACATGATAATGAAACTATGAAGACCTAGAGTCAGTTGAGTTAGAATCCCGATTTATGCTGTTTTAGGGGAGCCGAGTGGGACTATGCCTTATGGGCAGAGAGGTTGAGCTTCGCATCCCTCTCGTTTCCCATTCTCCATGAACCAAGTGCAGCATAAATCCGCTTCGACTCTATTGCTCCTACGCAAAGTGGGTTATCTGGAGCTCGATGCTAGCTACTTCCTAGAGACTTGGCTGATAGGAAAGAAACCCTCCCTTCAGGTCGGTCCTAAGTGGGAATGGCCGGATACTTTGGCTTCGGGGCAGAATCGGGAAGACCTAGATCACAAATCCTGTGACATTCCTTGTGAGTGCCAGGTGGCACTTTCTAGACTCCCCTCCCGATGGATTGCTAAGACGTGTTCCACAAGTGGACAAGTGGACACATTACAAGGGATTAGATGAGGAAGTGAATAAGAGTGAACTCTTTCAAGTGCTAGCTTTACCTATAGTAGAGGAGCCACATGAAGATGAATAAGTTAGAAATGAAGAGTTTTATGATCCAATGGATGGGTTTCCTTTTGATCTAGTTCCTTCCATGATTTGCTTGATATCTCATGATGCTAGTAGAGGTGAAAATCCTCTTTGGTTTAAAGGTATATCAATGGCAAGATTGCCTATATTTGGAAGGGCTAAAGATATTACCTAAGGGTATAGAGATACCATTGAGGTTAAAGGTTGTCAATGGGGCTTTTGAAGCTAGCATGAAGTATGCCCATGCATTTCTATTTAGCTTTTACCATCATGCAATATACAAGCTGATTTGGTAGCCTTAGAAATGGGACCCATTGACATAGCATTTAGATGTAATTGATTGAAAATAATTGGTAGATGTACTATGTATTTTAATACCATAGAATTGAAATTTTCTTAGAATGGACAACTAATTACCTTGCATGGAGTGAATAATAAGTATATAAAGCTCATTCCCACGAAGAACTTAAAGAGAGAAATCAATATCAAGTCTTGTGTATTTGCCATTCTTCTTTCTAAAGAGAATGAAGATCAGCCCACACCTACTCAAAAAAACAAGAATTAAATATTCAATAAATTGTTAGAGAAATACAAATATATATTTCAGCCCCCATGTTCATTGCCACCTAAAAGAGAGGTCATTAGTCTCTAATACCAAGCCATTAATAAACCTCTATATAGGTTGTCAAAGTTTGAGCATAAAGAGGTGGAGTGATAGGTTAAATTGTTGCCGCAAATGGGTTTGATAGAGCCTACTTAGTCACCTTTTGCCTCTTCGATACCTTTAGTGAAGAAGAAAGATCGAAAATTTCGCATTTGCATTGATTATAGAGAGTTGAATAAGTCTACCATTAAAAAAAAGTATTCCATTCCATGCATTGATGATCTTCGTGATGATTTCAAGGATGCCAAGGTCTTTTTAAAGATCGATCTATATTTAGGATAGCATCAAATTCGCATGACAGAGGGGGATAAGTACAAGACCACATTAAAAAATGAGAGGGGATTGCATCCATTTCTTGTGATGCCTTTTGGTCTATCAAATGCTCCAGTCACTTTTTAGACTTTCATGAATAAGATTTTGTAGCTATTCTTATTCAAGATAGTTCTTGTCTTTTTCAATGATATCCGCAACTATAGTAAATCCAAGGATGAGCATTTAAAGCATGTAAGGGAGGTGTTTGATACATTGAGGAAGTATAAATTCTTTGTAAAAGAATCCAACTATTCTTTTATGAAGGATGAGGTGGAATATTTGGGCCACATTGTCGATGAAGTGGGATTATGATGTGGACCCAAAGAAGGTGAAATGTGTCAAGAATTGGCCTATCCCTATGACTTCTACATCTTTGAGATGTTTCATGGATCATCTTCTTTCAACGAGCTGAAGTCTATGTTAGTTTTAGCACCCATTTTAGTGTGTCCAATTTTTTTCTAAAGAATTCACTATATGTATGGATGCCAGTGGTAGAGATATTGGGGCTATTCTATATTAAAATCATGAAGTAATTTCTTTTAAAAGAAAAAAATTGGACGAGAAGGAACTTCAACTCCATATTTATGAGCATGAAATATTAGCCATTCTACACGCAATCAAAAAGTCTATGGCAGCCATTTTAAGGTCAAGAGTGATCATAGAGTATTGAAATATTTTCTTTCTCAGTCCACTTTATCTCCTAAACAACGTCGATGTTTGTCGTCTATACTTTAAGGCTATGACGTTGATATCTCCTACATGACGAGTAAAGGCAACATTATGACCGAACACTTTGTTAAGAATATGAGCATGCTCACTTTTTTCTATTTCTACTTTATACAAATAATAGATGGAGCCCCGAAAGGAACACCAAGGAAAAGGAAATTCTCTTGCAAGAAAATCTATCTTGTAACATCAACAAGCTTGTTTTTCATATTTCATATGATCACCACAAAGAAAAGAACACCAGGCACAACAAATCTTCATACAGCATCATGTAGATCTCCCACGGTTTTTAATAGAATCAACCATATTCTTCAACATCTTCACAAAATCCATCAATAGAACAAAGAAAGCAAAGAAGTACACCATCTTTGAATGGAAATACATCACATAGTATTCATCTTCAATATCTTCATAGTCTTCTCTCTCAATCTCTCATATACAATCACTCTGTTTCAGTATAATTGGCTATCTCTGACTCTCTCTCTCTCTCTCTCTATCAATAATACATCATATCCTCACTACAATCTCTCAAAATTACACTCAATAATCACTCTTAGGTCGTGGATACCCCTCCCAAGAGGTATGTCTGATATGAAAGGTCACCAGAGCCACTACAGTGTCTCTTCACAGCTCACTACTGTCACTTCACTCTAGTCTTCTCTTGAGTCTTCAGCAGCTACTTCTTCCACTTCCTTCAGCTCTTTTGCACTTGTATTCACCTCTTTCCGAGGCTAGAAAACTTTCCCCAAAGTCACACATACATTCCACAGAACACTTACAGAACAGTCTACAGAACAGTACCAGAACAGCTACAGTACAGAACAGAACAGAAACAGAACAGAAATAGAACAGAAACATAAGCTCTACAGAAGACCTACAGAAGGTTACAGAAGGTCATCAAAACCTCATAACTCACTCTCAAACCATTCCAAACTCTCACAAACCATTCACTAAGCTTTCACAATATCTCATTCTTCATCAATCAATACTCCATCCCTCCTTACAGAAGACAATCAGAACAAAACAGACCAAAACAGAACAAAACAGAAGGTATACAGAACCAATCAGAACCTATCAGAACATCACAAAACCATCACCAAACATCATGAACTTCCAAAACACAATCAATATCATCCAAAACACTCTCAATCCACTTCCAAATCAATCAATCATCCCATAAAATCAATCATTCAGCTCTCAAAAACAACAAAAATCATCCAAAAAACAAGTCATTTCAACACTCAACATATCCCCACACTTAATAAGGAAGCGTCCTCGCGACCCAGGAAAAAGGGAATACAAGTTCATTGACAAGCTTCACTTTGATCTTCATTAGCTTCTTACAAGGAATCCATCCACCACAACCCCAACTTATAACCTGTTTCTGATATAAAAATACAAAGAAAGGAAAACTCTTTTGAAATTAACACCTCTTATTAAACTAAAAATCACCACAAATTTGTAAAGGATATAAGAGTTTGCTTCTTCTTCATCACCATCAGCTTTAATTCTCCAACCACGACCCCATCTCGACAAATCTCCAAAACATAGCTCGTACACAAAATCCAATAGGAAACCACCACGTTCGTTTGACATACATGAACTCACAACACAAACACTAATACACAACACAACCATCTGAATGACTTCTTCAAAAAGAAGAGTTTGGCATTAAATAGCTTGCACCATACATTGGAAAGGTATCAATGAAGATGATCCCTCTTAAAAGATTGATGTTGTCGGAATCGATCCATAGATAAGGATTCATCTACAAAGTTTTTGGGAGGATTTTGAAAAAATTGGAGACAGCACATCCTTTCCAATAGGACCAAGTATCTGCTAGGCAAACAGAGGGCATGAAAATACAATATCTCCAGCTGCTGAGAATCAATGCTAACATTGACATTCATGCACAACTTTGGGATAGGCTTTGAATCAGTATGAGAATGCCTATGCATATACGCCAGGTACCAAGCAAAGTGAGCAGTTAATCTCACTGAGGGATCTGCAGACTATGAATATTGTTGGGCAAAATGAACATAGTTTTGATAAGCTTGACTGGAAGCTGTCCATTCCCCTGGAATTACTGGCCAATTAATCTGCGGTCCTGTAAGGCAATCATCCGAACTCCATCCCCTTCTTCTGGAAATTTGAGTATCAAAACGGTGTTAACTGATAAATAGGAAATGTAGAGGGTACATTAATGAGGGGTGAAGGACAGGGTGGAGAAGGGGAAAATACCCTATCCTCAATAAAGGAACAGTAAGTAAAAATAGGAATTTGAGGGAAATTGGAAGGTTGGAAAAGAAGTGGTAAAATTACTGTGGAATTAGATTGACAAAGGGAAAAATATATACAGCATAGCGGTGAGCCAATTGTTGGTAATAAAGGAGGGTAGGAACAGAAGGTCCCAAAAGAGATCGTCTATGATAGGCATCAAAGAAGATAGCATCAAATGGATTATGTTTGGAAAGATAGGTTAAGAGATCCATCCTCAGTTGGTTAGTACGCTGTACAAAGGTAGGAGCTGTGTTTTGTCTTTGATTGAGGACCACCGAATCAATCATGGAATGCCACGAATTATCCTGACAATCAACCACTTTGGAGGAATAACTCTGAAACATATCAGCTATGCGCAACTCCAAATGATTGACATATAGAACAGCCTGTAAGACCACATCCCCCACATACCATGCCATATCTACCTCATCTGGAATTAACAAATCTCCACGGAGATACATGTATGACATCAGCATGGTGTCTGGCGTGACAGAATCTTCAAAGAGCATTCTAACTACCTCTGTCAACAACTCAGCAGACCAAGCCCCACTCCAGCCATCCTCTGGAAAAGGTAAATCCATCATGGAAAGCTTCATATAGAAGACCAACTTCTGTAAGTGGTAGTGGACAAAGAAAGAATGGTCTGGTAAGACAAAGTCTTGAAATTGCTCAAAGGTAGACCATAAAAAGTCCATTCGAGACTGCAATCTTTCCACTTTGTCTTGGAATAGAGGGCACAAAGTAGCCTGTCTCTGTAAGGCAGCCAAGTCCTGCTGTGAAAGAGAGGGAATTAATGGAACAGGAGGGCTTGGAGGAACAGAGCGGGACTTTGCAAGCTGATCTTGCAACTGCTGGATTTGGGAGGCTTGGTTGGCCACTGTGTCATTAGCCATCTGTAAAGCTGAAAGCTTGTCATCTAAAAGAACTTGAAATTCTTTCGCTTCACTGGACATCCTCTCCTTCTCTGCTGAAAGGCTAGTAACCTGTGACTGAGCCTCGAATAACTGGGTCTTTAATGAAGAAATCTCATCGCTTTGAGTGGCAACCAGTTGGGTTTGCTGTTCCATTTGCTTAAATAGATCTGCTAGGGTATCCTTAGCAGATGCTAACTCAGATGTTGCCTTATGCAACTGGTCTTTGGACTGCATGAGCTCCTCATAGAAAGATGCGTACAGCTGTTGAACACAGGCTGTCACTGACAACTCAATGGAACTTTGAATATCCTTGCAGAGGAAAGGAGTGGCATCTCCTGAGACGAGACTGTTCAGGGAAGGAACTGAGATTTCCAAGGATCCTTCTCTATGTGCCCGGAACAGATTATTGCAAGTGAGATACCCAGGGAGTTCACTGCCGGAAGTAGCAGGGATAGACACTGAGGGAAGTACAGCAGGGGCTTTGTCCGCTACCCTCTTCAAGCGTTTGCGCTGTATGACCAGGGGAGGCGGAGAATCATCATCCTCAATGTCAATAGGTGCTGACTCTTCTGAAGGTGGAGGAGGAGGTACTGGATCTGATGCTGGAGGTAGAGGCACAGTCTTCTGTAAACCTGAATAGGTCAAGAAGGCAGACAAATATGATTCGTAGGTAACATTGGTAACATTACCCCTCGTGACTTTAACGAAATGCTGATCCATCTTAGTAAGGAGGTATGTGCTCCAATCAATGGCAACTCCTTTTAGCACCATCCTGGAAGCTGTGAAAAGCTCTTTGGACAAATAATGGGATGGCGTTTTGGCAGGCATGAACCTGTCCTGAAGGAACTGGCACATCGTCTTCCAGACGGGATCAGTAATCATAGAAAACGAAACTCCTGAAGAGTTTATCACTTTTTTAACATCAAGGACTTCCCTTGTCTGCTTCTGCAACAGCTTGAGAATCTCTTCATTAGAGAAGAGCTGACGAGTGGTCACAAAAGGTTCTCCTTTGAAGGGTAAAGACAGAGCCTTCCCTAAGCCTCGAGACGTCAATGTCATAGACATGCCTTGGACTACTCCTGTCTTCTTGCTGTAAGAGGCCAAGAACTCATCACATACGGACGGATCCTCTGGAAGTAATGGAAAAGGAGTGGCCACAAAAGCAGCAAGTCCTGCCTTCGTGAGGGGCTCAAAAGTAAGTAGGGACGAGTAATCCCTACTAACTAATGGGACGTACTGGATAGGGGGAGGAGCATGAGAAGGCGCCATTCAGATGGTTACACACACACCACAAACACAGACAATCAAAGTGAATGCCTGCAAACTAACAGACAAAAACCAAGGATAAGAGAATTACCAATCAAACATGACCCGACCTACTAACCCCAAGCAAACCACATCCTAGAAAAAAATTGACATGACCTTGAGACAAATGCGACCGAAAGCTTCATGCGATGCATCAAACAAACACCCGGAACCCCGTATCAGGCAATAAAAGAAAAAAAAAAACTGCATACCGTACCCGTAACCGTAACTAAGACAGGAAACCAAAACCATACCATATCCAACACAACATCTGTGATAGAACCAAGACTGGACCATGGAAAATAACATTAAGAACTGCATATACCCATCCCACGAAACGGTTCATTAAAAAGGGGATTAAGTGCAGTGAGGGGGGAATTAATTTAATGAAGGGTTGATTTTAATCAATTATTAAAAATGGGTGAATTTTTATTAGGTGATAAACCTTAACAAAAAAACGGCGGTTCCTTATTATAAATTTAATTACCAATTATTAGGTTAAACCGGTGCTTTTATTCGATTCCCGGACTTCGATTCCCGACTGGGTCTCTAAATGCAATTCATTGATTATAATTAAAGTGATGTGGAGCGCTTTTTTGCCAGCGCGTGCTCATGTGACGGCTGGTTGATTTTAATTAAAATTTTAGAGTGAGCGCGGCGAAGTGAACGGCTGGTTGATTTTAATTTAAAAAAAAGTGTGTTTAGCGCGAATGCGCGTGCCATGGTGGGTGAAGGAAAGGGTTTATTTTAACAATTAATTTGTGATTAAGGGGGAAAATAAATAAATAAATCACAGAAAATAAATACCTGGAAGGGTGTGTATGAAATGCAGGAATGCGCACGGAAGAGTCCCAGTAAAGGAAAAGCAAAAAGCACTGATGAAACAACAAACAACACCTTAGCAGATGTGTTAATTTGGTTTATGTTGGTTTTTTATTTATATTTATTTTATTTTATTTTTAGTTGTAAATTTTTATGTTGGAATAAATGGAAAATGAGCAAGGGAGGTGAGGAGAATTTTTTTGAATGTTTTTAGAAATTTTTAGAAATTTTTACAAAATTTTAAATGATTTTTCCATATTTTTTGGCAATTTTATGGGTAGTTTTAGGAAAGATGGATTTTTCTAAAATTATAGGAAAGGTAGTTCCTAGCAGACAAAGGTCCAAAACTGGGCAACAGACAGAAGGAATTTTTAGAAATTTTTTGAAATTTTTTAAATGGAAAAATTAATGTAGTGATTAATTAAGTCACATTAATCATATTAGTCATAAGTCAATTAAGTCAAGTTAATCAGGTAAGTTAACCTAAGTCTAGTCTGGTAAGTTAACCTAAGTCTAGTCTGGTTAGTCTACCTAGGTTAGTTAAGTTAGGTCTAGCTACGGTCTAACTAGGTTAGTCAGTTAAGGGCTAACTAGGGTCTAATTAGCTTAGGTTAAGTTAGGATAGTGTTAGGTCTAGTTTTAACTAAACTAGAGTTAGTGGTAAGTTAGGTTTAGTGTTAACTAAACTAGAGTTAGTTAGGTAACCTGGGAGGGAGGTGGTGGAGGAGGTGGAGGTTGGAGGGAGGCGAGGGGAGATGGAGGCGGCGCCGGCGGCAACCAGGCGGGCAGCGGCGAGGTGGCGCGATCGTGGCGGCGAGGGGTCCAGCGCGACGTGGGCGGCCGCAGGCGGAAGGGGCGGCGACGGCAGGCGTTCCGGGCGCGGCGACGACGACCACGGGGGAGGGGGCGACAGCGGCGAGGACAGAGGATGGCGCTGCGACGGCCGACTGGGGGGAGGAGGTGGAGTGAGGGAGGAGAAAAGGAGGAGAGGGAGGAAAAAAGGGGGGAGGTGGCGGCAGGAGAGAAGGGAGAGGGAGGAGAGAAGGGAGAGGGAGGAGGGCAATGGAGAGGAGGTGGAGATGGAGGAGAGGGAGAGGAAGGAGGGCAATGGAGAGGAGGTGGAGATGGAGGAGAGGGAGAGGAGGGAGAGGAAGAGGTTACGCAAACAGAGAGAGAGAGAGAGAGAGAGAGAGTGAAGCAAGAACAAGAGAGAGAAGAGAGAGAAAGAAGAAGAAAGAGAAGAGAGGAGAGGTGGTTGAGAGTCGGGGGGGGGGGGGGGGGAAGGGTGTCCGTTGGTTGGTTTTTTTTTTAAAAAAAAATTGTTTTTTTTTAAAAAAATAAAAGGTGGGCGGGCAGGGGTAAGGGAGGATGGGCGGGGTCAAGAGGGGGCGGATCCCCGTCCCGCGCACGTGCGCGGGGCGGGGTAAAAAAATTTGCCGTGACGGGATTGAAACGACACGGGGATGACGGGACGGGGTACGCGGACACGACTGGGGCTCGTGGAGATTCGTAAAATCGAAAAAGGGCGCGTTCACGCGCAAAACGAGCGCGCGAATACACGTAAAAATAAAGAAAAATTAATAACTCCCAATCCGGATGTCAAAATGAAATATCGTAAAAACGAAAAGTGGACAGGACGACAGGGGGGAAACAAGAAAAATATGGGACAGGGGTTCCGGAAGGGGTAAAGGGCGTTCACGTGCAAAAAACACAAAAAACGAACCAAAAACGCAATTTAAAAATTAATATCGCAAGATCCATGCATCGGAAGGAAGTTCAGAAAAAAGGAAAAGTGTGCAGAAAGATGTGCCCAACAATCTTATCATGTCAAAACATAATTCCGACTAAGGTAAGACGCGTGCACATGGGAAAAACCTAAAAAACAAACCCGTAAGTGGGATCGGAAATTAATATCGGACGAACCGTTCACCGGAATGACATAAAGTAAGAAGAAAAAATGTCCGCAGGAAGGAGTGGCACAGGGTTATCACGTCAAACCACAGTTCCGGCGGAAATAGGAGGGGTTCACATGTGAAAAACTCCAAAAATACTCCCGAAAACTCATTTAAAAATTAATAAGTAAAAATCCAGAAGTCGAAAAAGGGTGGTGGAAAAAGGAAAAAGGTAGGGGAAGGCACGGGGGACACGGTTGTCAAATCAAATTGGAATTCCGATACCAATAGGGCAGGTTCACATGGAAAGATGTCAAAAATACACACGAAAAAGTCTTAAAAAATCGGAAAATTAATAACGGACAAACCGTGTATCGGAATGATGCGGAATAAAAAGGAAAAATGTTAGGGGAAAAGCGTTGGTCAGGGCTATGACGTCAGATCACGGTTTCGAAGCAAGAAAAGCATGTTCACATGGAAAACCGGCTAAATTGCGTAAAATGCTTCAAAAATTAATAACTCAAAAACCGTGCACCGGAACAGGGGTAGGTAAAAAGGAAAAATGGTCAGCTGAATGGGGGGAACAGGGATATAAGGTTGGATTGGGACTTTGGTGAACGTAGGGTGCATTCACATAGTAGGACCTCAAAATCAGGGAATGAAGGAAAACGGCAAGGGAACAGCCCCAAGGGTGGGTGGAACATAACCGGGTGGGTGGGAAGGGACCCCAGGAGGGTAAAAGCAAGTCATGGTATACATGCATGAGCAAGATAAGGCATATGCAAATGGGTATGCAATGTAGACGCGCAGGGACGCGTCCCCACACTTAAAACCTTAACGGATAGGGTTAACCGAGCAACAGGGACCTAGGACCATGCCATAGACCATCCACTAACTTCCCCACACTTAAAACATGAACATCACTAAGAAACAGAAGTTGTAGGGTTAGAAAAACTTGGCCCGTTTCGTCAAAAATCAAGGTTGAGTGTCGATGGCACGTCTAGTGTTGTTGTCGGCGCTAGAGGGACCAAGGCATCTTCTTGGCACACGTTCGTCATGGAAGGGACCACGCAGCAGCACCCAGGGAGGTAGCTGATGGAAGGAATCGCAGGAAATTCGTCGATAATGAGGGATATTGCGCTCAACTCACAGTCACTCAAATGAAATGAAAGAACAGTCACTCGCCCCATGACTAATATCACTTGAGGAAGCATGATTAAAACCCATATCTCATATCCAGTTGAGGAATTGACAAGGGGGGAATGGTGCAGAAGCATGCCAGGGTGCACAGTTGATGGTGCATTAGTGCATCCAACCCATCTGGCATAAGTGCAAGGAGGAAGGCAAGGGAGCCTTACAGTGCAGTGTACAGAACAAGGTGATGTGTCTTGTGATGATGGCAAAGACCCATCTCGTAGGTGCACAGGGAAACTGGAACATACCTGACTCCAAGTGTCGTAACGTCCCTCAATCTCACCTCTCGGTAATTGATTGAAGAAACTCCAGTCACACTCAACCCACCCTCTGTCTCACGCTCTGTTGATAGATACAGAAGGGCAGCCTTTTCCTGAAACCCATTGATGTAATCCTCACAGTCACTTGTGCAAAGATTGTATGCCTTGTGCGCATTTGATGGTGCAACTGTGCATCCCGCCCTGTGCCGGCATACGGTGCAAGAAGGAAGGCAAGGGAGCCTTATGGTGCAGTGTACAGAAACAAATTGTGCTTTGTGCTTTGAGAGGCCCATCCCGTGCGTGCAACACTTCATTCACACTTCTCACCTCTCATTCGATTTGAAGGGAAAAGACTGGTCTCTCGCCCCACCCTCTGTCTCACTCTCTGTTGATAGATACAGAGGGGAACCCATACTCACTTCCCCATCCGGTTAGGATGAAAGCTCACATCACTCAAGGGGTTGTCGATGAAGATCGCGTCATCAGTTGTTGAAAAGGCGTACCCAGGGAGGTAGCCATCAAATTCGAACATTGTATTGGATAGGAACATGTCGTCTACTAGAGGACAGTTAGTCACTTTGCAAAGAGACCCAGGACACAGTGTACCAAGGGAGGCAGCTTCGGAATTGGATCCGAGGGATATCAATCAATGAATCCACTTTCTGGACTGCTGGGTGTTACACCTTTTTCACAGCCAGCTTCTCGCCCAAGGGTGTTTATCACCTTTTCTTGGAACGAGGCCTGCTATGACAGGGAATTGCTTCCTTTTCTCTCATAACAGATTTGTTTATTTGTTTTTTTTTTCCTTCTTTTTTCTTTTTCTTGTTTTCCCCTATTCCCGAGGGTGTTTCCACCTTTTCTCGAAGGATAGGTCGGCATGACAGGGACCTAAGTCCTTTTCTCCCATGACCGAATGTTGTTTTGTTTTTTTTTTCTTTTCTTTTTTTTTTCAAAGTGAGCAAGGGAATGGTAGAAAGACCATTTGTCAGAACCCACCTCGCCACTGTCGCTGGTGGAAAATAGAGAATAAGAGATCAAGGCTGAAAGGGGGTTTGGAGGGGACAGAGGGTTGCGTCCACCTCATCAGAAGTGGCTGAAGAATGGCTATCAAAAGTAGCATCATAACAAGTACAGTGCCGCGCCAACGAGGCAAAGGATCAAGTGACCGTAATTGTCAAGATCCCCAAGGAGGGAAGTACTTCTTCAGGCGATATCCATTAATCAGAAAGGGATCATCAGAGGCATCAACGGTCTGTACTTGGACAGAACCATTAGGGTTGACTGCAAGTACCTTATAGGGGCCCATCCACCGCTGTTGGAGCTTGCCAGGAAACTTGCCAAATCGTGAATCATAAGCTAGGACCAAATCACCTTCTTTGAACTCCTTGTGCTTGATGAAGCTGTCATGGTAAGCCTTGCGTCGAGCTTGCGTGGCTTCCATGCACTGTAAAGCCATCCTACGAATTTCGTCCAAACATTCCAAGTGCAGGAGACGGCGTTGCAGTGAATCGTCATCCCCCAAACGCTCTTTGATAGCCACTCTTAAAGAGGGTAATTCCAGTTCAACAGGAAAAACAGCTTCTGTACCATACACCAACTGGAAAGGTGTCTGTCCCGTTGCTGCTTTATGGGAGGTTCTGTACGCCCAGAGGGCCTCTGTAAGTCGATCGTCCCAATCACGACGATGTGCAGCAATTGTTCTTGACAGGATCGAGCAGAGGATGCGATTGGTGACTTCGACTTGGCCGTTGGCTCTGGGGTAATAGGGAGTGGACTTACGATGGCGGATCTTATACAACTCTGTCAACTCGTCCATGACTTTGTTAAGGAAATGAGTGCCTCTGTCACTTACCAGCTCTAAGGGACTGCCAAAACGGGTGATGATATTCTCGTACATGAACAGGGCCACGCTGTTACCATCGTCCCGCTTAAGGGCTTTAGCTTCACACCACTTTGTGACATAATCCGTACATACGAGGATGTATCTATTCTGCTTCCTTCTAGTGGGAGGATCGATCGGACCTACGAAGTCAATGCCCCACTTCTCAAACGGCTTCAACGGAAGAATAGGTTGCAATGGCATGGCACTTGTCTTGGTGGGTTTCCCCATTCTTTGACAAGCATCACATCTTTTACAGTAATCATAGGCATCCTTATGAATGGTAGGCCACCAATATCCTGCTAGCAGAGCCTTCCTGGCTGTAGCTTCTCCTGCAAAGTGACCTCCACATGGCTCGTCGTGGCAAGCCTTCAGAACAATCCCAACCTCATCTCCTGCAACACATCGTCTGAGCACTTCATCTTTGCCTTTCTTGTACAGTGCACCGCCTAGCAGGGTGTATGGGGCTGATTCTAACATGAGCTTCTTCCTTTCCCGACTAGAGATACCAGGAGGGTACTGTTGGGTTGCCAACAGATTAGCAATGTCTGCATACCAGGGAGTTACAGTTTCTACCAAGAATAGGGAAGCATCAGGGAGGTCTGGATCATCCTGCTCCTCGTCTGCTGTTTGTGGGATACGCGACAGATGATCAGCCAGAACATGGGAACGACCAGGCTTAGTAATCACCTCAAAGTCGAACTCCTGGAATAAAAGGAGTCATCTCATCAATCGTCCTTTCACATCTGCTTTGTTCATTAAGAAGGATAGGGCCTCATGATCCACATAAAATTTAAAGTGGGTGGATAGGAGGTAGTGGCGAAACTTCTCCAGGGCAAACACCATTGCCAAGCACTCCAGCTCTGTTACTGTATAGTTCCGTTCCCTATCAGTGACTTTTTGGCTTGCGTAATAGATCGGTTGATCCAACTTCGAGGAGCCCTTTTGGCAGAGGACAACACCTAAGCCTTCAATTGACGCATCAGTGTGTACGTAGAACTCTTTCGTCCAATCAGGAGGTTGCAGGATGGGTGCGTCTATCAGACACTGCTTCAGAGTGTGGAAGGCTTTATCACATTCTTCCGTCCAAGTAAACTCTACATCTTTCCTCAAAAGCTTGTGCAAGGAAGTTGCCTTTGTCGCAAAATGGGCTATGAACCTTCTGTAGTAACCCACATGACCTAAGAATCCCCTCAACTGTTTGAGGTTGGTGGGTGCTGCCAGAGCTGCGATCTTTTCAATCTTTGCAGGGTCTGTTGATATCCCTTGTGCAGAGACAATGTGGCCCAATAAGACTCCAGAAGAGACCCCAAAGATGCATTTGTCGGGGTTGAGGGAAATCCCATACTCCCGGCATCGGTCAAAGCATTGTTCCAAATGTCCCCAGTGTTCACTGATCAAACTATAGACACAGAAGTCATCCAAATATACTTCAATGAAGTCGTGCAGATGATTTTGAAATGCGGCCATCATGACTCGTTGGAAAGTAGCAGGGGCATTGCAGAGCCCAAATGGCATCACTCGGTAAGCGTAGGTCCCCCATTCTGTGGTGAAGGTTGTTTTGGATTGGTCTTCTTCTGCGATTTGGACTTGGTTGTATCCACTGAATCCATCCAGAAGAGAATAAAGTTCATGTCCTGCCACTGTGTCCAACAGTTGGTCTGTGAAAGGGATAGGAAAATGATCCTTCTTTGTCTTGGAATTAAGCTTTCGGAAATCCACACATATTCGCAATTTGCCATTCTTCTTGGGTACAACCACGATGGGTGAAACCCATTCACTGTTTGCCACTGGATAGATGAACTCGGCTTCCAGAAGCTTCAGTAGCTCCGCTTTCACCAATGTGGAATAATTCGGGTTCATTCGCCTCTATCGTTGCCGTACTGGCTTGGCATCAGGCTCCAAGTCAATATGATGTTGGCATATTGTGGGATCAATCCCCTTCAGGTCTTTGTAAGACCATGCAAACACATCCAAATTCTCTTTCAACAAGTTGTACAAGGTTAACAACTCCTCTTCTGGGAGACTGCTACCCACCTTCAAGTGGCGTTCAGTGCCTTCTGCATCCACAAAGGTTAACTGCCTTTCACCTTCTACTTCACGAATAAAGGTCCCGCGGACTGCTTCTGGATACAGATCCGACTCCTTCAAGGGAGTGGTATCCTCTCCTGATGTCCCACTAGAACCAACTTCTTCTTTTGGTGGAGACTTAGGTTGCTTCTTAAGACGTTGGAATGGGATTAGAGTTGTTTCGGGTTTGGTTTCAAAATTAATTACCTCTTGGCTTGAAGACTCCTCTTTTGAAGATGACACATCCAAGAACGTCACATAACAGGGACCCTCTAATGCCTGTTGGGTTTGTGGGACTGGTGCTTGTTGGCACGGTGCATCATCATCATCTTTCTTTGGCAAAGATGGGTTAGGATGGCAGGAGCCACACTTAAAAGACGGCTTGCTCTTCTTAATCCATTTCTTATAAAGGTTTTGCATATGAGAAGATCCATTTACCAGACCAAATGGTACCAGCACCATTCTGTCCCGTAGCATGAGCTCGTCGGCTTCTGATGCTTCTGGAACTTCTTCCTCAAATGTATCCTCTTCAGCTGGGATAGATTCTTCTGGCTCACTTTCATAATCTTCTTCGTCCATATCATACCCATCCTCTTCTGTTCCTGCTTCTGCTTCTGCTTCTGTCTCTGTTGCTGCTTCTGCTTCTGCTTCTGCTTCTGCCTCTGTAGGAGCTCTGTAACAGAAGAACAGATTCTCTGGTTCCTCTTCTACCTCTGTCTTTGGCTCTGCTATGGCCATGTAACAGGGAGAACAGTACATCCATGCTTCTATCTCACTGTCAGAAGTGATTTCAGAAGTCATTCCTGGTTCAGGCAGGAAGTATTCACCCATTGATAATGGCTTTGCATCTTTTGGAAGTCGGCTTACAGTATCCACTGTTAAGGAATGTGCCACTGTTTTCTTGGGAAGGATCTGTTTGACAGCATCTTCGTCTGCTGATGTTCCATCCATAACCTCATTAGGAGAATCAGAAGATAATTCCAAGGAGGTGGATCCATGTCCTTTTTGAGAACCATACAGTTTCAGCACCACTTTGTTGGGTCCTCTGCCCAAGGTCAAAGTTCCTTTAAACCAATCCGTCCTTGCTCTGGCTTCAAAAAGCCATGGTCTGCCTAGTAACAGAGGATAGGATGTACCATAAGAGTTTGGCTTCACCACCAAATAGGTCAGCCAATAATCTTTTCCAGCCACTGTAGTCTTCACATATGGGAGAATGCCCAAAGGCTTGATTCTACTCTGATCCGCCAGTCTGATGAGCCATTGGGTTGGTTGCACACCTTGTAGGCCTAGATCCTTCATCGTCACATCCGTCATAATGTTCACTGATGAGCCTCCATCAATTAGTGCATTTGCAATGAAGCAGCCTTCTATCCATACGCCAGTCTCTGGAGTACCTGGATCTAGGAAAGCGTTAGCCACATCCACTTCTTTTACAGGCTCTGGAGCCTTGTTGGACTTTGTTGCTGTTGCCGGAGCAATCCTTAAACCACGTCTTCTTGTCAGTATACTTTTGAATCTTTTCCGGCAACTGGGAGACAACAACAATAATTGTCGGAATGTGAGGTTTGGTTTAAAGGTATCTAGATCTCTGACCAGATCGTATTCCTTAATAGGATCCACTGGCTTTTCTAATCGGTTAGGGAATGGGGCAACACCCATTTTCATTTTCCCTCTTTCTTCCAACAGAGGAATTACAGGAACTTCTTCTGCCACTTCTGGCACGTCCTCCTCTTTTGTATCCTGGACCTCTGGTCCTGTCTCTGTAACTGTCTCTGTAACTCTCTGTGGCACTGTAGGGCTCTGTACGGCACTGTTAGGCTCTGTTCTGTTCTGTTCTTCTGGTGGAAGATTGAACTTCACTGTTCTGGCAGGAGGGTTATTTTCTTTCTGGATAGGTGGTTCCTTCTGCTTTGCACGCGTGATGGCAGCAACTTCCAATTCCACTAAATTGGAGGTAGGCTCTTGGGCCTTGGACGGACTATCAGTAGCATTGTTTTTCACTGGGGCTGGGCTTGGACAGTCTTTTGCAGTGTGGCCTTCTCCTTTGCATCGACTGCATAAGGGCTTGTAATCCACTGACCTTCGAGGATTTGGACAATTTGGTGAAATGTGTCCCTTTTCTCCGCATCTGTAACACTCCACTTCTGATCTCTGACCACCGCCAGACTGTCTTCCTCTGTAACTTTGGGAATGAAATCTTCTGGGTCCGAAATTAGGACCAAACTCTCTAGGCTTGGGTCCAATATCTTGTGTTGTCATTTTGGATTCCAGCAAGTTAAATCTTGCGTCTTCTTCCTTTCTTCTCCTATCATGCATCTCCTTCAGAGAGCAAATGTCCTCTGTATGATTCTTCCGCAAACAGTAGGAACAGAAGGCTCCAGGGATGGTTGGTTTTCGTGTACATTCAGTGGCTAAATGACCTGCTTGATGACACTTACCACACCAAGTATTTGACCGCATCACATCTCTTCCTGCTCCTGCAATGTTGGATATGCTCGCTGTGTTCACTTTCAGCGTCTGTAGTTGCTCTGTAATCACATCCATCAACTCCTTTTTGATGTTTGCAACTGAGTTGGATAAATAATCCTTCAAGCTTTCTCCTCCGGACGTACTGGCAGGAGGGTTTTGAGGAGTTTCGGTAATCACTGCATAAACTGGTTGGGCTGGTACAGAGGGGTCTCTGTTCTGGTTCTGATTCAGAGCTCCTGTTTGAACTGTTGGCTGTTGACTCCAGTTGGTAGGGTTCCACTGTTGCTGTTGATTTGGCATTGAGGAAATTGGTTGGGACCATTGTTGTTGTGGTTGAGCCATCATTTGAGGCATGGATTGTGGCCACTGAGGATTTGGTGCACTGTATTGTGATACCGGGGGCATCTGTTGGTAGGGATAGGGAACAGTCCCTGGGACTGCATTTGGTGGGTACATCATTCCTGGCACCGAAGGAGGTAGGACTCCTCTTCCTGTATTCATTGCTAATCTAGCTTCCACTTCATCGTACAGTCTTGCACCTTCTGTTGCAGCTTGCAGGGTGGCTGGTCTTTGCAACTCCACAAACTTACGGACTTCTGGTTGTAATCCTCTGAGAAACACTCCCTTCTGAATGCCATCATCTAGATTATGGTTAGTCCATCTCTTCAGGATGGATTCCATTCGTGAGACATAAGCTTCTACTCTTTCTCCAGAGGACTGACTTAGGTTCATAAATTCCTCTCTCATCCGCTCTTCAAAACCTTCACGCCTGAATTTAGTGAGGAAGGCCAACTTCAGGTCGTCCCATGTGCCAAAAGTTCCTGCTGCTTGTCTCTCATACCACTGAAACGCCGCGCCCTTGAAAGTGGCGGGGAATATTGCTAACCAATGCTCAGGGGTTCTGGCATTGTTAGCCACACATGCTACCATAAACTCTGCTACATGAAGATCGGGGTCTTCATTGTACTCTCCCTTAAAAACTGGCAATGGAACTACATTCGCTGGTCTGTCATCAATATTTCCAGGACGGATCTGGCTTGGAAGTGGACCTCCAGCAGGAGGAGGAAGGGCTTGATGTGCCATTGGGACTTCTGTAAAGAGTTCCGCAAGGGCGTCAAAGGCGGCTTCTGCTGCGAGCTCGCTCTCGGCTCGGATTCTTGCTTTCTCTCTTTTCACGTACCTCTGGACTCGTTCTAACGCTTGCCTTTTTATTGCGTCATTCATCAGGGGGTTGACTCCACTATGTTGTTAGTGCTCCACAGAGGGTTAACAGAAGGCTTCAGTCTCTGGAGGACTCTCTTGCCAACATTTCTTCTACTTCTTTCTTTTCAACGTCCCTGAATTCTGCTTTCATGCCACTGCACAGAGGAAGGTATTCGGTTCTGAAGGTGTCAAAATGCATACGTCTGAGCATTGTGGTGGTGCCATCATCATAGTAATGCCAGCTTCTGATGGTTTCAACAGTGTATGTTGTGAAAAACACTCTGTCTACCAACTTCTAGTGGGTTGCTAATTGAACAAACAGAAGATTATCAGTACACCAAGCATCCCATGTATCTTGCTGTTGAGCATCCACGAACAAATTCCAACTCTTTTCCTTCTTGTCCCTGTGAACCTCTACAGACCAAGACTCCTGAAGCTTCTTCACAATCTCCCACTTGATGTTGTCTGGAAACTTCTCAATGAATGCCAAATCTTCCATGGATGTTCATTCTCTCTGTTTCTGCTCTTCAGTTTGTTCCCAAACAGTTTGCCACCAAGATGCAAGTTTCTGCTGCTTCAATAGGAAGAGGAAACTGTCCACCACATAGAGCATGCATCATGATGGTGATGTGTTTCCGCCATTGTGGGATGAACTTCTTGTGGAAAGTGGCTTTGATTATGAGGAATTCCAACTCTTCTGTGGAAGAAGGAACTTTACAAACATCCATTGAATTCTTCTCTTCTTGGCAACGCCAATTCCTTCATTTTCAGCCTCTTTTGGTGCTTGTTGATGGCAAGCTTCCCCGGCTGCGCACCAAAAACATGGAGCCCCGAAAGGAACACCAAGGAAAAGGGAATTCTCTTGCAAGAAAATCTATCTTGTAACATCAACAAGCTTGTTTTTCATATTTCATATGATCACCACAAAGAAAAGAACACCAGGCACAACAAATCTTCATACAGCATCATGTAGATCTCCCACGGTTTTTAATAGAATCAACCATATTCTTCAACATCTTCACAAAATCCATCAATAGAACAAAGAAAGCAAAGAAGTACACCATCTTTGAATGGAAATACATCACATAGTATTCATCTTCAATATCTTCATAGTCTTCTCTCTCAATCTCTCATATACAATCACTCTGTTTCAGTATAATTGGCTATCTCTGACTCTCTCTCTCTCTCTCTATCAATAATACATCATATCCTCACTACAATCTCTCAAAATTACACTCAATAATCACTCTTAGGTCATGGATACCCCTCCCAAGAGGTATGTCTGATATGAAAGGTCACCAGAGCCACTATAGTGTCTCTTCACAGCTCACTACTGTCACTTCACTCTAGTCTTCTCTTGAGTCTTCAGCAGCTACTTCTTCCACTTCCTTCAGCTCTTTTGCACTTGTATTCACCTCTTTCCAAGGCTAGAAAACTTTCCCCAAAGTCACACATACATTCCACAGAACACTTACAGAACAGTCTACAGAACAGTACCAGAACAGCTACAGTACAGAACAGAACAGAAATAGAACAGAAACAGAAGCTCTACAGAAGACCTACAGAAGGTTACAGAAGGTCATCAAAACCTCATAACTCACTCTCAAACCATTCCAAACTCTCACAAACCATTCACTAAGCTTTCACAATATCTCATTCTTCATCAATCAATACTCCATCCCTCCTTACAGAAGACAATCAGAACAAAACAGACCAAAACAGAACAAAACAGAAGGTATACAGAACCAATCAGAACCTATCAGAACATCACAAAACCATCACCAAACATCATGAATTTCCAAAACACAATCAATATCATCCAAAACACTCTCAATCCACTTCCAAATCAATCAATCATCCCATAAAATCAATCATTCAGCTCTCAAAAGCAACAAAAATCATCCAAAAAACAAGTCATTTCAACACTCAACAATAGATTAATGATATACAAGAAGAATAATTGCTTGATAAAAATGTAATCATTATGATGAGAGTATTTCAACAAGGAAGAGGTGAAGGGTATCCAAATTTTACATGGCATAATGGATTATTGTGGCATAATGGTCTTATAATTTTACGTGGTGGGTTCAATCATTATAGTTTTGGAAGAGTTGCCTCCAATCAATGAAGATGATCTTATAATTTATGAGTGGAAAAAAATCATTGATAAGAGAGAAAAAGATTTGAGGAATTGAACATTGCTAGAATATCTTATTAAACGGCGGGGTTTGCCTCTTGAAGAGTCTACTTGGCAACACTTCTCTTATCTCAATTCTTTTCCATAGCTTTTACATGAAGAATAGCAAATTTTGGAATATGACACCTTGTTGTATTAGAATTTTATAATGAAATTAATTGACCTAACTTGGTCAATGTTAACCCTCAAATGAACAAGGTGGAAAATGGGGAAAATCTAAAGCAGAAGAAAGAGCCAAGGCAAAAGCGGAATGGAGAACGAAGGCATGCCAAGAAAAATTGGGAAACACAAGAAGTGTGAAAAAGTCCTAAATCAAGGAGAGGCGCTCAAGAAAAAGCACAAGTCAATAATTTTGTAAAAGAGCGCAAGGTGCACTGTGATTTATTTTAAGAGTGTCGGGCTCTGACATGTGCAAATTGTAAATATAGATGGGTGGTAGGAAGGAGGCTAGGAAGATAGGAGAACAATGGTAAAAAGGGGATGACCACCCAAATGGGATTTAGGGCTTTGTATATAAGGTTCAAAAGATGAATGAGAGCTCATTCTTTGGTGTGTGGCAAAGTGGACTCTTCTTCTTCTCTCCTTCTCTTCTCTTTGCTTGCTTGTGTGTGATTGAGGAAGGGAGTGTGAGAGTGTGAGGGAGTGAGCGTGTGAGGGTGAGGGATCAAGGAGGTGAAGCTCTCCATCATCTCCTCTCTTCTTCTTCTCATAGAGAGGGATATCGTGTTGGCTATGTGGGAGGTAGCCATTAGTTCTCATTTGAAACACTTGAACAATAAGTGGTCCGTGGGTCTTGGTGGTAGAGCTTGCACTTGCCTCTACATTTTGGTTCCATTGCCAGGACCAATGGATTCAAGCTTGAGGGCTTGCGTGCTTCAAATCGAGCATCAAAGTAAGGGTTTCACCTCCTGAACTGGAGCTTTGGATAGATAGGAGGTTTTGGGTTTTAATCCATGCTAGAAGTAAGTATTTTTGGTTTTTGATGATTGGTTGAGTAGGAGAAATCCATTCAGTACCCTGCTTTTGATTTTTATCGCATTTATAGGAGGATAGGTAGGAGAAATTAGAGTGGGAATCTTGAAGTTCACTGTTGTAAAACAGCCATGAATAGGGCAATAACAGGAGAAAATGAAAACAAAAGAGTGCTCAGATTGTGTTGGAGTCGAAGGTGGAGTGATTGGGAAGGCTAAGGTGTAGGCCAGTAAGGGCTTAAGGTCTTGGGTGACCAAGAAAAACCTCATTTACAATTTTGGCCGAGAGAGAGAGAGAGAGAGAGAGAGAGAGAGAGAGAGAGAGAGAGAGAGAGAGAGAGAGAGAGAGAGAGAGAGAGAGAGAGAGAGAGAGAGAGAGAGAGAGGGCTTTCAGGTCCAGGACTACATCAGATTTATTGGAGCAGATCGAGACTTTCAGTGAGATTCAGGTATGGAATGCCCTTGGCCTATACTCCTCATTGATTCTTGGATGTTTTGGTAGCTACTAGCAACATCTATCTTTCGATTTTTGGGCAAATAAGCGATCGACTCGGCCATCGAAATCGCATGCCTCCCACAGTGTCTGATTCCCATTATCAGACCAACCAAACCATCTGATTCCCAGAGTCGAACCACTTGGACAAACCCACCTGGTCTGATCGGACACCCTATCTGATTTTGAAAATGAGACACCCCATATTTGGATGTCCAATTCCCAGAATCAGACGCACGAAAAATCGGACCATCTAGAATCGGACACCTATCAAATCAAACATCCAATTCCCAGAATTGGACGCATGAAAATTGGACGCGCGCACAAAAATCAGACCAACCCATAATCGGAACACTCAGACTTGGACCGTCCGATCGTGACGATTGGACCATAGAGTTAGACCAACCCATCTTGTCTGATTGGACATAGTCTATCCAATTTTGAAAATCAGACATTCCATAATCGGACCATTCAGAATAGGACACCCCAAAATCAGACACCTGTCAAATCAAACGTTCGATTCTTAGGATCTAGACTCCCAGAATCGGATGCATGAAAATTAGACCGCAAGAATCGGACCAACTCTAGTTGTCCGATCGGACAGACCTTGTCATTTGATTGTGACAATTGGACTTGAACCTGTCCGATCCCCAGAATTGGACACTGGTAAATCGAACACAGTATTAGAAGGAAGACCTAGGAATTTGATGAACCCTGGCTAATGAGAAGCATGACCCGCATTGGAAGAACCCACCGAACGCCTCACATGTAGTTACAAACCTAGAGATTGTGGTCGAACAATCTGAAAGGGTGTTTGGTGTTGTGGCTTGATTGCAAGTCCCCAACTCAACCTAGACTGATCTGAACGAAATAGGGTAGGAACTAAACGCACGACCCTGTCAAGCCAACATGCAGACAAGAGCATCGAAGCTACATACACTTTGTTTTTTTTCACTCACTCTGAGTTCCACCACTCGAAGCTCAATTCGGGAAAGCTAAAAGCTTGATTTCGCATAGTGCACAGAAAAGAGCACACACCCGTCCCATGCACAAAGTGAGGGTAAGTTGAGGGCTGATTGTAAGTAACAAGGAACACACTTGGACCTAAGGACTTGAAGGAACCCACCAATAAGAGAAGACTCAAAGACATAGAAGGGATATAGAATCCCCAAAGGTAGGACCAAGTAGAGAACACGGCCAAAAATTTGAATACAACAAGGACAGACAATACTATGGAAGTGGATTTGCCCGGCCTTATCAACTTGATTTACAACTTGGCAGAATAGGAAGTCCTAGACATGGAAGGAGGCAACTCAGGCTGTAGAGGCAATGAGGAACTTAACCTAGGAGACTTTCCTGAGGTTGTCCAACATTTAGTGAACCAATATGATGCTCAAACTGAGCGAGAACACCATGGTAGACCGGTAGAGGACATCATAGTAGACCTAGAGGAAGAGAAAAAACTATCAACAAACCAGGAACTTACGCCATAGCTTAAAAATACGAGAGATCAAGAGAGTGCTAGCCTTAGCGAGCAAGAATCGGTTAGAGAGTGAGAGAGTGCTGTTGGAAGGAGATCTCACACTAAGCGAGCTCCTGACAAAGCGGCTGCTAGATAACATGGCTATAGAACAAAAAGCTGCAGCATTGGCAACATCGCTACGGATGGGGTTGGGAGTCAACCAAGGCTCTAAGAGTCAATCAAAAATCCCTGTGGTAGCAAAGCAGTTAGACAAATACCAAGCTACCGACGACCCATACAGCTTCATGGAGCAGTTTGAGTAGGTCTGCGAGGCCAACGGCCTCACTGACTCTACTCAATGCTCCCAAGCCTTTGGATTGTGCTTAGGCAACAAGAGTCGGACCTGGTACACAAGTCTGGATGTTGCGGAGTGTGCCGATTTCAATGGCTTGAAAAATCTATTCATTAAGAGATTTTTTGAACCTAGGTACTCCGACAACCTGCTAGTGCGACTCATAAATGTCAAGCAGATAAAGAAATAGGATATTCAAGATTATGTGACCCATGTGAGGAGCCTCTTCAAGATAATCCCAATGCAACCGAAAGAGTGGTATCCATAGTATTCATTAGCAGAATACAAAGTGATGAGCTCCACAAAGCCTTGGCCGGCAACTCGAGCTTGCAGTAAGATGCATTGGCAAGCGTCTTTGAGGAAGCTATTAGAGTGGACGACCAACTCAAGGAAAGAGGCTCCAAAGGCTTGAATCAGGAAGAGTCCAGTGCCAGGAGTTTCGAGAGAGCCTCAACGCCGAGTGAGAGAATAGACACAAGCACTCAAGATAAAGGGAAGGGCACTGAGATGGGACAAGAGCTAGTAGAGATTAGGATGGACATAGCCAAACTGCAGGAGATGATGAGACGACCAACGTGCCCACATGTCCAATGTGTGCATTTCTGCGGGAACCACTTGCCAGTTGAGTGTCACGACCCTAGGTCACGACCTTGTGCTAATTGTGGTATGTTCAGCCATGAAAGTATGCATTGTCGATTACCTCGGAGGCTCCCATACCCATAGCCTTACGGTCAACTCCAGACGCTTCTCTAGCAGGTAGACCTAGGGTTAACCAGTCAGCGGACAAAATCCGATTATTCTGGTTAGAGTACAGATGGCGACGGTAGGGATGTAAACTCTCGGCAACCACTAAAATGTTATTTGTCAAGAGATCAAGGCGGGTACATTAAAGTGGGCTAACACCAAACTTGACTCAAAGAGAGTGGGCTAACACCAAACTTGACTTAAAGAGAGTGGGCTAACTCTCGGCAACCACTAAAACGTTATTTGTCAAGAGATCAAGGCGGGTATGTTATAGTGGGCTAACACCAAACTTGACTCAAAGAGAGTGGATTTATCTTCTAAGCTTCCATGACCACTAGGATAAATACTCAACTTGCACTCTAACCCCCTAAAATGGTGGTAAGTTGGTTTTATTCTACCAAATTAGGGGTTCATATTTTAGTGGCTCTATCTAATGCTTCAAAAAATTACATGATTTATCAGGTCCATCTCTAGCCATAGGCTTCGTCATTGGGACCAAGGCCTCTCACTTTTCTCAATGTTTAGTTTAGTTATTTAATTATATAAGGTATACTACCTCACTAATGAAAGTAGCTTTATGTTAGTGATATGTTGTTACATAAGGTATTAACATAGCCTTCAACCATATGAAAAAAATATTTGAAAAATAACAATGATTAATTAAACATTTTATTACAAAATCATCACTCCTACAAGAGTGACCAAAAGTCTGTGTCCTAGGATGTGACCTTCAAACCCTACTTGTATGTGAGATGCTCCTTTGACCATCATAGGGGATTTATAAGCTCATGGCCTTGCTAAACTACCTTACACCTCCAAAGATGGACATCCCACATAGGGGACGCTTACCAATCTGATGTATTCTTTTTTTTTTTCATTTCTAAAATGCAAAAAGTCATCTAAGGTGGGTTTCTAGGTCTCTTGGATTTTAGTTAAGTTAATTATTGAACAATATGGATTTAAATAATCAAAATATTATTCTAATGTGCTTTTCTATTGAATTTGCTTTTATCCACTTGTTGCTAATGTATGTGTGATGTGTGATCCCTTGCATGATTTTAACAGGAGTGATTGAGGAATTTAAAGTGCACACACACACACACACACACACACACACACACACACACACACACACACACACACACACACACACACACACACACACACACACACACACACACACACACACACACACACACACACACACACACACACACACACACACACACACACACACACACACACACACACACACACACACACACACACACACACACACACACACACACACACACACACACACACACACACACACACACACACACACACACACACACACACACACACACACACACACACACACACACACACACACACACACACACACACACACACACACACACACACACACACACACACACACACACACAATTTATAGCAACATGGCTATCCTTGTTTAGTTAGTTTTGATATTATATGGAATTAGTGTAACCTTGGTGGGTTGAAGTGTGATCATTACTATTTTGAGTGTGAGGTCTCCACACCTTCCTCAGATTACACTTCAGCCTTAGAATGTACCAAGAATTTAGTTAAGGTTCATTGATGAGATGCACTCATACATTATCTCTCTATGATGCTTGGGGGCCATAGGAATTCAAAATGCCTTTTGCATATATGCAAGGAAATAATCTTCGAGCAATGATATGCTATTACACAAGGTTGAGAAGGGCTAGAGCTAGTGTGCTTGAATTTTTGAAGCTTTTTTCAAAGTTTTTGGTCATTGAAATCGCCTCCTAAAGGTTCCTTGTAGAAACATGGACTAGAGTAAGTGAGTTGGAGAAAATGTGACTTAGAGATGAAGTAACATTGGATGTTTGGGGGGGGAAGAATAGGACATAGCCAACATGTAGCTACAATTTTTTTTATGTCAAAGGTTTATGATTTCAGCACCATTCAATTTATCATGAACAAAGCATGCCATTGAGCTCCTTTCGACTCCTGATCACACACCTTGAGAGGGTTTATCCTTATTTGAAACCTAGATAGATATGGGATTCTTACCCAAAGAGGGAAGCTTAACTACATGTTGGAGGGGGGAAGAGAGCATGACATGTCTCTCCTATTTTTTTACTATTTTCTCCAAAAAAGACAAAGCTATTTGGTATTTTTCTTTGTGAACCATGCCTTCTCAAGAAAAGCAATTAATTTTTCTCTCTTGTCTACTTTCTATGAAATAAAATTAGGATTTTATTTTCACACAATATTTCTCTCATTATTTTATTGCATGAAAAACATATTTTCACATCTTTCTTATAAGTGTAGCCTAGTACACCCTTGATATTAGATTAAGGTATTGTAAAAACATAGTGACTAATTTTTAACCTATGCAATCGAATTCACTAAGCCATTAATCTTGAATTATGGATGAGTATAGAAAATTTTATGATTGATCTCTATAGTTATCCAAAAGTTTCTTGCAATCAATTTCATTAAGCCATTAAGCTTGAATTATGGATGAGTATTGAAAATTCTGTGATTGACCTTTATAGCTATCCAGAAGTTTCTTACACCATTTTCTAGAAATTTAGACCCTTGTTTTGGCATGTAAGTGTTCCAAAATCACCTGTAACCCATGTAGAAACTCGTAACTACCTATAAGTGGCTATGGAATGCTTGTAGAATACATGAAAGATTTGTAAATCCAAAAATATGGCTGTAACTAGCTATAAAGAACATGTGATCCTTGTAAAACTTGTGGGAAATCCCCAAAACTAAATTACCCTATATCTTCTCCCTTGTTTACACCTATAAAACCATGGGAAAATGGTTTACTAATGCAATGCTAAATACATTAGGCCAACAACTGCAATGATGTACATGCACTTGCAATTATTTTTGTGTCCTCTGGATCATTGAGGGTATGCAAAGTTTCTCTTGGGTTGGGATTACACACCCCTTTAGGGTCATAATTGGTAAGGGAGGGGGTCAACTCTCTTTTGTCTCATAGACTCGTTTGGCATCTAATTTTGCTCATGGGAATACACATGGCATGTACATGTTAAGGCTAGGAAAACAATGATGATATGCAAGGCTAAAAGGATTCTTTCGAATCTTTGGATGATATGCAAGTATTGATTGGTACAAGTGCTGAACATATGGAAAATGGATAGGGATTATCTCTTAGCAACAACTCACTACTTTGCAATTTCTCATTTACCCTCTTTGGTATTATTTCAATTATGACACTCAAATCCAAGCAAAGTGATGATAGTAGATAGTATAGATCTTGATTAAGAACTGATAATTAATAGAGCAAGATTGGATAAGCACGCATTCCAAAAATTGAGTTGTTTGAGGAATCAATTATGCAATGTAATGAGACATTTGGATGACTTTTTCTTTAACAATTAACCTCTCTTGTAGGAGAAGGATAAGCCCAATAATTGGATTAAAAGAGAGATTAAGAGTAAGATGACACAAGAGTACCTCTTGCAAAGAGTAGATGAAGAGGTAGTTGATCAATTGTCCATCAATTTCTTCTTGAATGAATCTATGCTTGATTCCAAATACTCCTCCTTAGCTGGAAAAGATAACTAAAATGCTTTGCCCAAACTTACAATGCTTTCCATAAAACCAAAATTGATCACATGTGCTATGGGAGCTTGAAATCATAACCAAATCTCTTGAATGCTTGTTGTTGGAGTGTCCCATCCTACAATGAAGCTTCAATCTTGATGAAATTGTTGTCCAAGCTGAATAAGAGAAGGAAAATGCTTCAAATCTTGATGGAATGCTTCAATTTTTGTGAAATGTTGATCGCTTAAGCTTTAGGTGAATTCCCCTTGCTTAAGCTCTTAAGCAGGCTATAACTTCATTCTCTTTTTGCCAAGTGATGAAGAAGCCATAACTCCAATCTCTTGTTGTCGACATGATGAAGATCAATACAAACCAGCAATGCAATTTTTGGGCTTGTGTAGTGTGAAATCTGAGATGAAAGCAAGCCAATAGGGCTATTATCAAGCTCCATCGACGCAACAATTCAAGATCTATAGTCTCTAAGGTGATAGAAGCCATGAGAGAGAGAGAGAGAGAGAGAGAGAGAGAGAGAGAGAGAGAGAGAGAGAGAGAGAGAGAGAGAGAGAGAGAGAGAGAGAGAGAGAGAGAGAGAGAGAGAGAGAGAGAGAGAGAGAGAGAGAGAGAGAGAGAGAGAGAGAGAGAGAGAGAGAGAGAGAGAGAGAGAGAGAGAGAGAGAGAGAGAGAGATTTCTTGCATGGAAGCTTCAGGTGAAGCTTGGAAGGAAAAGTGAAACCCTAGTTCTTTTAAAAAGTAGTCAAGCCTTTAGACTTCACTAAAGTTTGTGAGCCATATTTTGTCCAAATACCACCAAAATGACTTCTAAGATGACCATGACTTGTAAACTAGTAAGAAGACCACCATTTTGCTCTACATTTTGGTTAAAAGCTTTAAGATAACTCGGTTTATTGTAACAGAGCATGGCTAGTCATAGTTATGGAAAATGACCAAACAAAGACTAGATCTTCAACTACTACAACCAATCTTTCATACTTAGAATCACACAAAAGCTTGAAAATGACATCTTGATTGGATCAAATACTTGCTTTGATAATAATGTAAAGAAGACAAATTCTTCAAAACCAAGAAATACTCAAAATACATCAAGAAACCATAAAATAATCATAACTAGGGTGGCCATAATTAATGCTCATATTAACTTGAAGTGAAATACAATGGAGAAAATAGAAGGAAGACAATAAGATACCCACCTCTTGCTATGGTGGAGTGAGGAAGATACCCCTATGCTATGGTGGGAGGTCCAAACTTGGAATCCTCAATGCAAGTTTGATTAATGTGCAAAAAGATGTGTGCATGTTACAACTCAAGCCTTTAATAATTGAACCCTAACTCTATGATTTATTACAAAGACAAGATGTCAAATATTGAGATCACCATAGTGATTACAAAGGGGTTGGGTGAAGAATATAACAACCTTGTACAAGGGGTGATCATAAAAAAAGAAAAGCCTTCACTAGATGAGCATCAATAGTTTTTCCTTAATGAGGACTATTAACCCTCAGACGAACAAGGTGGAAAATCTAGAAAATCTAAAGCAGAAGACAAGGCCAAGGCAAAAGTGAAAAGGAAGGCTAAGGCGTGCCAGGAAAAATATGGAAACACAAGAAGTGCAGAAAAGTCCTAAATCAAGGAGAAATGTGCACAATAAAAAGCATAGGTCAATACTTTCGTAAAAGAGTGCAAGGCGCACCATGATTTATTTTAAGAGTATCGGGCTCTCACCCATGCGAATTGTAAAGGTAGACGGGTAGTAGGAAGGAAGCTAGGAAGATAGGAGGACAATGGGAAAAAGGGACTAGGCCATGACCAGCCATGTAAAAAAGGGGACAAGGGGATGACCGCCCAAAAGGGATTTAGGGTTTTGTATATAAAGTTGAAAAGTGAATGAGGAGCTCATTCTTGTGTGTGGCCAAGAGTAGCTCTCTTTTTCTTCTTCTTCTTCTTGCTTGCTTGCTTGAGCTTATGCTTGAGAGAGGGAGTGTGAGAGTGTGAGGGAGTGAGTGTGTGAGGGTGAGGGACCATGGTGGAGAAGCTCTCCATCTTCTCCTCTCTTCTTCTCTTCTCTTCCCTTCTCTTCTCTTGCTTGCCGCAATGGAGCTTGGAGCATGGAGCTTGAGGATGGATCTTGCTTAAAGCTTGCACTTGGATCGTGGAGCTACCAGAGTGCTCAGAAGAGGAGGCAACTCGATTGGGCATGGAGGTAAGGTCACTACACTCATAGAGATGGATACCCCGTCGGCTATGCGAGAGGTAGTCAGCTTGGCATGCTTGAACAATAAGTAGTCCGTGGGTCTTGGTGGTTGATTGCCTCCACATTTTGGTTTCATTGTCGGGACCAACGAATTCAAGCCTTGAGTGCTTGTGCGCTTCGAATTGAGCATTGAAGTAGGGTTTTCCTCGAACCGGTGCTTGAGGTAGACATGTAGGAAGTGAGGGAGTTTGAAGAGGTATTTGATCTCCTTAGCAAGTAGGTTTTTTGGTTTTTTGGATTTGGAAAAGTAGTTTGGAGTAGTGTAGGTGTTTTCTTTGCAATTTGGATGCATTAGGGTAGGAAAAAACAAAGAAAAAAAAAGGAAAAATAGGCACTAGGGTTTATGTTATCATAATAGGGCAAAAGTGTTTGATTTGTTTGCCAATTTGTGTTTTGGAATTTATTTGCTATTCCAGGTATACACAATCCTTCATTAGGGTCTATTCTTACATTTTGGAAGTTTGTGCGACCCCTCATAATCAAAATCGTTAAAAACTAGTGATTTTCATCATTGCTGAAAACTCGTTCTCGTAGCAATTAGGCACTGTTACCAGAGTCAGATTCCTAGAATTGGACTCGGACGGTACGATTTTCAGAATCGGACGGTCTGATTTTTGGACTCAAACCAACTCATCCTGTTTGATTAGACGTACCCTGTCTGATTTTGAAAAATCGGACATCCCAGAACCGGACACACGAAAATCGGACACATCCCATAATCGGACACAAAATTTGGACCATCCAATATCAAACGTCCAAAATCGGACTACTTGGAAATCGGAAACTTCAAATCGGACACTTGTCAAATCGGACGTCCGATTCCTAGAATTGGACTCCTAGAATCGGACATCCCATAATTGGACGCACAATAATCGGACCCACGAAAATCGGACCAACCCATAATTGGACCACACCTGAATCAGACCACTGAGACTCAGACCATCTGATCAACCGATCGAACCAACCCAAAATCAGATGTCCAATTCTGATAATCAGACTCCTAAGAATTGGACCTCTGAGAATCGTTGTCAAAATCGAACAAGTGAATAGAATACAGATTTGACACATTTAAGCCCTAAAACCAACCCAAAGACCATATAGAGGCGAAAGCACATCATAGATCCATCAGTGAATTGAAATCTAGAGCAAGTAGTTCAAAACTTAGCTACAAATAGTCCTTCAAATCGTGTATGGTGTTTAGCATAATGGCTCTGTGGGTTGGGGGACTGCCCCCCCTGGACCCCCGCAGAGGGGGATCTGCCCCCTCTGCACCTCCCCCAAGTAGGTTGGAGAATAAACGTGTCCTGCAATAGATCCTTCGAAATAGATTTAGTGTAGTAATGGCTTTGCACAAGCATAAACTCTCACTTGCAAAACAACCACTGAAAGCCCATACCCAAACAAGGAGAAACAGAGACCCTAGAACCTCAATGGGCCAATCTAGCCAACAAGGGTAGAAATGCCACACCACAAAAACATGTAGAGGTTGCATGCGAACTGCAACTAGTCAAAGGGGAATGCAACAACATCAAGCTACAACTGCGAGGATGACTGGACATGACAATCCTGACGATAGATGTACCTTGAATGACACTACACATATGACCCAAGATATCAGTGGAGAATCCACATTTGGTTGTACAATTAGGGACTCAAAGGCATGTATCAGAAGGCTTGAATTTAGAAGCCAAGACCCGGAAGATGAAGACATAGTACCGCTTGCTTATCTTAGGGTCAAACTCACCGCAAAAAGAGAGCATGGTGTAGATGCTCTCATCGATGAAGGAGCAGATTTTAATAACTTGACCTATGAAGTATGGACCCTGCTAGGCCAACCAGAGCTCACATTGGTTAATGCAACTCTTGGTCCTTTTACGAGGGACACCCACAAGCACTTATAGGGAAGTGCAAAATCCTTATATCTATTGAAATTGAAAGCTTGCCTATCCCGATTATGTAGCACAGAGGATACACTTGACACTACTTGGTGTGAGGATAATTACAACCTTTAGTAAGAGTGACCTCATCAAACATTGAGGGAAAGACAAGGAACATTCTGACATACAAGGTGAGCCTAGTAACAAGATCAAGGATTTGTTGAAAGAGTCGATACAAGTGCATGTTGAATAGGGAGAACCAGTGAGCAAGCCATGCTTGAAATGAGAAGGTCAGAAGACAATGCTAAGGATAGGCTTTGGACTTAGAAATATCGTAGAAGACCAAAAAAGAAGCCCAAGCCTTATAGATGAAGGTATCAATGGAGAGCCAGCACAATGCCGTGATGGATATCCAAAGCATTGCTACGTGCTCAAGGGTATTACGCAGATAACCAATGGATTTGGGTACCAAAACCTCTTGTTGCTAAACCACCTCTATTAGCTGAAGCCTTTGAATTTCCAAGAGGATAATGAGCACCACATGCAAATGCTGTTCATGATAAGGCTAATTGCTCAACAAAGCAAATGGCAGAATGTCTAATAGCCACGAGCAAACCCAGCCAATGCCAAGTCTGCCTAGGAGTCCCAAATCTCCTATACCCTCTTTCCCTAAATGGACACAGGAGGCACAACATCAGTCGTCAAGTGCAACTGCTCAATCCCAATCTCTATCTCCATTTGAGCTTCCAAATGTCCAAAGTGCAAGACATGACAACACCCCTAATTCTCAACCTAAGGATATGCCTGTGCAATTCACCGTGGCTAGCTCAATTGATACTCAATCTTCACAAGTGAATGCTCAAAGGGTATCAAAAGACATGACCACTTCGGATCTGCCTAAGGACTTGACACCGCAATTTACCAATAGTAGCCAGTCCACTGAACTAGCTGCTACCACTTCCAATCAGGAATCACAGCAGTCATGACCTTTGGCCATGACGATGCCCCTTGTAGAATGTGTCCTTACCAATTCACCTATAGAAGAGATGTCGCAACCAACAGCCTTGATGCCTCCATAACTTCCAAAGTACCTAAAGCCTAGGCTTGAGGAGAAATGTCTCAAAGATTTGGCCAAGGAGATGGTGCATTTGACCAATGAACTAGAGATGAAGTGCATGATGAAGCATGATCACAAGCTGATAGCCATCACATGTGTGTACATCCATGTGGATATCAGAAGGCCAACACTAGAGCACACAAAGCTCATAGCTGGACCCCTAACTTGGGAGGAGCAACAACATGTTTACTCCTACTATGTAGTTGTCACTGAAGAAGTCATAAAGGACATCCCAAAAGCCACAGCTAGAGAATTGTGCTTAATACCCTCACTCTATACTACTCAATGTGTGACAAACAAGGAAAATCTCAAAGCAATCAAATGAAAAGGGAAAGTACAAGGTGACTTTGTGCAGAAATGGTACTCCAATCAAAGTTTGGTAGCCAAAATTGGCCATTGACTAATGACACTCGCTAAGTAAAGGAAAGCCCTTTGGACATCAATAAATGATCCCATATATGTTGGCCTAACCTCATTACACATGTTGGTAGTGGTCCATAAGGTCCAGCTTTTTGCCATTGTCCAAAAGCATCTATTGTACGATAAACTACTTCTAGAAGAAGATCTACACGTGGCTAGTAGGCTAGGAGTTAGTGCATATGCCTTTTGCCTCACTCAAGACCTTGCAATCCTAGATCTCTATGCTTCCCATCAATACAACCCTGACTTCTTTGGTTGGTTCTATCCAAGCCTACATGACAAGAACCCTAAACCATCTCTTGGTTCTATGCTAGAGTCACCCAAACCTCCAGAGCAAGAGAAAAAAGGCTCTAAACACAACACCCGCTCTGATAAGAAGCAATGGAGGCATGTTCCAACGGGTAAGGACAAGAGTCTAGAGAAAATGCCCAACTAGGAGCAACTACCATTGCAATTAGATGAGGAGCTAAATGGAGGGGAATTAGATGAAGAGCTAGATTCTCCAAAAAGAGAGCCAATTGTACCCTCACAACCTAGCAAGGCTATTCAGCAGGCCGCAACTATGTCCCATAAGGACACACTAGAGAAAGAGAACGTTGAGGCCCAACCAAACACATCAATGGCTGACCTAGTTTAGGGTCTCGAGTCTTTAAGGGATACGCCTTGATTGCCTAAGAAAAAGAGGAGAAAACAATGAAAAAAACAATGACAATTGCAAGTGGAGAGCTGAGGAATAAAGCATCGAGTCCACCCACCAAGCAACCCATTTCCATCTCTCCTAACAACAGTGAAACCTCAGACACATCCATGTGTTCTGATAAGTCAAAGCAACCATTACCATTAACGGTTGCTTGCAACTCTCAATCCACCAACAACAAAAATTACATTGACCAATCAAGAGTGGATACAACACTGTCACAACATGCTGACAGAACTATACCAGTCATATCCGAGGGAAACCATGACACAATAGCAACAAAGCCTCAAGAGGAGAAACATGAAAACCCCGAGGACATAAGCAATCCTAGCATTGACCAATCTTGCTCATCTAGGCCTAAACCCCCAACTATGCTAAAGCCTAGGGAAACTCCCAGAACCTTGCATGAGATAGCAATCGAGCAAGCCCTCATTGAACATAGAAGTGTCATAGAGTGCTTGACTGAGTTGGATGCTAAACTCAAATTATTTGCACATGTCTATGTCCTTGCAGACATGGGCACACTCCCTAGGGAGCAGTTTGAGGAATACTTGCCATATCCACTATCCTGGGAAGAGCAAGAATATCTTAACGAAATCCAAGAATAAGAGGGAGACAAAGTCCATAAGGGACATCGTGACAACATGGGGAGAGTTACTAATGAAAAGGAGAATGACCAACCATCTCAACAGCAAGAGAGTGAGAGGACAATTCGTGAGCAGCAAGGCTCAGAAATTGACAAGTGGAAAGGAAAGATCACACTCTCAAAATCCCCATAAGAAGAACTCGATCCACCTCCAAAGAAAATAGAAGTTACAAAGGGTGGAGGAGGAATTGAGGAGATTAGGAGAAGAGAGCAAGCAAAATACAAAGAGGAGAAGAACAACTAAGGCAAAAGGGAGGAGGAGATTACTCTAATGAAGATGGAATCAAAGATTTAACTTACAAGCTGGCACATGGCTGCAACATGGAGCCCATGCTATGACACCTAAGCCTAACACTGGCTTAGGAGTGAGCAATATGCTCCCCTAGTCCCAACTAGCTGAACCGCACAAGAACTCTCCTTGCTAGGGATTTGGGGATCCAAAACAGCAAATGCAGCACCTCAACAAGAGCCACTAGAGCTGTTGGTCCATGAAGAAGGGCATAACTCTAAATTAGATCAACAAAAGAAAGAATGAGTATAGGAACCAAGCCCCCTTCGTGTTCACAAAAAGTACAGTCAAAAGAGAAAAGGGATCCATGCCAAGCCATGTATTTCTTGGGTAAATCTCTTAGGCCCCCTCGGAATGTAACTACTGTAGAGCATCAAGATGCTGTCTAGCGTGCCCCCTCCCAATGCATCTCCAAAACAAAAAAAGAAAAAGAAAAAGAAAAGAGAAAACAAAGAAAGACCCACTCAAAGAAAAAGGAAACGAATAATGAGCTTTTCCATGTATATTAGAGTGCTGCAAACACTGCACCTCGGGGTCCTCAAGCTAGGCGTGTCCGATGGCCTTGGTTAGTCAGCTCCGTGCCTAACCCCGTAGCCCTTTCTGTTCCCCCACTTCACACTTAGGGCACATCAAGGGGCAGGAAACACCTAGGGAGTTTGTGCTCGCCTATGGTTAGATCTGTCTCCCTAAGTGACACCCACAGTACCTCCCTCGTACACAAATTGGGTCCTTAAGTGTGGGACAACACCACAGGCTTCCCTGAGGTTTGACGCAACTCCCAGTTTTACTAGCACGGATACCATGCAACACTGCACAGTGAGGTAGATGCACCCCTAGGTAGTGCACTTCCTTTTTCTTTTTTCAGGTATACTCAACAATGGTGATCAACCACCACCAACATTGAAGGCCCCCACAAATTGATCAAATCTAATCTCGGCCTCTGCAATCTAATCTCAGCGTCAATGAGCTCAATTATGCTACATCGTGTGGTCAAATGCACAAATAATGTCTCAAGAAGCCTTCGAGTGTACTTTTTCTCCTCAACATTGATAATTTTTTCCACCCCATTATTGAACCCTTGCTTCATCCACACATTGCTACAAGGAACTAGACCAGCAGTCTTCTAACTACGTAATATCTAAGTATGCAGGTGCACTCACATACTATATGCACCACAATCTATACACAGTTTGGGTCCTCAAGTGCAAGACAACACTCTCAGCTTGCTCAAAGTTTCGACATGTCTCCCAAACTAATCAAGCTATGTCTTGTGCACGATAAGAAGACTAGCACTACCCCTAGGGAGAGACCACATATGAGAGGTTTTTCAATTGCAGGTATTGAAGATTCCAACGACAGTACCATCTGCTCTTCATCAACACTCAACTCTGAATTCTTATCCTTTATCATCCTACAAGCCCACCAAAGAATCGTCGCCTATAGAATCCCCAGAACATCAACACCTATGCCAACCCATGAGTGCACCTCCCAACCAAAACCATCCCTATCACCGACTTCAACAACCCTATCACCAACCAATCAGGCCAACAACGTGCCCCCAACAACCTTCATCTGCACTACCACCAAAACTCCTCCCCGGTAAACCACATATGTCCCTTTCAACCACGTCTTTGGTGCATGCCAAAGCCTGCTACCTACGATGGAGAGTGCCATGGGACTAGCACTTGTCTAGGAGGGGGTAATATTAACCCTCATACGAACAAGGTGGAAAATCCAGAAAATCTAAAGTAGAAGACAAGGCCAAGGCAAAAGTGAAAAGGGAGACGAAGGCACGCCAAGAAAAATATGAAAACACACAAGAAGTGCAAAAAAGTCCTAAATCAAGGAGAAATGTGCACAAGAAAAAGCGCAAGTCAATACTTTTGTAAAAGAGTGCAAGGTGCACCATGATTCATTTTAAGAGTGCAGGCTTTCACCCGTGCAAATTGTAAAGGTAGATGGGTGGTAGGAAGGAAGCTAGGAAGATAGGAGGACAATGGGAAAAGAGCCACGATCGGCCATGTAAAAAAGGGGATAAGGGGATGATCACCCAAAAGGGATTTAGGATTTTGTATATAAAGTTGAAAAGTGAATGAGAAGCTCATTCTTGTGAGTTGCCAAAAGTAGCTCTCTTCTTCTTCTTCTTCTTCTTCTTCTTCTTCTTCTTCTTCTTCTTCTTCTTCTTCTTCTTCTTCTTCTTGCTTGCTTGCTTAAGCTTGTGCTTGAGAGAGGGAGTGTGAGAGTGTGAGGGAGTGAGAGTGTGAGGGTGAGGGACCTGCAATATTTCCATGCAATCAAAGTTAGTTGGTTAATTTGAAAGTTAGTCAGTAAATAAGTTAGTAAGATTACTAACTAAAGAGTAACTAAGGTAAAAAACTAACTAACGTTAAAAGCTACTAATATTTATTTGATTAAAAATATTTTATTAAAAAAATCGAGAGTCATAAATGCGATATTTTCCTTGGATTAAAAAGAAGTATACATTAAGCCCTTTGTAAAATTGCATACCTTTCAACGTAAGGGGAAAAAAATATTATAGTTTGTGATTGGATCGAACGTTTTGAAAAATAATTCTATGTTTGAATGAGATCTTGAAAACAATTCCATTGATAACAATGGATCATCAGAGAAGCATAGTCACCCTTCACGGAAGTTACAATATGAACGAGATTTATGAGCTATATTAATCACTAGTATTAATGTGTATAGTTTGTGTGGTCCAAAAATATTAGATATTGGGTGAAACTAGTATATTTTAGATATTTTAGATATTATCCTAAACAGATAGAATTGGATGTCATTTAAAAGAAAAGACAAGTGATGTTTTAGTTAGTTTTGGAGATTTTATAAAAAGAAAAAAATAAAGAAAAGTGATTGGTGAAATCACATGCGCCGCGATTGCAATCTACAAGCAGTAGATAGAACTTTGAACAGGGAGAGAAAGAAGGAGCGATCTGAAAGCTTTCTAGACAAGTATCTTGGAGTTATATCCCTCTTTTGGAGCCAATGAAACCATCAGATTTATGAGTTAATCATCAGATCATTGAGTTTTCCAAGAGTCCCTCCATCGAGAACTCTTGTTCTCAGCCACATCCTCTCCTCTCTAATTCATTATAAATATGAGGCATGGGGAGGCACAAGGGAGCATAAGGAGACCCCGAGAGGCTGCGAGAGAGAGGTAGAGAGAAGGGTACCCCTCCAAGAGAGAGAGAGAGAGAGAGAGAGAGAGAGAGAGAAGAGTTACCGCGAGAGGCTACAAGGGGGAGAGTTAGCTCAATTCCCTCTATCTCGATCCTCGACTTAACCATCTTCTCTTACACTCTCCCATCTCGAATCTATTCCGCCTTCTTAATCTCTTGAGTCTACTTGTGGATGATGGCCTCCAAGCGAAGAATGTCGCATACGGATGGCAATCCTACAACTAGCAACGAAGCTTCGAGCAAGGACATCACTGTCAATCCAATTGCGGTATGGGTCATAAGTAATGTATTTCTAAATTGATAGATGCTTACTTTGATTCTCGCACGAGATACATTAGGTCCATGCTATGATGTACGAGAATAGGTCATGGGAAGGGAGAAGCCTCTTCTCACATATTTGAAAGATGGAGTTTGCAAAATGCATGTATTAAGGGAAGTTGATTGCACTTAGTTGCGCATGACTTATTCATTGATAGAGAAATCGATAGGGGTTATGAATAGCATAATTGTAAAAAGAATAATATTAGGAATTGTGCATACAAGTATTAAGTAAAATTTTCATAGAATCACTCTTTGATCCCAAGGGGGAGAGCGAATATGCGATGGAATTATTATTGCGTCTACTCTTGAATTGTTTGGAAAAAATACAATTAGTTTTGTTGGTTGATTGAACAACACTCTAAATGCTTTTCTTTCAATCAACTGATTGTTGCATTGTAATTTGGATAAACATTCCAAGGCTTGTGTTGATGGCAAATGCATGGCAAGGGTCTGTAATGACAAGTTGCCATGGGAATATAGGAATGCTTTCCTAGAAGTTGATATTAGAGCTGATTGCCTTGATTATGCTTGATTCTTAATTGGATTAATTAAGAAATGATATTTTGCACGAGTGGATCATCTCCAAGATCGCACCATAGATTACCCTGAGAGGGGACTGCTCGATTCATGGGCAGAAGGTCGAGTGATGAAAAGGCCAACCACAGAAAGTGTATCTCACTCCTAGGTTGCTTGGGGTCAGTGGAGCTCTGGACACCCCTTGTCGAGTCCAGAACGGAGATGTAGACTGTCGTGAGCCCAACGTTTGTGGCATTGGAAGATCCTATTCTAGATAAATGATAAAAATTATGGTTCCATGTGAATTGGACCGGGTACTTCTGTTGAACAGAAGGGATACATAATTCTCCTATATAAGCAGGAGACAAAGATTAACTTGAAGATAAGTTAAGGAACTTGTTTGTTAAAAGGACTGCTTGTTTTGTTTTGTGTCTGTTTTGTAAATTACGTAAACGAATCCTATTCCCTAAAAGTCCTAATTAAGGAAGTTGATTGTGAATGTCATACATAAATGTGATAGGACCTAATTAGAAAACTAAAGCTACCAAGGGAAGTGGGTGGGCAGAATCCCGATGGGTTTATCCTACGACAGGGTGGTCCTAGAAAACTAAAAGGCTTCTCACAAGGATTTATCACTGTTTGAGTTTAGGTATTGTTAAGTTAAGATGCGATTCATGTCGTTTTAGGGGATAGGAATGGGACTATGCCCTACGAGTAGAGAGGTTGAGCGGCACGTCCCTCTTGTTTCCCATTCTCTTTGAACCAAGTGTGGTATGGATTTGCTTCGGATTGGGTATCTTTGCATAAAGTAGGATGTCCAAAACCCAACTCTAGAATGTTGTTAGGAGATCTTGACCCTAGGAACCTAAATTTTAGGTCGATGCTAATGGGTTAGGTTGTGGACGTTCCGTTGCGAGGTGGACTCAGGAAACCCTAGGCAACAAACCTCGTGACATTCCATGGGAGTGCCATGCATTGCTTAGACTCGTCTCCCGATGGACCACTAAAAGCGTGCCGAGTCAGCCAATAGGAAAGCACATTACAGGGCCGTGGTGGAGAAGCTCTCCATCTTCTCCTCTCTTATTCTCTTCTTTTTTCTTCTCTTGTCTTGCTCGTGGCAATGGAGCTTGGAGCATGGAGCTTGCTTGAAACTTGCACTTAGATCATGGAGCTGCTGGAGTGCTTGGAAGAGGAGGCAACTCGATCGGTCATGGATATAAGCTCACTACACTCATAGAGACAGATAGGCGTCGGCTATGTGAGAGGTAGCTATTAGTGCTAGGCTTGGAACACTTGAACAATAAGTGGTCCGTGGGTCTTGGTGGTTGATCTCCTCGACAAGGACCAAAGAAGAGAAGCTATTAATAGTAGAAAATGAAGAAGTAAAGATTCTTATGATGTATCTATCTTCACTAAAAGAGGGAGAGAAAAATCAAGCACAACCAAAGGTGGCTACGACAATTACAACATCAACAAATCAAGATCATACTAGATACTCTCTACCTCTTATGGAAGAGGAAGAGGCTCTTCTAGACCAAATGTAGAATGGAAATACTATCATAAAAGAGGACATTATAAAAGAGATTCCTAGTTAAAAGAGAAGAAGGAAAAATATGGAAACTTTATGGAATGAGAAACCTCTCATTTTGGGGAGGAATTTTTGTTGTCTATTTCTAAATACAATGTTGCTAGCAACATACAAGCTAAAAACCAAGATATTCTTTAGGAACCTTAGTGGATTGATAGTGGGATAGGGTCCCAAATGATCTCTCACAACATCAATTCTCTATCTACAAATGTTGCTCCACTAGTATATACTTTGCTAGTAGTACTCCAAATGCAACTAAAGGAAAATGAGATATTCACATAACATTTGAGGGTAAGAAGACTAAGGAAAATGCTGTTTTTCTCATTATTTCCTTGAAAAAAATTTGTTCTTATTAGTACTATGGTTCAAAGGGATTACAAAGTTGAACTTGAAGGAAATAGATCTCTCATAAAGGATAGGAAAATAGGTAGTAACGTGATTTGCAAGAGGAACTAAGCATGGAAGGATATTCAATCTAGATGCTTACATTTCCAACTTAAATGCAATGGACATGGAAGAGAAAAGGATGAGTTCTAGAGCTATGTCATAAAACACATGGTCATTTGAACTAAAAAATCTTACTGAGATTGAGATCTATCTATATGACAATAGGAATTCTAGCCCTACATGATCATCTTGATGTTGTGAAGCTTGTTACTATGGTAGGGAAGCAAGACAAAGATTCAAGAGAAGCTCCACAAGAGCTTTTGGACTCTTGGATGTCATTCATATTGACTTATGGGGTCCCCGCTCAAACCCCTTAATTGAATGGTTCAATCTACTTTGTTACCTTGATTGATAGCTACTCAAGATATGCTTGGGTATACTTCATTAAACAAAAATCTAAAGTCTTCTCAACTTTCTTAGAATTCAAATCCATGGTTGAGAATGAAACAAGGAGAAGAATCAACATTCTCAGATTTGATAAAGGTGGTTAGTATCTTTCTATTAAGTTTGATACTTTCTTGCTAGAAAATGGAATCGAGAGATAATTGAGAGTAAATAATATTGGTAAAAGAAGCTAGATGTATGCTCAAAGGCAAACATTTTTCCAATATGTCATGGAATGAAGCTATTAGTAGTACAACTTTTTATTTAATGAATAGATCTCCTACTAAAGTCTTAAAAGGAATAACTCTTTTTGAAGCGTTTTCTTGTCATAAACTAGTAGTAAGTCATTTGCAAGTATTTGGAAGCATATACTGATAAACATAGAAAGAAATTGGATTCTAAATATATCAAATGTGTTCTTGTGGATTGTCATAATGTCAACAAGGCATACAAGTTGTATAATCCTAAAAAAGAAGTGTGTTTGCATCTACAAATGTCATTGTAGATGAATATGTGGGCTAGAAGGACTACAAGACTAAGAAAATGACCTCAAAGATTGACATGTCAAACAATAGGCAACTCAATCTCTTTGATTGAAGAATCTAGCTTTGCATTGCTCACATTATGCAACAAGAGAAACCTACTTCATATGAAGCTGCATGTAGAAAACATGCTTAGAAGAAGGCTATGAATGAGGAACTAAATAATTTGCATAAAAATATAACTTGATATTTGTGTGAAATTCCCAAAGTAAAGAAAAAAATTGATTGTAAATGGGTTTAGATAATCAAGGAGATAAAGATTGGAAGGCATAAAGCTAGGTTGGTTGCAAAAGGATCCTCTCAAAAACATGGGATAAATTATGATGAAACATATGCTCAAGTTGTTAAAATGGATACAATAAGGCTTTCCAAGTCTATTGCTACCAGGAACAAATGGAATACATATCAAATGGATGTACACAATGCCTTATTGAATGGGACACTAAAACAAGAGGTATACATAGCTTAGCCACAATAGGTATGCAAAAAGAAGGCAAGAAAATTTCTTTGCAAATCAAAGAAAATCTTGTATGAGCTAAAACAAGCCCCTAAATAATAGTATCCAAGATTGATTACCCCTTAATAAATGTTGGTTTCAATAAGAATTATATAGATAGTACACTCTACTACAAGGTATGCCAAGGCAACATTGTGGTGGTACTTTCATGTGTACGATTTGTTGATTATAAAGAGCAACAATAGCATAATTGTTGAAGTAAAATCTCAACTTTCTTTAGCGTTTTATATGAGAGATCCTCTTAGAAAGTATCCTCTTAGAAACATGGGATAGATTATGGTGAAACATATGCTCAAGTTGCTAAAGTGAATTCAAGAGGATTTACCATTTCTATTGTTACCATAAACAAATTGAATACATATCAAATGGATATACACAATGCCTTATTGAATGGGATCCTAGAAGAAGAGGTATACATAGCTCAAACATAGTAGTTATGCAAAAATAGGGGAAGAAAATTTAGTTTGCAAATAAAAGAAAAGCTTGTATGTGCTCAAACAAGCCCCTAGATAATGGCATCCAAGATTGATTAACACTTAATAACTATTGATTTCAATAAGAATTATATAGATAGTACAAGGTATGTTAAGATGACATTGTGGTTGTACTTTTATGTGCATGATTTGTTTATTATAAAGAGCAGTGCTAGCATAATTGTTGAACTAAAAATCTCAACTTTCTTTAGCATTTGATATGAGAGATCTAGGAATCTTGTATTACATTCTTAGCAATGAAATTTACAGGTCAAAAGAATCAACCTACCTCCCAACAAAAGCATATTACTAAAATTCTAGACAAGTTCAGCATGCCCAAAAATTATCCTATCAAAGCTCCCATGTTTGAAGCTCTCTATAGATAAAAGGGAAGTTAATTTTAATGTTTCAAAAAAATGCTATTGTCACTTGGATTTAGCTTAGATATCTCAAAATCAAGGTTGCATTATGACTAGCAACAAAGTGCATGAAACCTACCTTCCTAAGGAGCTAAATAACTTGAGCTGCAGCCATCATCTCAAGATGAAATATGAAGAACATTCACTCCTTACATTATGGACCATCTATCTACCGAACGGTTTGAATAGATTATCTCTAAAATAGCACCAATAACATGTTCTTTAGACCACAATGTACAACCATCATCTCAAGATGAAATATGAAGAACATTCACTCCTTACATTATGGACCATCTATCTACCAAACGGTTTGAATAGATTAGCTCTAAAAAGCACCAATAACATGTTCTTTAGACCACAATGTACTGAATTCATACTATTCTATGTAGATAGCTACATAATGTGCATGTCAATCAATTATCAATAAATAGAATAGAAAGAACTAAGTGTAGAACTAAAGTAACATAGCTAATAGATTTAGGTTAGCTTAATGTGAGTGGATTGAGTGATTCTTCCTTGGTCTAGCCAACCATCAATTTGATTAGGATCACAATCATGGTCTTAACAATTAAAAATACATCAATCAAGATTTTGTTCTCTCTTCATTCTACGTTTGGTAATATTTATTATAATGATTGAGCTCTAAATTAGCACTTGTTTTTCATCTCAATACATTCCATTCATTTTCCACGTTTGATTTTGCCAACTCTAAAATTATTTTTTTTGCAGCCTTGGAATCTAGAGGCAACTTTTAACTTTACTTGGCATTAAAAATAAATGAATGCTTCTAGAATCAATCAAGATTTTGAAAGACTTAACCATATAGGTCATTGGTATTTGATAGAGCATTGATAGCCAAATCCATTGTTCTAAAGAGGCATATGAATGGTTCAATATGGACTTCTTCACCTAGGGTATAATCCTCTTCTTCCAATTGCCCTATCACAAAGTTTAGCTAACTTTGGACACTCTTCCTTGTCTATGGCCTCTAGTAGTTTTTTTATTTCCATGGCCTCTTTTGACAGGTTGATTTAAATTAGGGGTCTTAGGACACTTTGGGTAATCATCCCTTACATGTCAGTTATTCCACATTAGTAGCATTGCTTATTGCTTAACTTAACCCTTTTGGATCTTGGGTTATTGCATTAGCCCACCCATTACTCTTGGCATTGTTCATTTGGACACCACTATTTGCATAGTTCCTTGCAAAAGTTTTGTTCACTAGTATACAGTTCCTCTAACTATTATGGTAATCTCCTTGGCTATAGATTGCATATTACTATAAACTGAGCAAACCTCTAGTGAGCAATACAAGAAACCGAGCATAAATGGATTGAGTATGTACATGAATTGATGCAAGATAGACTAGTTTTATATTACACTTTTACTGTGAACATCACAATTACTCTCTTGTATATACCAAAATTAGACACACCAATCCAAACTAACTAATAAATAGTTGGACCAAAATTAGGAGGACACTCTAAACTCACATCCAAACACTATATATAAAGGAGATTCGATGCAATATTAACTATTTTTATACCATTCTTACATTAAGAAGAGTGCACTAGTCTCTTATATTGATCAAAACCAAATAGGCTAGCCTACACTGACTAAGAAATATTCAAGCCACAATTAGGAGAATACCATCCTTGCCAAAATCAAGAAGACACTATCATATCCTATTAAGCTAAAACTTACATCTAAATACTAATAGTGTATAAATGAAACAAAAAATAGTATAATGTAGTACTTTCCCTCAAAATCAAGTAGCAACACCAACAAGACAAAAATGTTGAATACATAATCATAGCCATCAAACCCAAATTCACTTCCATTCACAAAGGGTCTATTGCGATGGCCCTTATTTTGTATGGGTGGCATCCAACTTTTTGAAAGCTACTTGCTGCATAAATTTATGCACTAATGGCTTAAGTCCAAGAACTCTAATGAACAAAAAATAGAGATGCACATAAGGCATGCAAGTGTCCTTTGATTATCATAGAGAAAAATCCAAGTATAAACACCTTGAAAACTTATATAGATTCAAATAAAAGGCAAACCCTATCTTCTTTGATTCCACAATTGCAACCCAAAAAAGTGGGACTCACCATGAAAGAATGAAAACCAATTTCCCTTTGTAAAAGATGAGCATGGTCTGTACACTCATTAATTTCCTTGAATTTCTCTCTTCACTTAATAACATGATCATTTCCATTGTTCATTGGGTGCATATTGTAAGCCATTGTTTGAACATTTAACATCCTATATTCCATACCCCACTAAAATAAATCTCAAGAAGCAAGTTTAGATATATTCTCTATCAATAGTTAAACATATCCCCTTGGGTACCTTTCACACAAGTGGTGCTGGTCCACAAAATCTTTGAATTTGCTTATCAATCCTTACAAAGTGAACTATACTTGAGGGACAAGAACATAACATTTGGCAACTTGTCTTATCCTTAAAATGTCTTCGGCCCTTATATCATGGTGCATGCACACCCTTCACCATCCCACCTTTGCCACCATCATGAACAAAGGCTTGTTCGGGGGCATGCCTCTAGTAAGTGTCGTTCCTCTCCAAGAGCTTAGATGATGAATAATGGCATTCTCATACTCGGACCTATGACTATCAATGTCTAGCACCCCAGTTAATTCACTACATGTATAGCCTCTATATCATGTGCGTTTAAGGCCTATTTATAAATATCCTTATCTGTGAATTTTCCCTTAGTAAAACATAACCCTTTTCTACTCAATCTTTGAGTAACCCATTTATTTGGGACCCTTTTGTATGTAAAAATGGTATTTTAAAAATCCATTATGTTGAAGCCACATGATACATACATATATTTATGACTAACCTCCTTGGGTCTAGCACAATGTTTACATGCATATAGGTTAGTCATTGTTTGCTACTCCTTTGGCATAGTTGATGTTAGATCCACCAAACACTTTCTGGCTAGCACTCCCTCATCCCTTGACCTATTTTTTATATTTCTAAGACTTGGTCTAAAGCCCTCATGTTTCTAAGGACTTACATAGCGAGGTCCTCAACACAAGTAGACTAGAGAATATTTGAGAGTTGCCCTCATAAATGCATGTTTACACATATAGAAAGATTGGTTGTGGGAAGAAAGTGATCTCCATCTCCTTGACTTAGCATCTAGTTTTCCCAATAGAACCCTCTCACTTTCCACTAATAAAGGCAAGCATCCAATGACTACATTTTTTCCCTCATGTAAATGAATCAATCTCTAGAAGCTAATGAGTTTGTCTTGTGCTACCTCAATGAAAACTTCACCTTGATTTACTTGTGAAAGCCAACAATAGTATTAGGAGACTGAAGTAGCTCACAAAACATGCTATCCTTTTTATAAGTGGTTGTTGAAAAGTTGCAATCTATTTCCAATGCACTAGTTGGAGGGATGCCATCTATGAGCTTGCTTTAAATGCAACAATGGTGTGGAATCTCAAATAGTGCATGGAATGAGACCATTTGGACTATTTTTAAATGGATGCAATACAAGTTGAAAGCATATTTCTTTCAATTATTTTGTGTGAATTCAAAAAATATCATTACAATATTGTCTCTAGATGCACATGCATTGATGTTGGAAGAGCCTTGATAGCTCCCTCTTTACATTGGGGCTTGTTGCACATCTCAAATGAGCATGGTTACTGGCTTGTTGCACCTGTTTAGGCTAGTGCCTTTGCCAGTGACTTGGGGATGACTTTAATGAGTCCCTTATTCACATTGGTTGATATCTCTCACTTGCCTCTTGAAGCTATTTGAAAGTCTACGTAGGTCCTTTGTGCTAACATACAATTTTTTTTTTACATAAATCTATAGGGAGTCCATATGAGTTGGTGGGTTTTTCTTTTTCACCTTCTTTACTAAAAATTCCTATTCTTATTCTACCAATAGCCTATGGAGCACATCAACCTTTTTCTCCCTAGGCACACAATGTGTACATATTCAAGCAACTCATTGGTTTTCTTCTAGATTATTTCACTATCATCGAGTGCTAAGCCTGTGATGCTTGAGAGGTATCTATCGAATATCATTAAAATTTGAGCATCATCCCTACGAAAATCTCCTTCATTTTCTATGCATATGATGCTCTCTTTCATTTTCTTGCAATATTATGTGGTCTCTTGAGAGTGTAATTGAGTAAGAAGAGTTTTTTCTCATAACCATCATTGCCAAGCTTCTCTTCTATGCCTTGCTTTATTCCTTTCATAGCCCTTTGAAAAAATGATTACCTCTTCAATCCACTCCTACCAATTAACCTTCAAGAGGGATTTCTTTGATAAATGTCACTCCCATATTGGCATGACAGCTTTGCAATATCCTACTTTTGTAGGAATGTAACATTAAATTTAAAAGGGGGAGAGCCCCTTGATTACCAACATTTTTAACAATTGTAAAATCCATGAAAAGAAGGGAGTGCTCAAAGTCTAGCACATGAATAAGAGTTTCATAGCTTACTTTTGGCCCTAACCACCATCCTTCTCATTTAAATAGATCCTACATACTCAAACAATCCTTTCTTTTGCTATTAATAATCATTCTTATTGGGCCACATGTTCTATTTTCCCTTTTGATTTTCACTGCGCTGCCTACTAGTTGCTATAAACTCTCTAGGCTTGCATGCATTTGGTGAGCTTGATCAATTGGCAATTCCCACAGTTGAGGATCCTCTTCCTACACTTCCCCCTAACTTCCTTAATTGTGTGCATGTTTTGGGTCTTCTTTGATGTGAATCTTTTGCACTTCCACCTACATGCTTGCCCCTACTAAAGCCTTGGAGTTCTTTAGCTCACCTTTGTTTCACCTTCTCCCTATGCAAGTAGGATTTAGTAAAATGTCATAGGGGTCTACATATGCACAAGGAATCAAGAAAAAATGATAAGTGGACCTCAATGACCACATCTAGGCTACTAGCATTCAAGAGCTCAAGTATTTTTAGGATCTTCTTCCTCTAATCTCATAGTATAGACACCTATTTCTATGTGCAAATGGGGTCATAGTGTGTTGTTGGAGCATACAAGACTTTGTCACGTGATTTCACCAACACATTGATCTTCCCTTCTAGCTAGTCTAGTAGCAATGTGAACTAGACCCAAACCAAGCACTTGTGGAGAACTATAGTTGTTGGGGAGAAACTAGTAGTCTAGGGCAATGCATACACCAAGCTGCCAATGAAGACCATAGATCCACCCAATCTCCTCTTGCGAGCCAATGAGTGCAAAGAAAAACCACTTACCCACAAATAAATATTGAAAAGGGGAGGCTTTGAGTTGATACATTGATGCAAACCACTTCATGAACTCTGTAATAGAGGGAAAATAAAATAATAAGGATAAAATACCAGCTACACTAGTAGCTGGTATAAAAGGTGTAAGGGACTGGATTTTTGACCATGAGATAATAATACAAGTCTCCTTTCATCTTCACCTCTCTCTCCAAGCTTTCATGGCTTCTTTCTTTCTCTTCCTGTCTTTCTCTCTCCTTTTCTAGTAGATCTCTCTCCTCGTCACTCTCTTTTTCTCTCTTCATGCAGTATTTCTCTCTCTTCTATACTCTCTCTCTCTCCTGTCCTCTTCTTGACAAAGTAGTATCAGAGCTCTAGTTATGATCCATTTAGTTACCTTACATGCTCAGTTACCATCCTTTTCAATTAAAAATCCAAGAAGCTTCAGGTGCACAGGAACATGCACTAAAATGGAGGAGCACTGGAGGACCCAGAGGTCAAGGACTAGGAGGATAGTAGTCAAGAGCATTAATGGAGTCCTTGGACCAAGTTTAGAGGCTGGAAGACTAGATTTTGAAGGTATTTTCTTAGAAGAAAAAGGTAAATGGAGTAGAAGAGGGAAAGTCATGGTTACTTTTCAGGAAAAATCTTCTCTCTCTTAATTCTCAAGCTTCAGCCAAGCTTCCATGGAGAAGAAGCTTCTCAACAAGTGGAGCACCATTATTGAAGGCTTTGAAGAGGCTTCACGGAGCAAACTTTTCTTCTTATTCTTCTTATTCTTATTCTTATTATTCTTCTTCTTCTTCTTCTTCTTCTTGATGCAGATCTACCTATCTGAGACGTCTCATGTAGCCATTAATCTAGGGTAGTTGAATGCATATTACTTTGAGCTATAGATGCTGCGGGTGTTGAAATAGACTTGTCACTTAAAGTTCACTCCAAGCTTCATAACCTTCTAGTAGAGGATCCAGATATAAACCTATCTCCTGTGCTAGACCTACAATTAGAAGTGGAAACTTCTGAAAAGCAAGTACAAGCATGTGCTTTGAAGTCAAAACTCTCAAATTTGGTGGAAATCATCTCAAGGGAAGGAGAGTTATAATGATCAGCCTGTTTTTGTTTAAGATCCTTCATAGTCACAACAAGCTTCTCTTTATATGTTGCTTTCTCTTCCAAATTTGGGGGAACTCTCTCACTAATGCTGAAGTACTCAAATGATGAATTCCCCCAAATTTAAGTTGTAGCATTAGTGAAAGAGTTCCCCCATATTTGAGTACTTCTAAATTTGGGGGAACTCTCTCACTAATGAAGTACTCAAATGATGAATTCAATGCATTCTGAAAAGGTAGATTGGTCATGCAAGAGGAGGAAGTACTTGACAGAGATGGACCATCGCAACAGAAAAGGATCATTCTCTGGATCATTAAGGATCAGCTTGGTTCTCTGATTTTGAAGTTCAAATTTTTTTTTTGTGCTTTTGGAATCTCTGGGAGTGTGTCAACCTTAGTGCCTTCATCAAACTTCTACTCAAGAAGATTTAGCGATGTTTCAGTATATGGGAGAAGAATTTTGTTCTGTCTTCTGCATAGATAGGGTTGCCAAAGATACTCGTTGTTATTTGCTCCTCAAGATCAGATTGAGGAACCTTTTACAACTAGTGCCTCCTCAACATTATCAGAAGAATCTTCTTCAGAAGAGCTTTGACAGGATGATTTGATGAAATTTCACTGTCCGCCATGCAATGGAATGTTTGCGGCCGAACCCACTAGGATCGACTTGAAATTTGTGTCTCTAGTGGTCATGGTCTCCTAACAGAATTCTAGTGTCGGGTTTTGGACATCCTACTTTACGTAGAGATACCTGTTTTGTTGATAGTGGAAATTCCAACACCTCAGGCATTCCCATATCTCTAGCAATACCCGTTCTTTGATTAGTTGCGGTGGATTTTGAAGAAGCATCATGCCGCACTTGGTTCAAAGAGAATGGGAAATGAGAAGGATATGGCGCTCAACCTCTCTGCCCATAGGCATATTCCCATTCTGGTCCCCTAAAACAGCATGAATCTGGGTTTTAACCTAACGATTTCTAAGCGTCGATCATTAGTAAAACTTGTGAGAAGCCTCCCAGTTCTCTGGGATCACCTTGCCATGGGACAGACCCATCGAGGGTTCCGCCCTCCTACTTCCCTCATTTGGCATACTTTAGTTGTCTAATTAGCCCTATCACTTTTAGGTGTGATATGTAAAAACAACTTCCTTAATTAGCCTTTTTAAAGTATAAGGTTCATTCACATAATCTTATGGCACTGACACAAAAACAAATTCAAAGAGGTTCCTTGGAAGTACTTAATATTAACAATTTATTAGAGATACAAATCTAGTTCAAAAGGGACAATATTCGCAATCCGTAAGGATGCACTTTATTTCCACCAAGTTTTCACCCTGCACTAGTAATAAGGGCACCTCGAGAATCTATCCCGAGTCACGCTGATCATTTGAATAGGACCCAAAGGCAGGAAATTTACAGCTCAAGCCCCCTTGGCATCCAAGCATCCTCCTACATTCAAACCAACCCGTGGAGAGACCTCTCGTGGCGGGTTCGGCTCACGTTCCCATCATAGCTATTTAGAACCCCCTTGGCTAGGGTTGGCGGCCAACTGGGGGTGGCTTGGCGCGCCCTCCAAAAGTTCAACCTGATTCATTATGCTCAATTATGAGTTTGGGGTTACACAATCTTAAAAAAAGAAGAAGAAGTAGTGTTCCTAAATTTACAAGCACAACAAAGGTGCAGGTGAGTGCTCGAGACATCTGCTAAGGTGGGGGTCCCTAACTTGACAGTTAGTGTTTGACCTTCTTGCCTTGGCGGAAATTTCAATATCCTCCGAGGGTTAGGCAATACTTTCTTCCCGACCCTGCTCCTGTGTGATTGGAGCAAGCAATTATGGAATTGGATCTATATCCGATAGTTATCAGGATGGAAGCTATCCTAGCTTGCTAGTCTTTAATCCAAGGTTCTTATCATTGGAAGAAACGACACTCGAACCTCTTATATTAACGATAGATTGTGTCATGGTTGAAGGTGATATCTTCAAGGTCGTTTCAGCTTTATCGAGGCCAGATTTGGAATAGAGACTAGTGAGTGTTTTACTTGTCTCATGGTCCACTTATGAAGTAACAATAGATTGGCTCAATTACCTTTAATCCTAAGTAAGTTGAGTTAAGCCCCATATAGAATTTATCTCATTGAACTACTTGAGCAATTAAGGTTAATGCTTCATATGCGTGTCTTATAATTGTCTTTGAGATGGCTTCCTAGCAGTACCGTTGAAACCACGTAATCTAAATGCGAGTCCTTCCTAGGATGATGATGCAATATGGAGTTCTACTCTTGCGAATTTCTTTTCAATGCACTTACACAAGTTATAAACAGAGGCTTGCGTTTTTCTTTTGTATGAGGATCACAAAGTCATTGGCCTAATGCATGTGCGAGCTACATCTCTAATTATAAGAGCCCAAACTCGGCCTATTGTTGCAATGACCTTAACATACTTAACCCAATTATTGTAGCATTCATGACTCTCATGGACTTGATTCAAAATTTTACCCATAAGAGAGATGGAGGAGAGAGAAAGACTAGATTCTGATCTCCCTGACCAAGCAGCCATTTGATGGGTGAAGGTAGGTGATAGGAAGCATGAAAAATCTTTAGTCTGCCCGCTGTCTTCCGATGGTATGGGTATATGGAGGCTCTCCTATGGCTATGGAGCCCCTCCCCCTTCATTTCGTCATCTTTGCCTCCCTGCCCCCTTCATTTCGTCGTCTCTGCCTCCCTCACCCTTCATTTTTTTCCATCGGGCAAAAAAAAAAAGACCCCCCCTTCATTGCAAAAAATTTTGCAGCCAAAGGGGCTCCCTAAGGGTCACACCCTTTGGCTTCTCACTCTTTGGCCCTTTTTCTTGCCTATCTCTCGCATCTGGGGTCCAAAATGTGAGCCGAAAATTCCTCCATGTTTGTCTTGAGGTCCCACACTGCTGGGCAGCTGTTCTAGCTTGTCCACGCAATTGGATTATATTTTAAGTATGGGCAAGGCCAATTACTCTTTGGGCACATGTGAGGCTAGGCACTCTATTGCATATAATTGTAGGGTCATTAACCTATCCAATGTGTCTAGTTTCCAATTTTATTGACTCACACATATGTGACACTTTTTTATGCATGCAATTTTAATTTTACAGCTTACATGGGAGTAATTACAGTGAATGTTTGGGGTCTTAGACATTAAATTTAAGTCTTAAATTATCTTGAATTGAGTGATGCCTTCAAGCTATCTTTAACTTTTGCAATTTGAAGTTATTTGTATACTAGTGCATGTGCATTAGTGCACTAGGATACAATGAAGTGAGTGGCGTGGTCAAGAGCACATGTAGTTTAAGTGGGGCAAGGGTGTAGTTTGATTGGGGCAAGGGTATGTAAGATGCACTGGTGCAAGCATGCATAGTGCATTATGGTGGAGGACCTATGCTACTACAAGTGTACACTAGGATGCGTGCTCTATGTGTGCATGAGGGTAGATTAGTGTGCTTTATGTGTTATGATAAAGCAGAGAGATGCGATCCATGACGAGGGGCCATACTTTGAGCATGATCATGTAGAGGAAGAACAATTGTATGAACCAATTCTCCCCCTTTGCAAACACAAACACAACTAGAAGAGCAAGGGGAGGAAGCCTTGCCCCCCGAAAGAATGGTATAAATGAGGCACAAGTGGAGGGAGCAAGTAGAGCTAGCACGTAGAAAGCTCCAAGCCAAGTTGCTACAAGTTTCACATGTGGCCATCCCCCAAGGAGAGGAGTGTGATCTTGTGAATTGGAGCTAGGAACTAGTAGTATCAGAGTAGTGGAAAAATCACAGCCACCCCTTTGAATTCGCCTTCACCTTTCCTTGAACACTGGATAAGGTATTATCTCCAAGGGTGGTGGAGGATGTAACAAAGCTCTCGGAGATACTAGGGAAGAGATGACTAGAGGAAAGAATGAGACACCCCACAAGGTGGCAACACAAGCCTGCGGGTTATTGGGAAGACAAGGTGGTGGAGGTGCCTAGGAAAGTGGAGGGATATGAAGCACAACCTAAGTGGCACAAAAACATCTCTCTCTCTCTCTCTCTCTCTCTCTCTCACTTTCTTTACAAGCAGCCTGTAGACAAGAACCAGGATCACGGCCAGCAACGATCCCTCCCTCTCCTCTTTGTTCAAGGCTCACGGTCCTTATATAGAGGGGGGAGCTTGGGTAAGGTATGGAGGCCCTCCCCCCCCTCAATCAGCATGCGGCAGCCCCTTGCCTTCTCCATGGCACGTGGCACCCTCCCGCCTCCTTTCAAGCACGCGGCACCCCCTGCCTCTTCTCTGCCATGCGGCAATCTCCCCCGTTGACATCATGATAGCCCCCCTGCCATCCGTTAGTTGGCGGCATGAGTGGGGGGGGGGGATTTATCCCTTTAAAAAATAATAATCATTTTATTAGGGGGAAATCCTGCGGTGAGAATGTTACAAGACCACATCAAGCTCGACTACTAGAAGGCTGAGAACTAGTAGCAGCTTGTGGATCCCATCAAAAGGAGGTCGAGAGACAAGCAAGGAAGTGAGATCCATAGTGCACGCAGACTCGGAAACACCAATATTGCCTTAACTTCTTGAACATCAGGTTCGGGCACCTGATGGTTGTAGTATCTCTCGTACCACTTTGATTGTTCAAGGTCTTTATGCCTATAACTTGAATTTGTGAGGACATGAATTTTGTGAAGGTCGGTGTGTAGGAGTGTAGTGGAGTGTGAGAACTTGGGCAACCGCTCCCTCCTATGCGACACCTAGTGCCAACGAGCAACCATCTTCTTGCCCCCTAGTATCGCAAGGTTCACAAAGGAGCCAAGGTAGCTGGGCCTTATGTCTTTTGTGTGGTTGAGAGGCCCCTTGGGGGTGAGATGAGTTAAGGCATGGGGGTGAGTCGTAATGAATTGAGATGGTTTCATCATGTGGCATGCCCCTAGGGCATTGCACTGTGCTAGATGAGCCCAACATGATGAGACAGGGCAAGATGAGGCATGCAAGGTGTTAAGCAACCATGAAGCCTCATGAGAGTCATGTGCTAAGAGCAAGCCATGATGCGGGGTGGATATCTAGTCCCAAGGGGATTGCAACGCACTAAGGTGTGATGGCAAGGTGATGCGACATGGTGGAACCGTGTTGACACCCATGGTCATCGCATGAAAAAATACCAAGTATACTAAATGAAACCATGTGGATTTTTTTTACATAAGCCTATTTCAAAAATAACTTTCTTCTTTCTTCTAGTATGGACCAAGCCCATGAATAAATTTTACATTTAACATATAATCATCCCATTATCCCTAAGCTTGAATACATTAACTTTGGTGTTGAGAAGTCTGAGCTAAGGTTCATTGAAATAGGAAAGTATCGAAAAGGATTTATAGATGATCATGACCCCAACTCAAAGAGACTCATGATCAGTCCAAAAGAAATAATTAATAAGAGAAGGAGAAGAAATATCGGGGGTACCTAGAGTCCTTTGCAAACATAGACTTGATGTGATCCTGTTAAACTTGAAATGCTTCTTGAGCTTGGCTTAATGCTCTCGTGTTTCTTCAAGCTCTTGAAGCTTCAATCCTTTGGATGATGGATCTCAAGTACTCATTATAGTTGCCCTTTTGACCTTCTCTTAACATTTTGACAAAGGACCCAAAGGGGTTTGTCCCTCTTCTTCTGATTTGAATTAAGGGTAGCTAACCTTTGGATGATTTAATGATAGAATATGGGGCCAAGTAGAGGAGATTAAAGCATCCTCTATCTCCCAATTCCCTTCCTTTCTCTCGCTCCCTCTACTTCTTTCTTCCTCTCTACTTGTTTCTCCTCTCTCTCTCTCACTCATATATATGCACACACACACACACACACACACACACACACACACACACACACACACACACACACACACACACACACACACACACACACACACACATTTGTGTGTGTGCGTGTGCGTGTGTGTGTGTGTGTAGAGGTACAAGAGAATAAGTTTCTTCTCAAACAAATTAAACCACCAGAATTTGACGGAGAAGGGAAGACTGTTGAAGCTGATGTTGAAATATGGATTGAATCCATGGAGGACTATTTTAGTGCAGCCAGAACAACACCTGTGAACCGAGCCATGATTGCTAAGCTCAAGCTCACCGACGAGGCTAGGCTGTGGTGGAAGCAATGGTGTAAAGACCAAGCAGTCCATTGAAAGCACAATAACTTGGGAAAAACTAAAGGAAGCGGTGCACGGAAGGTATATGCCACCTATGTATAGAACTCAAAAAATGAATGAGTTCTCTAAGTTGAGGTAGTTGGGCCTATCTCTGGAACCATACTACTCAAAATTTGTTTCCTTGCTGAAATACTCTCTGACAATGAGTATCCCCCAATAGGTCTCGAAGTTTTGTGATGGGGTAAATCCGCCAATAAACACTCGGTTGGAATCAATGCGCCCTTCAGATTTGCAAGCCTACATTGATAAGAGCACGACCTATTGCCCAAGAAGTCCAGCCAAAATCCAGACGTTGGGCTTACAAATACCGAAATTCGGGGATGTTGAGAGCTCAAATTAAAAGGACACAAGGACAGGGTCAAGGCCAACAGAAGAAGCTAAGAGCAAATGCAATCAATGACTTTGTCCCCACTCAAAGAAGTGATCAAAGCCTGTGGTGTTTCCACTGCAATGAACCTGGGCACTTCAAAAGGAAATGTCCCAAGCTTGGCGGGGACCACCGTCAAGGGAAATTCAGAGGCCAAGCGAGGGCTACCCGTGGCCACGGTCGTGTAGCATTGGGAAGGGCCAAAACTGGTAATATTACCGCTAAGGGATTAGCTGAAGAAGAAGATCCGTGCATGGAAGCCAAGATTGAGAGGGCAACTGTTCATGCTGCTCTCCATAAGAAGAGGCCAAACCACCAATTTTCGGTGATTCAAACACCATCGGACTTATAGGGTAAGAAAACAAACTATAAAGCTTCAGATATTTCCAGACTGTTCATCAAGGAGATATTCAGGCTCCATGGGTTGCCTAGAAGAATCATTAGTGACCGCGACTCCCTCTTCACATCTCACTTCTGGAAAGGGTTATTCGGGGCCATTGGGGCTCAACTCTATTTTAGCACAGCCTATCACCCTCAAACTGACAGCCAAATGATATCCTTAGAGCTTATTGATGTCGCAGACCCAAGAAATGGATTCAATACCTACCATTAGTAGAGTTCACCTATAATGCTTCCTACCAACAAAGCATTCAACTGACACCTTTCCAAGCATTGTATGGGCATGATTGCCATTCCCCATTGAACTTTTCAGATCCTACTTTAAGAGTAGAAGCTTCTAAGGAAATGCTTGAGGAAATGGATGAGTAGGTTAAGACCATCAGACAAGACATTAGAGCCGCCAAGGATAGGCAGAAAGCCTATGAAGTTCTAAATAGACAAGAGTGACTCTTCAATGAGGGAGACATGGTTTTTATTCGTGTACAGCCCAAAAGGAGTTCCTATCATTGGGGAAATTTAAAAAACCGAGTCCAAGGTATTGCGGACCCTACAGGATCCTCAAATGCCTAGGGCCCAATGCCTACAAACTCCAACTCCCTGAGAACATAAAAGTTCACAATGTATTTCATGTTAGCCTACTAAAGAAATATGTATCCAATCCTAGCCATGTACTCAATGATCAACAAGTTGTAATGCCAAGCCAAGGAGTCCTTGAGCTCCGAGGAGTAGAATCCTCAAGGAGTACCTCATCCAGTGGAAGGAATTTCTAGAAGAAGATGCTACATGGATTGACGAAAGTACTCTCAACCAACAATACCCCCAATTCCTTTCGAGATGAGGACATCTCGATCCCTTAAGGGGGGAAGAATGTTACATTCTCACCGTAGGATCCCCCCGCACCCTTAATAGAATGACAGATTTTTTTAAAAGAAGGGGGACAAATCCCCCCCCCCCCCCAACTCACGCTGCCAACTGGAAGACAACGGGCAGGGGGAGGGGGGGCGCTGCCATGATGTCAACAGGGGAGGGTGCCGCATGGTGAAGAAGAGGCGGGGGTGCCATGTGCTCAAAAGGAGGCGGGAGGGTACCACGTGCAATGGAGAAGGCAGGGGGCTGCCGTGTGCCGATTGAGGGGGGAAGGGCCTCCATACCTTACCCAAGCTCCCCCCCTCTATATAAGGACTGTGAGCCTTGAACGAAGCGGAGAAGGGGAGATCGTTGCTAGCCATTGTCCTGGTTCTTGTTTACAGGCTGCTTATAAAGAAAGTGAGAGAGAGAGAGTAATGGAGAGAGTAAGAGGAAGAGAAAGAAAGTGTGAGAGAGAGAGAGTAAGGGAGAGAGTAAGAGGAAGAGAAAGAAAGTGAGAGAGAGAGAGAGAGTAAGGGAGAGTGTAAGAGGAAGAGAAAGAAAGTGAGAGAGAGAGACTGAGGGAGAGAGTAAGAGAAAGAGAAAAAGAGAGAGAGAAAGAGAGGGAAAGGGAGAGTAAGAGAACAAATAAAGGAGAGTAAGAGAAAAGAGAAAGAAAGAGAGAGACAGAGAGAGGGAATTTCTCTCTCTTTGAAGACTTCCGAGCTTGCCATCTTTCTCTTTCCCCCGGGGGCTCTTCAAGAAGATTCTCACAGACGGATTCCCTCCACGAGGAGTTGTCTCTCTTGTAACCTGGGCGTGTAGCCACAAAGGAAAAATCAAAATTATACGATGCCTCCCAAGCGAAGTAAAGTCCAATCGAACGCGAATCCCGCTTCAACCGATGGAGTTGCAGGTCAAGGAGCCGCATCACTTGGTAATCAGGTGCGTCCCATAAATCCTACCCTGATGGGAGGCCTTAAGAACATAGGCCGACCTCATTGGGAAGGGATAAGTATTCGGCAAAGGTCTATGATAACTAACCACCATTTAGGTTGCATCATTCTATCATGTTGGAAACTGTGTTTATTTGCACTTTGGCATGTTTTGAATGAATAAATTGCATGAAAATTTTTGCATTCATGCATGCTAAAAAATCAAGAACCTTATTGATTGTGCCCGTAATGCTTTAGATTATGCACTAACATTGGCATGCTTGAAGGTACTGAAAAATGGGTTGTTAGGATGCTTACGCATATTTGTCATTAAGCGAAAATCATACTTTTTGCATCGCAAAATTGGTTAAGCTGAAAAGGTAGGGGTAAAAGTTTGAATCAAGTCCATGAGAGCCGTGAATGCTACAATAATTGGGTTAAGTATGTTTAGGTCATTGCAACAATAGGTCGAGTTTTGGGCTCTTATAATTCTTTTAGCTCACACATGCATTAGGCCGATGACTTCGTGTTCCTCATACAAAAGAAAAATGCAAGCCTCTGTTTATAATTTGCGTAAGTGCATCGAAAATAAATTCCCGAGAGTAGAACTCCATATTGCATCATCGTCCTAGGAAGGACTCGCATTTAGATTAGGCGGTTTCAACGATACTACTAGGGAGCCATCTTAAAGACAATTATAAGACACGAATATGAAGCATTAACCTTAATTGCTTAGGTAGTTCAATGAGATAAATCCTATATGGAGCTTAATTCGACTTACTTAGGATTAAAGGTAATTGAGCCAATCTATTGTTACTTCATAAGTGGACCATGAGACAAGTAAAACACTCACGGGTCTCTATTCCAAATTTGGCCTCAATAAAGCTGAAACAACCTTGAAGATATTACCTTCAACCATGACGCAATCTGTAGTTAATACAAGAGGTTTGAGTGTCATTTCTTCCAATGACAAGAACCCTAGATTAAAGACTAGCAAGGTAGGACAACTTCCATCCCGACAACTATCAGATATAGATCCAATTGCATAATTGCTCGCTCCAATCACACAGGAGGAGTGGGGTCGGGAAGAAAGTATTCCCCAACCCTCGGAGGATATTGAAATTTCCACCAAGGCAAGAAGGTCAAACGCTAAGTGTCAAGTTAGGGACCCCCACCTTAGCAGATGTCTCGAGCACTCACATGCACCTTTGTTGTGCTTGTAAATTTAGGAGCATTACTTCTTTAAAAAAAAAAAGATTGTGTAACCCCAAACTCATAAATGAGCATAATGAATCAGGTTGAACTTTTGGAGGGCGCACCAAACCACCCCAGTTGGCCGCCAACACTAGCCAAGGGGGTTCTAAATAGCCGTGGACGGGAATGTGGACCGAACCCACCATGAGAGGTCTCTCTGCGGGTTGGTTTGAATGTAGGAGGATGCTTGGATGCCGGGGGGGCTCTGGCTGTGAATTCCCTGCCTTCAGCTCCTACTCAAACGATCAGCATGACTCGGAATAGATTCTTGAAGGGCCCTTGTTACTAGTGCAGGGCGGAAACTTGGTGGAAATAAAGTGCATCCTTACGGATTGCGGATATTGTCCCTTTTGAACAAGATTTGTATCTCTGATAAATTGCTAATATTAAGTACTTCCAGGGAACCTGTTTGAATTTGTTTTCGTGTCAGATTCTTGAAGGGCCCTTATTACTAGTGCAGGGCAGAAACTTGGTGGAAATAAAGTGCATCCTTACGGATTGCGGATATTGTCCCTTTTGAACAAGATTTGTATCTCTGATAAATTGCTAATATTAAGTACTTCCAGGGAACCTGTTTGAATTTGTTTTTGTGTCAGTGCCATAAGATTATGTGAATGAACCTGTCCTTTAAAAAGGCTAATTAAGGAAGTTGTTTTTACATGTCACACCTAAAAGTGATAGGGCTAATTAGACAACTAAAGTATGCCAAATGAGGAAAGCACGAGGGGGGGAACCCTCGACGAGTCTCTCCTACGGCAGGGTGGTCCCAGAGAACTGGGAGGCTTCTCATAAGGTTTTACTGATAATCGACGCTGAGCAATCGTTAGGTTAAAACCCCCATTCATGCTGTTTTAGGGGACTAGAATGGGATTATGCCTATGGGAAGGGAGGTTGAGTGCTGCATTCCTCTCGTTTCCCATTCTCTTTGAACCAAGTGTGGCATGAGTCTTCTTCGGTTTGGGTATCTCTGCATAAAGTAGGATATGCAAAACCTAACGCTCGAATGCTGTCATGAGACCTTGACCACTAGAGATACAAGTTTTAGGTTGATCCTAGTGGGTTTGGCTGCAAACATTCCATTGCGTGGCGGACTTGAGAAACCCTAGGCGAGAAACCCCGGGACATTCCATGGGAATGCTACGTGGCATCGCTTAGATTCATCTTGATGGACCGCTAAAAATGTTGTTGGATAGGCAATAGGTGGAACGTTACAATTGGTATTAGAGCCGACCAATGACTAAAATAGTTAGGAAAAAATCGAGAAGAGGGAGGTGATGTTTTCAATAGGAGATGTTTTTTTTTTCTTTTTACTCACTTGTGGATTGATGCCGCTTCTAGACTTACAAAACATGGAGCAGGTTCCTCATATTTCATATCATGTTCAAGACAGCTATGAACTCTTCAAGCTATTGCACATGGTCCGACATGACGGGGATCCTGGATCATCTCTACAACCCCTCATCACTGTATCTGGTGGACTTGGAGCATGGGATACTGCTACATAGACACCAACTGACTTACCTATCTTCAAAACAATTTGAAGAGGTTAAAGTGGTTGGAAGACTTGAAGATTATCAAATTATTCATCTTCCATGAGGCTCGTGTGAACTTGACCCTACACATCGGATGCCGGCAAGTAGATCAGAACCACTACATCTACGAGGAGGTGGTTAAAATTTTACCGGCGGATAGAATTAAAGTAATGGGACAAAATGAACGTCATGGCTATCAAAAACAAGGATTTCCTGAACTTCCCATGACTTATCACTTCCTGAGAATCCATTCCCCCAATCCATACTACTATTCTATCCTTGTAGCTGATTTCAATAGGGAATTATTAACTTGGCGTTAATGTAACTCTTGAGAAGAAAAATCATCTTAGCCAAACCCTATCTATTCTCGAATAATTGTACTTGAGGCTTACACTTCCCTATGATTAAATAAGAAGTTTATGTTCATTTGAATAGTTGCATAGTTGCAATGGAAATTATACGCGCATTGATTTAAGTGTATAGGGGTGTGTAAATGCAATCCTAACACGGAAAAGTTTAAATGGTAATCAGATACAACCCCAAGCACAGATCCAGAATCCTATTTCCGCACTAAGCCTAGCAGAGGTACAAGAGAAGAAGTTTCTTCTCAAATAAATTAAACTACCAGAATTTGACAGAAAAGGGAAGATTGTTGAAGTTGATGCTGAAATATGGATCGAATCTATGGAGGACTATTCTAGTGCAGCCGGAACAACACCTGTGAACCAAACCATGATTGCTAAGCTCAAGCTCAACGATGAGGCTAGGCTGTGGTGGAAGCAATGGTGTAAAGACCAAGCAGTCATTGAAAGCACAATAACTTGGGAAAAACTAAAGGAAGTAGTGCAATGAAGGTATATGCGACCTGCGTATAAAACTCAAAAAATGAATGAGTTCTTTAAGTTGAGGCAGTTGGGCTTGTCTTTGGAAGCATACTACTCGAAATTTGTTTCCTTACTAAAATACGCGTCCTTCGGATTTGCAAGATGCATCCTTGCTAAAACACTTGGTTGGAATCAATGCATCCTTCGGATTTGCAAGATGCGTCGATAAGAGCACGACCTATTGTCCAAGAAATCTAGCCAAAATCCAGACCTTGGGCTTACAGAGACCAAAATTTGGGGATGTTGAGAGCTCAAATTAAAAGTGCACAAGGACAAGGTCAAGGCCAACGGAATAAGCCAAGAGCAAATGCAATCAATGAGTCTGTCCCCACTGAAAGAAGTGATCAAAGCCTGCGTTGTTTCCATTGCAATGAACCTGGGCACTTCAAAAGGGAATGTCCAAGCTTAGCGAGGACCTCCATCAAGGGAAAATTTGAGGCCAAGCCAAGGCTACCCGTGGCCACAGTCGTGTAGTTTTGGGAAGGGCCAAAACTTCCAATATTACCACTAAGGGATTAGATGAAGAAGAAGATCCGTGCATGGAAGCCGAGATTGAGAGGGCAACCGTTCATGCCGCCCTCCATAAGAAGAGGCTGAACTGCCAATTCTCGGTGATTCAAACACCATCAAACTTCCAGGTTCAGAAATTCAAAACCTTGATTGATTATGGTAGCACTCATTCTTTCATTTCACCGACCTATGCAAGAAGGTTAGCTACACCCACTTTGCTTGTTGAACTAGCAACTGGGTGAGAAATCACTTGCGCCAAACAAACTGCTAAGGTGGAATTCCTACTCGGAAACGAGCCCACAACTGTTAAGTTTAGACTAATGAATCTAGGTGTCCATGAATGTCTACTTGGGATGGATTGGCTAATCCCTAATGATGCTCACATTCATTTTGGAAGGGGAAGTCTCCTTTCGGAATCCTAAGGGTGAGCTAGTCACAACACAAGGTGAAGTAGGTAAACTGAAGATCCAGCTAGCTAAGGCAATGCGAATAGTTCAAGGAATAAGGAAGGGGTTACCCATGTACCTGATCAAGCTAAACAAACCAGGTCAGGCAGAGGACAACAATGAAGAGTCATCATTGCTAAAGGAATATGTGGATGTGTTCCCAGAAAAATTGACTGAATTACCACCGCCTAGGGAAGTGGATCATGAGATTAAGCTAATCCTAGGAGCTGCTCTAGTTGCGAAAAGGCCCTACAAGATGTCCATTCCTGAGGCCATTGAGTTAAAGGAACAACTCAAACAACTACTAGACCAAGGGTACATATGCCCCAACAGCTCTCCTTGGGGAGCTCCAATCTTGTTCCAAAAGAAGAAAGATGGTACACTTTGACTCTGCATTGATTATAGAGGCCTAAACCAAGTAACCATCAAGAATAAATACCCCATTCCAAGGATAGATGAGTTACTCGATCGACTGCAGGGAGTAAAAATCTTCTCTAAGATTGATTCGAGGTCAGGGTATTATCAAATCCGCATCAAGGATAAGGACATTCCAAAGACGACATTCAATAACAGATATGGTCATTTTTAATTCACAATAAGGTTGACTAATTCCCCCGCCACCTTTAACAGGCTAATGCATGACATTTTTAGACCACACCTTGATGATTTCATACTCGTCTTCTTTGATGACACCTTGGGATCATGAGTCCCAAGTTTGCATTGTCCTGGAGACCATGAGGTCTCATAAGCTCTATGGTAAGAAGAAAAAGTGTGGCTTCCTAAAAAGGCAGATTGAATATCTCGGATTTATTGTGTCAAATGAAGGGATCTCTGTAGACCCTACCAAGGTTAAGGATGTTCAAGAGTGGTCTCCACCGGCTACTATTAAAGAAGTGCGTAGCTTTCTTGGATTAACAAGTTGGTACATGATCTTCATTAATGACTATGCTTTAATCACAACACCCCTCACAAATTTGCTGAAAAAGCAAGTTGGCATACTGTGGACGCCCTCTGAACAAGCAAGTTTTTATCAACTCAAGCATAGCTTGTTGACAGCACGAATTCTGAAGCTCCCTGACTTAAGCAAGGAATTTGAAGTTGTCACAGATGTTAGCACACTTGCACTAGGCTATGTACTAATGCAAGAAGGTCATCCCATAGCTTATTTCTCGCGAAAGCTAAAAACCCATGAGAGGAATTATGCCACCCATGACTTGGAAATGCGTGATCCATGACCTCAAACTTTGGGAACATTGCTTGCTTGGTAACAAGTTTTCTTTGGTCACGGACCATAAAAGCCTTAAATGGATCTTCACCCAGACCAATCTCAACATGAGGCAATGTCGTTGGATAGAAGTTCTATAGGAGTATGATTTTGAGATCAAGTATCGACCTGGCAAAGAGAAAGTGGTCACTGACGCTCTAAGTCACAAGGTGTTCCTCAACTCTCTTATCATGGAGGAACCCTCAATGGCCGAATCTTTGGCAACTATGGTGTCAATGCCTAGCAACCCTATCCTTGAACTAGCCAAGGAAGAAGATAACTATGATCCGGTATATCTGGAGATGATAAAGGAAATTTTGGAAAAGGACCAAAACTCGAGACTTAAGGTCAAATATCAAGAATCCTCTGTCAACGAGACTTGCCTATTTTAGGACAAGATTATGCATACCCTCGAGCAAGAAACTCAAATAGAGAATACTTTGGGAAGCACATGACTCCCCCTTTTCAGGCCATCCCGAATATGTTAAGACCCTCAACATGGTCAGAAAGAGCTACTATTGGGGAAGGCTTAAAGGTGAGGTGCTCAAATATGTCACAGAATGTTTGTCTTGCAAGCGCATTAAGGCAGAACATGTCAAGATGCCTGGGAAGCTGCAACCCTTTGACATCCCCCAAATGAATTGGGAATTTATGAACATGGATTTTGTTGTTGGGTTACCCTCAGTGCAAGGGGGCTACAACTCAATTATGGTTATAATAGACATGCTCACCAAGGTTTCACACCTCATTCAAGTCAACACAAACTATAAAGCTTCAGATATTGACAGACTACTCATCAAGGAGATATTCAAGCTATGAGTTGCCTAGAAGAATCATTAGAAAGAGAGAGAGAGAGAGAGAGAGAGAGAGAGAGAGAGAGAGAGAGGGAAATTCTCTCTCTTTGAAGACTTCTAAGATTGCCATCTTTCTCTTTCCCCCTCTTTGAGAAGATTCACACGGATGGATTCCCTCCACAAGGAGTCGTCTCTCTCATAACCTGGGCATGTAGCCACAAAGGAAAAATCAAAATTGTACGATGCCTCCCAAGCGAAGTAAAGTCCAATCGAATGCGAATCCCGCTTCAACTGATGGAGTTGCAGGTCAAGGAGCCACATCACTTGGTAATCAGGTGCATCCCATCAATCCTACCCTGATGTGGGAGGCCTTAATAACATAGGTCGACTTCATTGGGAAGGGAGAAGTATTCGGTGAAGGTCTATGATAACTAACCACCATTTAGGTTGCATCATTCTATCATGTTGGAAACTGTGTTTATTTGCACTTTGGCATGTTTTGAACGAATAAATTGCATGAAAGGTTTTGCATTCATGCACGCTAAAAAAATCAAGGACCTTATTGATTGTGCTCGTAATGCTTTAGATTATGCACTAATATTGGCATGCTTGAAGGTACTGAAAAATGGGTTGTTAGGATGCTTATGCATATTCGTCTCATTAAGCGAAAATCATACTTTTTGCATCGCAAAATTGGTTAAACTTAAAAGGCATGGGTAAAATTTTGAATCAAGTCCACGAAAGTTGTGAATGCTACAATAATTGGGTTAAGTATGTTTAGGTCATTGCAACAATAGGCCGAGTTTTGGGTTCTTATAATCCTTTAGAGAGATGTAGCTCGCACATGCATTAGGACGATGACTTCGTGTTCCTCATATAAAATAAAAATGAAATCCTTTTTTTATAATTTGCGTAAGTGCATTGAAAAGAAATTCCAAGAGTAGAACTCCATATTGCATCATCATCCTAGGAAGGACTCGCATTTAGATTACGCAGTTTCAATGGTATTGCTAGGGAGCCATCTTAAAGATAGTTATAAGACACACATATGAATCATTAACCTTAATTTCTCATGTGGTTCAATGAGATAAATCCTATATGGGGCTTAACTCGACTTATTTAGGATTAAAGGTAATTGAGCCAATCTATTGTTACTTCATAAGTGGACCATGAGATAAGTAAAACACTCACTGGTCTCTATTCCAAATTTGGCCTCGATAAAGCTGAAACAACCTTGAAGATATCACCTTCAACCATGATGCAATCTGTCATTAATACAAGATGTTCGAGTGTCATTTCTTCCAATGACAAGAACCCTGGATTAAAGACTAGCAAGCTAGGACAACTTCCATCCGGATATAGATCCAATTGCATAATTGCTCGCTCCAATCACACAGGAGCAGGATCGGGAAGAAAGTATTCCCTAACCCTCGGAGGATATTGAAATTTCCACCAAGGCAAGAAGGTCAAATGCTAAGTGTTAGGTTAGGGACCCCCACCTTAGTAGATGTCTCAAGCACTCACCTACACCTTTGTTGTGCTTGTAAATTTGGGAACACTACTTCTATTATTTAAAAAAAAGGATTGTGTAACCCCAAACTCATAAATGAACATAATGAATCATGTTGAACTTTTGGAGGGCATGCCAAACCACCCCCAACTGACCGCCAACGCTAGCCAAGGGGTTCTAAATAGCCGTGACGGGAATGTGGACCAAACCTGCCCATGAGAGGTCTCTTCGTGGGTTGGTTTGAACGTAGGAGGGCACTTGGATGCCAAGGGGGCTCTGGCTATAAATTCCATGCCTCCAGGTCCTACTTAAATGATCAGCGTGACTCACGATAGATTCTCGAGGGGCCCTTGTTACTAGTGCAGGGCGAAAACTTGGTGGAAATAAAGTGCATCCTTACGGATTGCGGATATTGTCCCTTTTGAACAAGTTATATCTCTGATAAATTGCTAATATTAAGTACTTCTAGGGAACCTATTTGAATTTGTTTTCATGTCAATTCCATAAGATTACGTGAACAAACCCTACCCTTTAAAAAGGCTAATTTAAGGAAGCTGTTTTTACATGTCACACCTAAAAGTGATAGGGCTAATTAGACAACTAAAGTACGCCAAATGAGGAAAGCAGGAGGGTGGAACCCTCAACGGGTCTATCGTACGGCAGGGTGGTCCCAGAGAACTAGGAGGCTTTGCACAAGGTTTTACTGATGATCGACGTTTAGCAATCGTTAGGTTAAAACCCCGATTCATGCAGTTTTAGGGAACTGGAATGGGACTATGCCTATGGGTAGAGAGGTTGAGCACCGCATCCCTTCCATTTCCCATTCTCTTTGAACCAAGTGCAACATGAGTCTGCTTCGGCTTGGGTATCTCTACGTAAAGAAGGATGTGCAAAACTCGACACTAGAATGCTGTCAGGAGACCTTGACCACTAGAGACACAAGTTTTAGGTCGATCCTAGTGGGTTTGGCCGTAAGCATTCCGTTGCGTGGTGGACTCGAGAAACCCTAGGTGACAAACCCCATGACATTCCATGGGAATTCCGAGAGGCATCGCTTAGACTCATCTCTCAATGGGACCGCTAAAAATGTGCTTGGATAGCCGATAGGCGGCACGTTACAGGTTTGTAGACTCCAATAAAGTTTAGACTAGCCCATGATTTGCTTCTATTGGAATTCTGATAGTCATCACCTTGCCACTGCTTCAGTTTTCGCATCAAAGACACATGTGTCACCTGTGGTCTCTGACTTGTTTTTCGAACTCGAACCAAAGTGATTTGTCCCCATCTACTTCTAAGGCAGAGTGCTATGTTTACATCTAGGGCTAGGCCCACCCACGCTCATGATGCGTGCCTTACCTAAACTACCTATTGTTCCCCTAATAGATGAAGGGCACACTGCTTGCACATCTAATATGTAGGCAAGCTCCAAGCCTCCTAATGTTGAGGCTGCTCATCCCATATAGAGGCTCTATGGGAATGAGAAGTTGACACCACCACATCATGGGTGATTCCACATTCCAGATGTTGTAGGTATCACCTTCCTTTGTAGACATGAGGGGCCAATTCTTGCCACATTCTTTCGAGAAGCATGTTCTCTCACATGGGTGACATCACTGCTTCATGGGTGATTGGTTGTTTTGAGAAGCGCATTCCCTCACATGGGGTCCAATTCTCACACATGAGATTCTTCACTTCCTTGTAGTGAGTCTGCCAAAGCTCATTGGGAGAGCCCATGCTGCGAACTTCTATGGGGAAGGGCTTGGTTGCAATCTTCTTGGTCCCAGCCCTAAGTCACATGTTTCCAAATCCTCCCTTGATGAAGTACTTTCGATTTCTTTTAGCTCGCTCTAGGACCACAAGCTTTCCTTACACACTTTTTTGGCTTCTCATAGGCCTTCATCAGTGTAGGTATAGGCCATTTCTTTATACTCCTGGCTCAATGAGTCTCTAGGCTACCATCTTATGGGTTCCTCACTCTCGACTCCTATGGTCTCAACTTCTCATAGTCACAATGGTGTGTCTTCAGGGTCTCATATCTAGGTAGCATTTGGCATGATATGCAAAGGGGGCGCCCATGCAACAGAGGGGATAAGTGCTTTTTATAGTGAAACACATGATCACTTGTCCAGGGCCTCCACTTGGGAAGGTTGGGGAATTTTCTTGAGACCTCTCACATTGGCCTTGCCTTGTATCAACATCCCTACCTCAGTTTCTTTTACTTTGCCCTAGGTTCATGAGCACATCAAGAACCAACTAGAGTTTCCAAATTCTTTGTATCACTCATCGACTTCCATGAGCTCTCAAGGTTGTTTTACCTTGCTGGCACCTACAAGGTCCTAATGGTCTCTTAGTGTTACCCCCACTTGATGTTGGTCCCTCGCCCTCTCTTGGCTTCTCCTCATGGCATGGTGGGTTATGTCCTGTCTCACGGCTTCATTTGACTCACTCCAAGTCCATGATTGACTAGAGAATTGACTGGACTTACCAAATTCTTTGTGTCGCTCACCGACTTCCACAAGCTCTACTAGCTTGTTTTACCTTGCTAACACCTACGAGGTTCCAATGGTCTCACAGTGCCGATCCCCATTAGATGTTGGTTCCTCACCCTTGCTTGGCTTCACCTCACAGCATGGTGGGTTGTCTCCTCCTAGATTATTTATATTCACCCCTACCACACGAGTTTGAAGTGCTTGATTTCTTAGCCCTCGCCCCAGGTCCACAAGCCACGCCACCCTCAAGGCCTTACAATGTCATAGCACAAGGTAGGAGGGGCACTCCTTTAGCCCCTTGAAAAATTGACACATGACTCTCACGAGGCTTCTCACTTAGCATGGTCACTTGGCACCTTGCGCACTTCATCTTACCATGGCTCATCATGCCATGCTCATCTAGCACAACACGATGCCCTACGGGCACATCGCATCACAAAACCATCTTGAGTCATGATGATTCACCCCCATGCCTTGGCTCATCTCATCGCCAAGGGGCCTCTCGACTCACACAAAGGACATAGGGCCAGCTACCTTGGCTCTTTTGTGAACCTCGCAATACTAGGGAGCAAGAAGATGGTTGATCCTTGGCACTAGGTGTCGTGGAGGAGGGAGCGGATGCTAGGTTTCCCAAGCACACATCCCACTATCCTCATACATACCAAGTGTCACAAACCTAGGGACAAAGTCCGTGCATAAAACCAAACACTCCACAGAGTTGTTAAATGATGTGGATCTAGGACATGACACAAGCTATGGTGGATCAAAGATGTAAACCAAGTTCATAATGACATGGACGAGTAGAGATAAACTATTACACAAGTGAATTAGGTTCCAAGATAGATTAGCTTGGACTCATAAACACTATCTTGTGTAGAATTGACAATGACAGACACTTAACTGAAAGTACAAAGCATCATGATATTGTGTTCATTTCATAGTCAAGTACAATGCTTTATAGGCTTTGAGTTGTTCCACTCTCCTCACTGTGCATATGGGATTCAGGACAGCTCCTCTTGGAGCATACATCATTTGTCTATTTCTCAACAAGAGTCTCATGCCTTTGCATGCATGGAAGGGGCACACTCATATCAAGGGTCGACCCTGCCTTGGCACCATAACACACCCCACAGGGCTCAAGTCTTCATGGGGTGACCATGGGGGTCGATACTACTCCACCATGTCATGTCACCTTGCCATCGCGCCTTAGCATGTCACGGTTCGCTTCAGAGTAGATATTCACCCCACATCACAACTCGCTCTTGGCATACAACTCTCATGAGGCTTCTCACTTAGCATGGTCACTTGGCACCTTGTGTGCCTCATCTTGCCACGGCTCATCATGTTGGGCTCATCTAGGATAGTGTGATGCCCTACTAGCATGCCACATCACGAAACCATATTGAGTCATGATGACTCACCCCCATGCCTTGGCTCATCTCACCACCAAGGGGTCTCTTGACTCACATGAAGGACATAAGTCATGGCTATCTTGGCTCCTTTGTGAACCTTGCGATACCGAGGGGCAAGATGAAGGTTGAGATCCTTGGCACTAGGTGCCGCAGAGAGGAGGGAGCACATGCCAGGTTGTCCAAGTGCTCACACCTTACTACCCTCATAAGTCTATTAGGGCTACTAAAATTGTGCCATCAACGTTGGATAAAGCACATTACAACAATATGGCAATTACACAATATGTTTAGGATTGGACAATGGTGGTGAATACATTTCAAATGAGATTAGTAATTAATTGAGGGACATAAAGAGAAAAATTACTCGCATATATATGCCAAAAGAGAATGGTATAACATAAAGGATTTTTCTCACTTGAGAGGAATGTAAGAAAAAAGGTTTTGCAAAAAAATATACAAAACCAAGTGCATAATCATAATATACATACAAAGCTTATTACTACTAAGTCTATCAGCTTTTCTTCTAAACAAGGGCTAAGTATTTAACCTAATGTTCCTTTGAGCATAAATTCCTCAAGGAAAGCCAAGTATTAATCTATGATTTCATCAAGCATAACTTCTAATTATAGATTCATTTTGACTTATAAATAGTTGTCCTATCATTATTGAAAATAAATACTTTAAAGTCATGGTAGCAAAGACTAGTCCCATCATGGAAGGGAATCCTCCTTTCACAAATTTCTCCTAGGTGATTACACTATTGTTTGTCTGCTTGAGTCCCATGGTATCCATAAGGATCCTTGAACTCAAGTAGTTATGTGTGAGGTGCCCGCCCATCGACTTTCTAGGCACTCTTTTAGCGGTCTATCGAGAAACGAATCTAAGCGTCACTGCCCGGCACTCCCAGGGAATGTTCCGAGTTTTGTCGCCTAGGGTTTCCCGAATCTGCCTCGCAACGGAGCGTTCACGATCGAACCCACTAGGATCGACTTGAAATTTGGGTTCCTAGTTGTCAAGGTCTCTTTTTAGCATTCTAGCGTCGGGTCTTGGACATCCTACTTTACGCAGAGATACCCAATCCGAAGTAGATCCATGCCGCACTTGGTTCAAAGAGAATGGGAAACGAGAGGGATGCGCTGCTCAACCTCTCTGCCCATAGGGCATAGTCCCATTCCAGTCCCCTAAAACGGAATGAATCGGGTTCTAACCTATCAAGGTCCAATTCACATGGCACCACAACTCAATCCTTTATCTAGAATAGGATCTCCCAACATGCCCAGATGTTGGGGGCCACGGAGGTCTTCAACTCCATTCTTGACCTAGCAAGGGGTGTCCAGAGCTCCAACTTACCCACAAGCTGTCTAGGAGCGAAACATCATTCCCGTGGTTGGCCTTTTCACCACTCGACCTTCGGCCCATGAATCGAGCAGTGCCCTCTCGGGTTACTACGCGGTGCGACCATGGAGGTGATCCACCCGTACAATATATCCTTCCCTAATTAAATCCTTTAAGAATCAAGCACAAACAAGGCATTCAGTCTAACATCATTTTCTAAGAAGACATTCCTTTATTCCCATGGCGACTTGTCATCACAGACCCTTGCCATGCATTTACCATAAATCACAAGCACTTGGAATAATCATCCAAACAACAACTAACAACCAGTTGAATGTAAAAGCATTTAGGATATTGTTTGATCAACCAACAAAACCAATTGCATTCTTTCCAAAACAATGCAAGAGTAGATGAAATAATATTTCACATTGCATAATTGCTCTTCCCCTTGGGATCTAAGAGTAATATTATGCAAAAATGTTCTTAACACTTCCTTCCTTCGGCTAGGGTATATGTTAAGGGTTCAAACACTATTCATGATGTAAATTCTATAGGTCACTTACCTTGATTGATAATCCCAACCCTGGATTTGGATTGGCAAAAGTCATCGTTATCCAATGGATCTCAAGACATCCTAGTTTTAACCCTTATGATTAATTTCTTGTACTAGCTCTTAGTCAAGTCATGAGGCAATTAGAAAATTATCCTCATATATCAAACATGTTATAGGCATAACGTGTAAATACTTAATAAGATAAGTGCGAGATGATCTCAAGTAATTAGACTCCAATAGACTGTGCATTGAGCTAGAATCTAGTTTTTCTTAATATTCGGGCTCTTAGGCTAAGTACCTTTGAAGTATCTAACTTTCAACTAGTACTTTCTCTTCATGATTCTCAATGTCATATTCTTTTAGTAATTATGCTATTTATAACCCTTGACTATACTTTAATCTAGCACTTGTATGCCCAATCTTTTAATGTCGTTTTTTTTTATGACTATGCCATTCATAACGCTTGATTGATTCTTCCTTGTAATTGCTCTACTAGCAAATAAGTCATATGTAACTAGGTGCAATTATCTTCCCTTGATATATGCACTTCACAAACTCCATCTTCCGAGTAGGTGAGATGAAATTTATCCTTTTCCATGACCTATTCTTGTGCAATATTATGGAGCCTAATGAATCTGATACGAGAATCAAAGCAAGCATCTATCAAATTGAAAATACATTACTTACAACCGGAACCGCAATTGGATTGACAGTGATGCCTTTGCTCGAAGCCTTGTTGCTGGTTGCATGATTGTCATCCGCACGTGACATTCTTCGCTTGGAGGCCATCATCCGCAGGTAGACTCAAGAGATTAAGAAGGTAGAATAGATTCAAGATGGGAGAGTGTAAGAGAAGATGGTTTAGTTGAGGATCGAGATAGAGGGAATTGAGCTAATTCTCTTCCTTGCAGCCTCTCGGGGTGACTCTTCTCTCTCTCTCTCTCTCTCTCTCTCTCTCTCTCTCAAACTCTTCCTCACAATCTCTTGGAGGGGTATCCTTCTCTCTACCTCTCTCTCGCAGCCTCTCGGGGTCTCCTTATGCTTTCTATGCCTCTCCCATGCCTCATATTTATAGTGAATTAGAGAAGAGGGCTTGTGGTTGAGAAGTAGAGCTCTTTATGGAGGGGGATCTTGGAAAGATCAGTGATCTGATGCTCAGATCATAAATCTGATGGTTCCATTGGCTCCGAAAGGGGGGTAAAACTCCAAGACACTTGCTTAGAAAGCTCTCAGTTCACTCCTTCTTCTTTTCTCTGTTCGAAGTGCTGTCTACTGCCTATAAACTGCGATCGCAGCGCACGCGATTTCGCCATTCACTTTTCTTTATTTTTCTTTTTATAAAATCTTCAAACTAACTAAAATATCACTTGTCTTTTCTTTTAAATGACATCTAGTTCCATATCATTTTTTTAGGATAATATCTAAAATATCTAAAATATACTAGCTTTGCCCAAAATCTAATGTTTTTGGACCTTCCAAACTATACACATGAACTTTAGTGATTAATATAACTCATAAGTCTCGTTCACGTTGTAATTTACGTGAAGGGTAGCTACGGTCTTTGCCAATTCGAGAAAAATATCAAATTTATGACTCTTGATTTTTCTAAATAAAATATTTTAAATTAAATAAAAATTATCAATAATTAATGTTAGTTAGTTTTTACCTTAGTTAGTCTTTAGTTAGTAATCTTACTAACTTATTAATTGACTAACTAACTTACGAACCAACCAACTAACTTTTATTGTGCGGAGATATTACATTATGTCATATTTTAGCTTCTCTTTCAAACTGATACATACAATGATTCAAAAATGTATTTTTCAAGCACAAAGGAGAGCACTTGGACTTGAGGCAATGTGATGGGGAATTTGTTTGCATATGCTACTTCTTGTCCAACTCCTATTGTCCTTCACTTTGGGGCCATCACAAGTATACAAACCCTCCTTGTGCATTCCTTGTCCCACTCCTCCTTTGGTCTTTGTTGGTCTTGTAAAAATCATACGTCTTTTAAGTAACGATTGATAAGATAAAACAGTTTCTATAGATAGTAAGGGAGTATCTTTGTTAGGAGGAGGATAAAATCCTTAGAGAAAGCTATTGGAATGATAGGGAAGGAGTAATATGATATATATATATATATATATATATATATATATATATATATATGAAATTTCAAAATTTGAAGTATCTTTGAGCCGATTTGAGGGTTGGAAAATAAACAAATGAGAAATGTAATGATGATGAAGATAATAATGAATACAATTAGGAAATGAAAAGGCTAGATAACAAATTAGATAGGGAATAAATATATGTTTAGTATTGGTAATTTGAAAAAAGGGTTGATCGATGGAACATGGGAAGGATGTCTTGTAGAAGAGCCGAATTTGATCGAAGGGTTGGTGGATGGAACATGTAAAGGCTATCTTGTAGAAGAGCTGAATTGAATTCCATTTTGATGACACACCTTGATACTCCCTTTATTTTCAAATCCTTCTCCCTTCCCCTCTAGTCCCCCCCACATGCACACACATGCACACACACGCACGCACACACACACACACACACATGCGCGCATGCATGCACGCACGCACACACGCACGCACACACACACACACACACACACACACACACACTCTCTCTCTCTCTCTCTCTCTCTCTCTCTCTCTCTCTCTCTCTCTCTCTCTCTCTCTCTCTCTCTTTGGAAATATTATGAATTTTCCATAGAAGATGAAATAAAATAATGAGACAAAGGTGTGCAAGATATGAAATAAATTCATGGAACTATTACAATAGTTAATTTAAGTAAAAATGAGTTTGGCTACATTGAATGAACTATGTTTTTTAGTCCCTCATGTGCTATTTCACATAAATATCCCCATCCAAGACTTGCTCCCACAATCTCTAAACAAGGGTGTGTCTACTCGATTTAACTCAAGGAAGGAAAAGGAGTATGATAGTAGGGTGATGGCTGTTCTTAGGGAAATCCAAAAGAGTGTGGAATCAATTTTAGACTCATTATAGGGTAATGATGATGGCTATGGAAAATGTTCACAAGGGGGATGGAAAGTGCTAGGAATTTCAAAAGGGAAATAGTTGAAGAATCAATGCTATCATGAGCATGAGGTGGCTTGATGAATTCCTCCTCTCTCTCCATCCTTCTCTTCCCTATGGTGGCCTAATTTGGCCCCTTCTTTTACACACACACACACACACACACACACTCTCTCTCTCTCTCTCTCTCTCTCTCTCTCTCTCTCTCTCTCCCTCTCTCTCTCATGATGGTACATAAATTTGTCTCTCTTCCTTCACAATGACAATTGTAGTAAAATAACCTTCTTCCATTGTCCCCCCCTTAAGTGGCATCTTTCCTAATCATCCTCACCATGCTTTGTGGCAAGTATGGCATTAGCAAATTGCATGGCAAGGAGGCGTGGTTAGTGGTGATCAAGCAACCTTGTTGCTCATTTCATCTCCATTTCCATCATGGAGTTATTTTCTCTTTGCATTGTGGAGTTGATTTACTTCTTCAAGCTTGCTATCATGGAAACTCCTTCTCTCATATTCTCCATCCTATTATTATTGTTGTTGTTGTTGTCTCTTCTTTCCTTAATTTTCCCCCCAAACCTTTGTTCATGTGGGCTTATCATCATTTGGTCTATCTTTTTTTTAATTTTCGGACTCTATGTAACATTGTTTATATTATATCATACTCATCATTGTTCATGCTTCTTAATGCTTGATAGTGAAACAATAATACTAATGTTAATGAGTTTATTTGGAGGTCATAAATATATGGCTTGGAATATAATGAGACATTTAGTGTAGTCTCAAAAATGACTACAACTATAACCATAAATTTGTGCAAGGAAAAAGGCATAATATGGAGTTTTAGTGACAAAAATCCAACATTTTGGATCCCCAATTCTTATGCATGTGTGCTATCGTTATAAAACTCATTTGTATGTGCCATAGCTATTTAGCTAGGTTGCATTGTAAAGCTATGAGCACTAAAAAATTGGTGTGTTTTACAAAACTTGTTGAAAGGTTGTGGAAGGTCTCAATCTTTCATTTTTTAGATCCCTCTTTTGTAACTTCTATAAAGAACTTCATGTAAAAAAATCTTTCAAGAAATATGAAAAGGTGGGAATGACAAGCAATGCAATTTGGAAAAAGGTGGTTGAGAGAGGTGGTTGCAACCTCCTGTCTTCCTCCTTATTGCTCTCTCTCTCTCTCTTTATGTGCACAAATATTTTTTTTTTCTTGTGCTTTATTATTTTATTTGGAAGAATAGAGTGAGAGCAGGGATGGCTATAATAGTAGATTATCTCCTGTTTGGTTCTTGTGTGTTAGCATGGCTTCTTAGTGAGAGGAAGGGTGTTTATTATATGTTTTTGAGCATAAGCATTGTACATGCCACTATGACGTTTCTGAAGGGTGTTTCTTGTAGGTTTTTGAGTACACATGCATTGTACATGCCAGTATGAGGCATGTTCTCTTGGTAGATTTGGTATTGTTATTGGTCCCATCATTCGCTACCATATATGATTGGAAACTATGGTGATGGATGTAAAGAATGCTTTCATAAATGAAAACTTGGATGACAAAAGTGCATGTGTAGTAACATAAAAGCTATGCACATCCAAAATACCCAAATATATGTGTGTAGGTTTAAGATGGCATTGTACGCTTTAAAATAGACACCTATAGTAAATTAGTGTGAGAGGATCACTAGATTCTTGGAAAGTATGGGTTTCATGCAAAGTACAATTGATTATTCTCTTTATCTAAAGCATATAGATGATGGAATGTTGTATTTGTCACATATTTGGATGCTTATCATTGATTGGAGGCATTAAACAAGGAAATGTGAAGTATTAAAGATGGATTACATTAAGATTTTGACATTAAAGATATGGGATAGCTTAGATACTTCTTTGGAATTAAAGTGTTAGATACCCCACATGATATATGGCTTCTACAAAGGCAACATGCATTGGAAATGCTAGAAAAGTTGGGATGATAGGTTGTAAGAGGATGGATCCACCATTGGATCAAAATGCAAAGTCCTTGGATGATGGGAACTATATTGAGGATTTGATAATATATCAAAGAATGAAGTTCAACCTATTTGAAAATTACAAGATCATACTTAAGATATTATTTTGAATGCTAAGCATGCTCATGTAGAAACCATGTAAGTCAAAAGCAATATGAGGTATCTAAAGGCCACACTTGGATATGATGTTCATTATCGGAAGAGCTTCATATTTGCATTGTTTGGATATTCAAATGCAGACTAAGCTAGTAATAATATGTTGAAAACATCTAATAGTGGATATGGAAGTAGTAAGAAATAGCCTACCATAGCAGTATTTAGTATGGAGGTAGAATATGGTGCAATAGATATTGCAACATGTGGACAAATATGGCTGAGATTTCTTTTATATGATTTGGGGGTAGATACTAATAAGAGTTTTATACCTATGTCTGTGATAACATCTATAACATTATGTTGGCTAGAAACATATTGCTACATGCAAGAACAAAGCACAATTGCATCATTACCTTATTAGACATAAGGTTCTTGAAGGTGAGATTAACTTGGTCTGGTAAAGACAAATGACCAAGTTACAAATATATTTACCAAAGCACTACGTAAAGATCAATTTGAGTATTTTGGGAGTTCACTAGGAGTATTGCATTTGCAAGCTCATTTTGAGCTTGAGGGGGAGTGTTGATAAACTTATATGAGCTTGCGTTTATGGCTGTGTATGGGAGAACAATCAAGTAGGAGTGTAGTGTAAAGGTACTTTATGGCAAAGAGACCTAAAGACTTTTGTATCACTCTAATGATGTTTATGAGATGGAATGAAGAATGAAAATGGAGAAGAATATGATTGAGGCCTCCATCTTGCTACCGCTCTTTTGTTATATTGCCTCTTTCGATTTCCGTCATTGTGCTTATTTTTATGTTGCTAAGGAGAACTTGATAAGTTTAATTTTCTCCATTTGCGATTTGAGTAGTTTTGAAAGATATTTCTTACCCCCTTGGTAGTGATTGTAATCAATTGCAACATAGCTTGCTTACTTTTGTTTGAGGATACCTTGCTAATGTTTAAAAAATACTAGGGTGAAATATATATAGTCCAAGAAAATAATAGAAAGGACACAAAAAGTGAGAGAATAATTGAGATTTCTTTACCAGTAAATATGTTGATAAAAAGCTAGAGAATCATATGTCTAAGGGGGTCTTCCTTTTATAGCCATGGAGCCCGATATCTCTAATGACTCCCACACCCTATAACTCAATGTAGTCTATGTCTTGAGTTACTACGAACTTAACTAACCTTCTTGCACATGTTCCATGTGTCTCTCTCTTCTTTTCCTCTTTCTCTCTCTTCCTCTAATCTTCTCTCCCTTTTGCAATCTTTTTCTTTCTCTCTCTTCCTTCTCCAATTCCTTTCTTGAAAAGTGATACCAAAGCATCAACCTTTTGTTCCACCTTTAATCATTTTACATATCCATTTCTTATATTTTTCTCTTAAACAATGTATTTCACCATAGGCACAACATGTACATGCTATAGATTGTGGGTGACAATGACTAATATGTCTTCTACAAGTGGCCAACAATATATCTAGAGCCATTCATATAAGGTTTGTACAATTTTGGTAGGATCAAGGTCAACATGGCAGGTTATCACCAAATTTCAAGAAAATTAGAAAGCCTTATTTATAAAATGGAGTCTACAGAAGTTTAAAAATGTTAAAATTTGGTTATGTTTGAAGAAGACCCGTCCCTTTCCTCTTGACAAACTATCTTTCAAGATTTCATGGTGTATCCTAGATAGCTACTCCATTTTTTTCAAGATCTTTAACTTCACTCAACAATCGCTAGTAGAAGGTATCTCTTAACCTCACGAGCAAGGGATCAAATACCATTTTGATAAAGTTTTGAGAAAGCTTAATGTATGGTAGTTTAGCACAATTTGTACTACTTTTTAGCACTCATAGGAAAAAAAGGTAACACCAAAAATCAAGGGTTATAATTGGTCATGAACAAGTCATACATGGCAAGGTTCCCATACGATGCAAGCCTTGTTATGGACAGTCACAAAGTTTAGGCTACAAAATTTATTGTCCTCGTTCTAGTAGAAAACTTGATAGCTAATTTCAAAGAGGCTTTGTGCCCTTTGATTTGAATAAACTATTTTGTTTGGTCATTGGAATCAAAAGATACAAATGTTTTAGTGATTGCAAGTCTTGTAGATATTATCCTAAAAATGGTAGTAATAGGGTAAAAAACTTAGACCAAGAGGATCCATAGCAACAAATAATAGGTTCAATGAATAAAAACACTCATGAGGAAAATCAATAAGATTCTCAACATCAAGGAGAGTTTAGTATTTTAAATGTGACCCTTTACAATCACGAAGCATGATAGTAGTTAGGTATCATGAGATTATCTCTAAAAATAGATTAGATCATTGATCAAACGGCTCTCTTAAGTACTCAAAACAAGGAGGCAATAAATTGGATTGCTCTTGCAACTACTCAATCAAAAGAATCATTATACAAAATCTCAGTCCAAACCTCTAAATTAGTAGTTATCCACTTTGCAAATAGAGAAAGTAGAGATAAGTCACAAGTTGCTACTTAAGTAAGGCAACCCTTTCAGCCCTTAAGCATAAATACTCAATAGTTGTCATTGGGAGAAAAGGTATTCCAAATTGCAACTATGAAGTAGGGGAGACATGAATCGAGACCCCATTATAGACTCTTAGCCCAAAACTCTAAATTACTAGCTCTCCAATTAGCGAATAGAGAAAGTAAAGATAAGTCACAAGTTGCTATTGAAGTAAGGAAACCCTTTCAGCCCTTAAGCGTAAATTCTCAACAAGGAATCATTGAGAGAAAAGGTATTCAAAATAGTAACTATGAAGTTGGGGAATCATTACAAAGGAATGGAGACCCCATTGCAAGTATTCATGGCACTAACTCTCAATATTAAGAGGCCATCCACTTATAGGAAGATTCTAGCCAACCTCTGCAATGAGTTTCTCTAATAATATGGGTCTAATGGAAGCTATTTAGAGCAACAAAATAGTGGACATAAATGTTACATGAGATAGAACTTATAGATAATATCATTCTCACCAAGTAAAATGGGCATTCATCTTCTCCACCATATTTAGAAGAGTAGACATCAAAGTTGGAATCCTACTTTGATATATATCTACAATTGGATGGAGATGGTACCAAATAGAACAAAGAAGCCTTTTGATTAGAGAGTATACAAATAATTTTTCAAAATTTACCATGTATGTGGAGTTTGTAAGTGATGATGCTAAGCTCCATAGATACATTTATGGTTTGGAACCAAGCTTGTCTAGCAATGTGATGGCACAAAAGCCCACTTTTCTCTTCATTGCAATAGAATTGGCTAAAAGATATGCTAGGAAGTACAAAAGGGAGGTCAATCTTTAAAAATATTTTGGATAGCAAAGACTACTACAAATCAAAGCCAATATGGAGATGTTTATGGCAAAGATGACATGTGAAATAATAATACAAGAACCATAACTTATCCCATATATAATGTATTTAAACAATAGGGAAGCAAGTGGCCTAAAAATAGAGAGCAAACAAGTTGAAAATAAACCAATAAATACTTTACCTTGAGGGAAAATTTTCTTCCAATGGATCTTTTCAAGTAACAAAATGATAAAGGTTTATGTTTTAAATATGGAGAAAAGTATAAAACTGATCAAGTATGATTATTATTGAACGCCAAAAGCAAACAATATGGTTGTTATTAAAGAATTAGGAGATGAGAATGAAGCTCCATTTGAAATGGATCATGTTAAAAATGAAGATTTTGAGAATGACAATGGATAAGATTAGTTTTATGATCCTTTGGATGGCTTTTATTTTGACTCGGGTGATCAAGTACCCTATAATCTTAGTGGAGAATGGTCTACAATGCTATCAACCATTTCCATTTCAACCTATTCTATCCCAATAGATGCTTGGGTAGGTCCAAATACACTTAGGATTCAACAGAGCATCCATGGAAATAATGTTGTCATTTTGATGGATAGTAGTAACATGCATAGTTTCATTAACAAACAAGCTATGGATCAATTAAACTATCTTCCCATTGATTTGAAGTAACCAATCAAACTCCAAGTGGCTAATGGGGATGGTGAAGTATCAATGGACTCAATATCAATAGATTTGGAAATGTGTCCCATTGATGTTCTTTTGGAATTTTATTGGCTAAGTAATTAGAAAATATTAATATGGATTTCTCTCAGCTATACATGGAGTTTTTGAGCAATGGACAACTCATACACCTAGGGGAGTTCAAGGAAAGCAAATTTTCAACATACCACAGAAAACCAACTCAAGAAAGAGTTTAAAAAGTGATCTCAACTCTTTGTATTGAATCTCAATAAGGAGACTACAAATCAGTTCAAAAGATAAGAAAATGATTTAGCACTTATAGCTCTATTGGAAGAGTACAAATATTTGTTTCAAGTGCCCTACAAACCTTCCTTTGAAAAGAATAGTGAATCACCCTGTTGATTTGGAGCCCAACTCAAATATTATCAATAAATCTCCTTATAGGCTTATTATGTGAAGGGGAAGCAATTAAACAAATCCAAGTCTTGTTGAAAATGGGATTAATTGAATGTGGTTTATTATCGTATACCTCACTAATGTTACCGATCAAGAAGAATAATAGTACTTTTTGCATGTGCATATATTATATGGATCTTGATAAGATTACAATCAAGAAAATACACCACATCCCACAAGTTAACAGTTTCTTAGATGATCTTAAGAGGGTTAGATACTTCACTATTTGGGTTAACAAATCAAATGCTCTAGGCACCTTTTAAAGTCTCATAAATAAGATATTGAGCATTTCTCTTCAAGTTCATGTTAGTATTTTTTAATGATATTCTCATTTACAACAAGTTATTGGAGGATAAATTTGAGGCATATAAGAAAGATATTTAACTTTTAAAGAGTGCACAACTTGTTTGCTAAGGAGAGAAAATGTATATTCATGTAAATTAAATTGAAATATTTGTATGATATTGTGAGTAAAGCCTTAAGAAATAAAGGTTGACCCAAAGAAAGTGCAATGTGTAAAGCAATGGCCAATACCTACCAATATCACTTCTCTTCATGGTTTTCTTGGTCTCTTCTCTTTTTATCAAAGATTTATCATACATTACATGACTATTGTAACACCTTTGACAAGTAGTTATAGAAATAAACTTTCTATTGAGATGCTATAGTTGATCACAGCTTCAATCAATTAAAGGAAATTCTTACTTCAACTTTTATCTCGATTTGCCTTGCTTTTCAAAAGATTTCACTAGGAGACATGGTAGTATAAGTGTAGTCTTGCTTCAACAACATGGAGTAATTTAGCCTTTAAAAGCTACAAGTTTTGTAAAAAAGAGATGGAAATGAATCTATATGATTGAGAAATATTTGCTATTTTTCATATGATCAAGAATTGGCATCACTATCATGGCAATCGACTTGGATGAAGATTTCACTAGGAGACATGATATAAGTGTAGTCTTCCTTCAAGAGCATGGAGTTATTTAGCCTTTAAAAGCCACAAATTCTGTAAAAAGGAGATGGAAATGAATCTATATGATCAAGAAATGTTGGCTATTTTTCATATGATCAAGAACTAGCATCACTATCATGGCAATTGGCTTAGATGAAGATTGATCATAGAGTCCTCAAATACTTCCTTTCATAATATAATCTCACTTCTAAGCAACAAAGATGGTGGCTATTTTGCAAAATTATGACTTTAATATCACTCATATTAGGGGCAAAGATAATGTTGTGGCTGATTCTCTTTCAAGAATGTGGGCATGCATGGTGTCTTTGATGATAAAGCTTCATAATGATAGGATTGAGGAGCTACATGAGGCTTAACTTCTAGATGAAAATGTTATCTATATCTTTCAACAATTATAGCAAGGACTAATGGATGAAAACTCTCAAATTTAACTCAAGAATGGAGTCTTATGTTAAGATTGTCATTCCTTATACTTCTTACTTCAACCAAAAGTTTATGGAGAAAATACATTCTTTTTCTACACTTGATCATTTAGGAGTTTTTAAAATATATGAAAATTTTCTAAAATCTTTCATTGAAAAGGTCTATGGAAGGATTTTGTATTAAGATGCATTCCACATTAGCAAATAAGGATAACACTCTTAAGCCATGTTATCTACTTCAACCATTGCATATTCCTAAAGGTATATAGATGCATATTACAATGGATTACATCACCAACTTACCTATAAGAAAGAAGGGACTGAATAGCATTTATATGGTGGTGGATAGACACACTAAATTAGCTCTTTTATTCTTATGAAGACTTAATTTATAGCATCTCAAGTAGCCAATTATTTTGTGGAGAAAGTTACATGGGCTACTACCACAAGTCATAGTTAATTATCAGTCACAATATCAAGTTTATGAGAAAATTTTAGCAAGACATTTTTAGCTTAACATTAAAAAAATTATCTCCATTTATCATCCTCAAACTATGGCCAAATGGAGTGGGCCAATAAATGGGTCTATCTACAATACTATTGTCATGATATGCAACATGTGTGGGATGTTGGGCTTCATTTGGTTAAGTTTTCTTATAATAACACCACACATACAAGTATTATAGTTTTTCCCTTTTAGGCTTTGTATGGGTATAAAGTGTCTCTTTTTGTGCTCATGTTTGGTGAGAAAATAAAACCATCAAGGAAAATTAGAATTCAAACAAAGGCATGCCCTACTTCAATAATGCAAAGTGAATCTTAGAAACGCACAAGAGCAAAGAAAATCCATGTAGATGAAAAGAGGAGACGTATGGAATTTCAAGGAGAGTTGGTGCTTTCAAGAACACTTAATTCATGGTATGCTAATCTTAAAAATGGCTCAAGCAACAAACTTGCACCTCAATACAATGGGCCATACAATAATATCAAGCATGCTAGTAATGTGGCATATAGATTAGAATTTTCTTCTTATCTAAGATTTACAATGTTTTTTTACGTGACTCAACTAAAACCTTTCATTGAATCACAAGTGGATTATCTAAAAGAGCTACCATCTATTATGGATGAAGAGGGCATCATCAATCTATCCTCGAGGATATCATAGGCTCATGAGAGAAGAAGCTTAGATCCCAATAAATATTGAAATAGTTGGTCAAATGGAAGGGTCTACCTTTGAGAGAAGCTTTTTGGATATCATCATCCATTTTGGAGGAATCCCTTTATCTTAAAAAATACTATTTTTGTTGAATTTAGTCCCTATTCTTCTACAAATAGCCATAGATATCACTCTATTTTAGGATAATTTTCATCCAAAACTAATGATATAAAGTGGAACTAACACACACACACACACACACACACACACACACATTTGTATGAAAAAGTATGTAAAATGAACTTCATTTTGACATGTGATACACTTGATTTGGAGTAGCTTATAGAAAGTTATTACAAACTTACTACAACAAGGTCTATAGTAGATAACATGATGTCTACTATTTGTAGAAGTCTAGTCACAAAGAATTGGTGGCCAACTTTTTAATTTTATGATTTTCAAATCATATAACCACAGTGGATTAGGTGCATTATAATGCGGCACTGTTTGCATCTGGGGATAGGGATAGGGAACTGTCCCTGGGATTGTATTTGGTGGATATACCATTCCTGGAATGGAAGGAGGTAAGATTCCTCTTCCCGAAGTCATTGATAGCCTTGCTTCAACTTCGTCATACAATCTTGTACCTTCCACTATAGCTTGCAGATTGACTGGTCTTCTCAATTCCACGAACTTGCGAACTTTTGGTTGTAGGCATCTAAGGAACACTCCTTTCTGAATGCCTTCGTCCAAATGATGGTTAGTCCATCTCTTTAGGATGGATTCCATTCGCGAGACATAAGCTTCTACTCTTTCTCCAAAGGACTGACTTAGGTTCATGAACTCCTCTCACATTCACTCTTCAAAACCTTCACGCATGAATTTAGTGAGGAAGGCATACTTCAGGTTGTCCCATGTGCCAAAAGTTCATGCTGCTTGTCTCCCATACCGCTGTCAGAGAGAGAACTAGGGAGAGAGAAAGAGGAGAGAGAAAGACTGCAGAGGAGAGAGAAAGACTGCAGGAAGAGAGAGAAATAGAGTGACGAGGAGAGAGAAAAACTAGAATTGGAGAGAGAAAGACAGGAAAGATGAAGAAGCCATGGAAGCTTAGAGCAAGAAGGGAGAGAAAGATTGTAAATGTATTGATTTGTCAAAAGATGTGAAAAATTACAACTTCTCTTCTTATATACCAGTGTCAATGTGACATAGCATATTATTAGCATTCTAACTATTCCCAGAGAAAGACTGCAGGAAGAGAGAGAAATAGAGTGACGAGGAGAGAGAAATACTAGAATTGGAGAGAGAAAGACAGGAAAGATGAAGAAGCCATGGAAGCTTAGAGCAAGAAGGGAGAGAAAGATTGTAAATGTATTGATTTGTCAAAAGATGTGAAAAATTACAACTTCTCTCCTTATATACCAGTGTCAATGTGACATGGCATATTATTAGCATTCTGACTATTCCCAGCTTCTTACAATCCATCCCTTCCCAAAAGTTTTTGTCCTAAAAAACAAACCTAGAAAGAACTAAAGAAGAGATGGATAGAACAGAGTACTACTCTATTTTACAGCTTTACAAATGGGAGATGAGTGAAGAATTATCATTATAAGGGCTGAATTTGAAGAACGGAAAGAGGACCCCCCTATATACATGATTTGAAGAACTTTAGAAGCAATTGGAGCCATAGAATCTTCAACAAATAGTTCCAGAAGAAAGTAGACAGCTTGCTGAAATAACAGTCCCTGCTAGACCAAATCTGCCATAACTTTTGATAGAAGTATCCAAATGAGATGTACCACATATCAAAACGAAGATCTTGAAGAGTACTTTAAGCTCATGTAGATAGCTCAATTCTGAAAATGAAGTACGACAAAAACTGTTCTAAAACAGCGTGCTGTCATGAACCAGTCTGCACCAATACTAGCTCCATAAGCAATAGGCTTCAGCCACCAATGTATCCCTCAAGTATGGATACTCATCCAATATTGAATCAGGTCTCCAAGAAGCCTCTACAGAGGGTAAACCTCTCCATTTAATCAAATATTCCACAATAGAACGTGATCAAAGCTTCTTTTCATGCTGACCTATAACAGCCTCTGGGATGTACTAAACAATACCATCTTCATCAATAGGTGGCAGCTCATCAACTAAATCCACTGGATCACCATAATAGGGCTTGAGCTGACTAACATGGAAGACGTTATGAATCTTTGTAGAAGAGGGAAGCTCTAGTCTGTATGCCAAATCTCCAATCCGCTTAAGGATCCTGTAAGGGCCATAGAATCTACGGGCAAGCTTATTACTGGATCCATCTTTCAATGTAGAGTACTTGGATTTGGGCACCTTCAACAAAACCAGCTCTCCTTCCTGGAACTCTAAAGGCCTCCTCTTCTCATCAGCATACATCTTCATCTGATCTTGAGCCTTCCTTAGATTCACCTTGCATTGCTGAAGAAGGGTCTGCATTCTTTCCAACTCTTCCTTCCCATGAGGGTTGATCTTTTCGTTAAAAATGACTGTGGGTAGGGGCACCTTGTAACCATACAAAGCCTCAAAGGGTGAAACTCCTATGCTCGCATGAGTGGAATTATTATAAGCAAACTCAGCCAGGTGTAACCAAGAATCCCATGAGGTTTGGACATCATAGCAAAAATGGCAAAGATAAGTCTCCAACCATTTATTAACTCTCTCTCTCTGTCCATCAGTTTGGGGATGATAAGCCGTAGATGGAGCCAACTTAGTACCCATAGATGTAAATACCGCTTGCCAAAAGTTACTCATAAACTTTGAGTCCCTATCATGGACAATCACCTGCGGTAATCCATGTAATCTGAAAATATGCTCCATAAACTGGTTGGCCACCTGAGAAGCAGTAAACTGAATTTTTGTTGGGATAAAATGAGCTACTTTGGTGAGTCTGTCAACCACCACATAAATACTATTCCACCCCTTCTTGGTAGTAGGTAAGCCAGTGATAAATTCCATAGTAATATGAGTCCATTTACCCATAGGAATAGGCAATGGCTGCAACAAACCTGCTGGCTTATGGGTGCTATCCTTATTTTACTGACAAGGCATACACTTCATAACGAAGTCCTTGACATCTTTCCACAGTCCTTTCCAATAAAAGCTCTTGCTGATCCTGTCATAAGTCTTGAAAACTCCCAAGTGTCCAGCTAAAGGCGAAGAATGCAACTCCTCCATAATTTTTTGCTTGAAAGAAGAAGTAGAGGGAATAACAATCTTTCCCTTCCACCAAATAAGACCATTTTTAAGCTGGTAATGTGAGTTTTCTTCCATAAGACCTTGCTGCAATTTCTGAAAGATTTGGCTGAATTCCTCATCTAAGAGGTATGCCTCTTGTAGCTCTTCAATCCAATCACTATGTAATTCTGTCATGGCTGATACTTTGCAGGCCCACATACGAGAGAGAGAATCAGCCACTATGTTATCTTTGCTCCTTGTATGAGTGATGTCAAAGTCATAATTTTGTAATGTTGTTACCCATCGTCGTTGCTTTGGAGTAAGATTTGACTGAGTAAGGAAATACTTGAGTACCCGATGATCACTATGTACTCTGAACCGGCTGCCATATAAGTAATGGTGCCATTTCTTGATTGCATGTAGAATAGCCAACATTTCTTGGTCATAAACATTCATGGCCATCTCCTTATCAGTAAGCTTACGGCTTTCAAATGCAATTACTCCATGCTCCTGAAGCAAAACAGCCCCAATGCCATGGCCGCTAGCATCACACTGTATAGTAAACTCTTTAGAGAAATCCGGGCATACAAGAATAGGAGCAGAGGTAAGTAATTCCTTTAACTGGTTGAAGCTGCTATCTGTAAGAGCATCCCAAAAGAAAGCCTCTTTCTTCAACCTGTCAGTTAAAGGGGCTGCAATTGCCGCATAATGCTTTATAAATCTGCAATAGAATGAAGATAGACCAAGAAATCCTCTAAGAGAGGTAGTAGTAGTAGGCGTTGGCCAATCTTTTATGCATTGCACCTTCTTGGGATCAGCCTCTGTATTCCTTTTTCACTGACTATATGTCCCAAGTATTCCACTTCAGTCTGCATGAAAGAACACTTCTTCTCCTTAGCAAAAAGCCTATGATGTCTCAACACATCAAAAACCTTCCTCATATGCGACAAATGATCTTGAAAAGTCTTGCTGTAGATCAAAATGTCGTCAAAGAACACCAAGACAAACTGAAAGAGGAAAGGTTGCAGAATCTTATTCATCAAGCTTTGAAAGGTAGCTGGAGCGTTTGTAAGGCTGAATGGCATCACCAAGAAATGGTAGAGCCCACGATCAGTCCTAAAAGCAGTCTTGACCTCATCACCCTCTCTCATGTGAATCTGATGATACCCTGATCTCAAATCAATCTTCGTGAAGAATCGAGCCCCCTTAAGCTCATCAAGCAAATCATCTATCCTGGGTATAGGATACATGTTCTTCACTGTTATCTTATTGAGATCCCTGTAGTCAATGCACATTCGGAAAGATCCATCTTTCTTTTTGACTAACAGGACTGGGGATGCATAAGGTGAAGAACTGGGTTCAATAAATCCCATTTCAAGAAGCTCTTTGATTTGCTTGGCTACTTCCTCTCGTTCACATTTTGATAGTCTGTAAGGTGGCTTATTGATTGTCTTTGAGTTGGGTTCCAAATCAATGGGGTGATCCACCGCTCTCTTAGGAGGCAATGAAGTAGGTACTTCAAATAAATCTCTATACTCCTCAAGAAGAGCTGTCAAGGCTGGATGGTTTGCTGAATTATTGGGTTGATCCTGTGTTTCTTTGTTCAAATGCAATACAAATATCTGTGAGCGCTTTTTGTACTCTTTCTTTAGTTGTTGAATGGTGATAAGCTGAAAATCAGATCTACTAGGGATCCCTTGTAAACGGATGAGCTGTCCATTGGAGAAAAACTCCATATATAACTGTGAGAAATCCATAGTAATCCTGCCTAAGGTCATCAACCAATCACAACCAAGTACAATATCTGTGGGCCCCATTTCCAAAGTGATCAGTTTTACTTTGACTTCAAGATTTTCAGCCATCTGCAAAGAAACCTGTGGGCAAATTTGCGTGCTGGTTTCCTCTTCACCATTAGCCACTTGTACTCGAATGGGCTGCTGTAAGTCGGTGGGAACACAATTCAACTTGTACATAATAGATTTATTGACAAAACTGTGAGTACTACCACTATCTATTAAAATGAACACTGGCTTTCCACATATGCTTCCCTTCATACGAAGTGTATTAGGGCTCTTAGATCCCGTCCAAGCATCCATAGAGATAGAACAATTAGTGGCAGCAGGCAACTCATTACAAAATCCACCAGGATCAAATGGGATATCACCACCTGGATCAAAATGAAAAGAGTCAGATGGATCATAGAAGTACTCCTGTCCACCATCATCCTCGAAATCTTCATTTTCACCATTGATTGTGACTGCATTAACTTCATCTATGTCATTTTCAAAGTCCTCAAGAACTAGCATACTTTGAATTTTTGGCTTGGCATTTTTGTATACACACTTTGAAGCATGGTCAGGAGTATACTTTTCTCCACACTTGAAGCATAAGCCTTTGTCCTTTCTTTCCTTGTAAAGATCCATGGGAATATTTCTGGAATTTGTATTGGCTGAAGTAGACTTAGGCTTATTGTCACCTTGCTTAAATTCAACCTGTGGATTGTTTGTTGTCCTGAAATTGCTTTGAAGCCTAGAAGCATTAAATGGAGGATAAGTTGGTATCCGTAAGCTCCCACTAGGCATATGATTGCTGCCATAATTGTTACCAACTTGCCCTTGCTTTAAAACAATCCTTGGCTGTCCATAACTTGGCTGAAATGAAGACTCTTTCCTATACTTCCTTCCATAGCGCTCTGCAAGCTCAATAGCCTTGAAAAGTAAAGTAGGATTCTGCGCCATAACATCAGCTGACAAGGATGGTTCTAAACCATACATAAACTTGTGTAACTTGGCCTCATCACTGATGTTTTCCACATACATGGTCAAGTTGAGGAATTGGTTTGTATATTCTCTTACACTTAGGCCCCTTTGTTCCAAACCATACCATCTTCGTTCTAACTTCTCTTTTTCAAGAGGTGAAACAAAGACTTCAGCCATAAGTACCTTGAAAGCTTCCCAATTCTCTTTCTTGATATACCTCCACCAAGTGTGGGCAAATCCTTCTAAGTGCAAGGAGGCAAAGTGTATCTTCATATCATTAGTTTTAGGAAATATGTCAAAATAGGACTCCATCTTAGAGGTCCATTCCTCTAATTCTGATGGTGAAGAAGACTGACCATTGAATTTGGATAAAACAATTTTGTCCTTGAATTCTCTATCATGAAAGGGTTGCTGTCCCAAAACTGGTTGATCAGGATTTCTAAGTACAAAACCCCCAAATTGAGACTGAAATCTTCCAACAGGTGGCTGAGAATTACCATGTAATCTTCCTGTTGGTAAGGTACCCCTGGAATTCTGAGTATGCAGTCCAAAAGTTTGAGTATTGGCTCCATTCAAACTGCCCAAATAGTCATCATATCTTTGTGAAGCTTCTCCTACTTCATACTAACTATTTGGTATGCCTCTTCTTCCAATGATCCCATCTCCATGACCATTTTGGTTGGATGGCTGAAGTGGGACTGAAGGGTCACTGTTTGAACAAGCCTTCTCATTAACTTCTTTTGATGCCACTTGCAATTGTATGAGTTTAGAGATTTGTACCGAAAGTTGGTCATTGGACAATACTAACTTTTCCATAAGGGCCTTGGTTTGATCAGTAGATTGAACCATCTGATCCATTCTTAACAACATGGCCTCATGTCGCTCTCTATGCCTTAGTTCATGAGCACACAAAGTATCATTGAGTATACTAATTTCTCCTTGTTGTTGAAACTCTTCAGGGTTCTCTTGAAGTGTACTTTCCATCATGGAATCCCTGATTTGCTGTGCATAGTCCTCCTGGACCTTATTTTTGTCTTTATGTCCTGCCATACTAGTGCAGTCCTGCAGTACCCCCTGTCAGTAAAACGGCTATAACTTTGGCTAGAAAACTCCGATTGCAAAACTTTTTTGTGCGAATCGAAGCTAACAATGCCCTCTTCGAGATGAGCTATAGCACGCTATAACAGGTTTAGGACAGAAAATTCTGTAATTGAATTTCAGAGTCTGAACTGTCCAGTCCTGCACCCTATTTAGACCTGTAAGTGCCCTGTTTTGACCCTGTAATGCAAGAAAGTAACCTCAAATGGCTACCAAACCCTGCAAAGGGGTATATAGGACCTGTGGGTACCCTGTAGTACCTGCACCTGTGCTTCAGTATCAAAGGGTGTACCTGTATCCACCTGTAAATACCCTGTGGGTAACCTGAAAATGCCCTGTTTTACCCTGTTTTAATCCAGTAGGTACTTGAGTCGTTGGAAAGTCTTCAATCTTCAATTCTCCACTCGCTGTACCTGTGTGAGGGATAAAACGGCAGGACGGGCTCCCTACACGAGCTCCAAATCACCGGGAGGTGGGCAAAGTTCCCCCCGGGTCGGTTGGTTGCACCCCTTCGGGATCTTCGATAGTGAGGGAGGGTCACCTCTCTTTTGTCCCACTATCTCCCCCGGCATCCACCTTTTTCCTCGGTGGGAATATCAACATGGCAGAGGCTAGTGTGCTAAGCAATCAGCATGATATGCAATTGAAAAATATCCATTCAGCCTATCATGAGATGCAATTGATTGAGATAAGAAAACTTGAGATGGGAGAAGGGTTTTACCTATGCAATTTAGTGACTCATTGATTGCTAGTACTTACCCTTTTACAATTTTTCAATTTAGGCAAAAGAGAATCAACCAATCAATTGGATTAGAGTAAACAAAGGAATCAATCAATGTATTTAGTCAATAAGATTCAAATGTTATGCTGAAATCTCAGATTGAGGCCTTTCATTCACTGATTGTAGCTAATATGCATTAGGCAAGCATTGCATTCTTGGATAGATGAATTCAAGCAAAGGTTGGCTGAGAATTTGATGAAAATGTTCAATTCTTTAATCTCTCAGTCAAATGGCTTAAGCTCAGCAATTGGATTAATGAGAGAGATTAAAAATTGAAGAGAAATACCTTGACATGGCTGAAAATAACTTGCCAAATGCTTGATAGGGCTCCCGGTTGTCCAATGTTAGCAAAATAATCCATAAGGCTTGCTTATCTTATGGTTGAGACCAATCTTGAAGCTTCAAATGCTTGAAATTGAAGCATTAAACCCGTTTCCCCCAAATTTTTGCTCCATAGAAGCTCTTGATCTTCAATCTTTAGCCATCCCGTGCTTAATCCTTGCAATTTGTTGAAGAATCCTTGCTGAAATGATTCCACGGGCCAAAAGGATGAAGAATCTTTAAGAAATTGTCAAGAAATGGAAGCTTGGGCTGAAGCTTTCATGGCTGCCCATGGACTGTTCATGTAGGGTTTTAAGAGAGTGAAAAGCTGAGAAATATGGCTCTATTTTGGAGTGAACACACCAGAACCTTGAAGGAATCACTGCCAATGATGAATTAGAAGCACCATAGCTGAAGATTGGTTGAGAACTGAAGGAGAACAGGGCTGGAAAAATCAGCGCAATTTTCGGGCTGCTGTCCAGGCCACGTGGCAGCTTCTACAGGGCATGAATGGTGCTCAACTTGTTGCATTTGATGTCTAGAGTGCCATTATGCAGGCCATTGTTGATGGAGAACAAAGATTAGTAAGAAAGGAAGAGATCTCAGCCAACAAACTCCATGAAAGCTTGGGCAGAGCTTGAGGAAAGAGGAAAGGAAGGCCTCTTTTGAAAAGTAACTGTAGTTTAGTCTCTAACTAAGCCCAGTTAACCATTCTTTACCCTAGCTACCTCCATTTTTGCATGAAATTTGATGACGTCCAGCCATTTAAGCCTTTACCTGCCATCTCTGACCTTGGATATCTCCAGATGTAGTCATTGCTAACTGTAGTTGTCCTGTAGCACTCCACTAGTCACTGTCTTGTACCATTTTTGTCTGAAATTGGTTTTGAAATGGGAAAATAGGAGTGAAAATGGAAGAAAATAATGGATCAAAGACTGAAGCTCTGATACCACTTGTCAGAGAGAGAACTAGGGAGAGAGAAAGACTACAGAGGAGAGAGAAAGACTGCAGGAAGAGAGAGAAATAGAGTGACGAGGAGAGAGAAAGACTAGAATTGGAGAGAGAAAGACATGAAAGATGAAGAAGCTATGGAAGCTTAGAGCAAGAAGGGAGAGAAAGATTGTAAATGTATTGATTTGTCAAAAGATGTGAAAAATCACAACTTCTCTCCTTATATACCAGTGTCAATGTGACATGGCATATTATTAGCATTCTAACTATTCCCAGCTTCTTACAACCGCTGAAACGTTGTGCCCTTGAAAGTGGCGGGGAATGTTGCTAACCAATGCTTAGGGGTTCTGGCATTGTTAGTCACACAATATGCTACCACAAATTCTGCTACATGAAGATCAGGGTCTTCATTGTACTCTCCCTTAAAAATTGGCAATGGGACTACATTTGCTGGCCTATCATCAATATTTCCAAGATGAATCTAACTAGGAAGGGGACCTCGAGTTGCCATGGGGACTTCTATAAAGAGTGCTTTTAGGGTGTCAAAGAAAGCTTCTGCTGCGAGCTCATTCTTAGCTTTGATTTTTGCATTCTCCCTTCTCACGTACCTTTGAACTCGTTCTAACGCTTGCCTCTTGATTGTGTCATTCATCAGGGGGCTTGGCTCCAACCAGTTGTTCAGTACTCAATAGAATAGAATCAGAGAGGTCTTCAATCTCTGGGGGATTCTCTAGCCAACATCTCTTCTACTTCCTTCTTTTCAACATCTTTGAATTCAGCTTTCAAACCACTACAGAGGGGGAGATATTCCGTTCTGAAAGTATCAAAACTCATTCTTCTTAGGATCATTATTGTGCCATTATAATAATGTCAGCTTCTTCTAAGGGTTTCAACAGTGTATGTTGTGAAAAACACTCTGTCTACCAACTTCCAGTGGGTTGCTAATTTGACAAACAGAAGATTGTCAGTGCACCAAGCATCCCACGTATATTGTTGTTGAGCATCCACAAACAAATTCCAATTCTTTTTCTTCTTGTTTTTGTGAACCTCTACAGACCACAACTCCTGAAGCTTCTTCACGATCTCCCACTTGATGATGTCTGGAAATTCTCAATGAATACCAAATCTTCCATGGATAGTCATTTTCTTTATTTCTGCTCTTCAGTTTGTTCCCAAACAATTTGCCACCAAGATGCAAGTTTCTGCTGCTTCAATAGGAAGAGGAAACAGTCCACCGCATAGAGCTTTCATCATGATGGTAATATGTTTCTGCCAATGTGGGATGAACTTCTTGTGGACAGTGGCTTTAATAATAAGAATCTCCAAATCTTCAGTGGAAGAGGGAACTTTTCAAACATCCATTGAATTCTTCTCTTCTTGGCAATGCCATTTCCTTCATTTTCAGCCTCTTCTGATGCTTGTTGATGGCAAGTTTCCTCGGCTGTGCACCAAAAACATGGAGCCCCAAGAGGAACACCAAGGAAAAGGGGATTCTACTGCAAGAAAATCTATCTTGTAACATCAACAAGCTTTTATTTTATCCTTTTGATAACTAAAACAAAGAAAACAGCAATTCTTCATGCAGCATCATAGTAGATATCTTCCACGGATTTGATAGAATCAACCATGATCTTCAACTTCTTCATAGAATCTATCAATAGAACAAGGAACATAAAAGAATACACCATCTTTGAATGGAAATCAATCACATAGTATTCATCTTCAATGTATTCATAATTTTCTCTCTCAATCTCTCATAGAAAGATACATTATTTTGATAGAATTGGCTATCTCTCTCTCTCTCTCTCTCTCTCTCTCTCTCTCAATAGTACATCATCTCCTCACTACAATACTCAATAATTACTCTCAATAATCATTCTTAGGTTGTAGATACACCTCCCAAGAGGTATGTCTGATGCAAAGAGGCACCAGAGCCACTACAGTTTCTCTTCATAGCTCACTACTGTCACTTCACTTTAGTCTTCAGCAGAGCTGCTTCTTCCATTCTTTTTAGCTCTTTTGAACTTAGATTCATCCTTTCCAAAAGTTAGAAAAATTTCCAAAATCACACATACATTCTACAGAACACTTACAAAAGATCTATAGAACAGAACAGAACAGGAACAAAGCAGATATAGAATAGAGATAGAGGCTCTATAGAAGGTTTACAAAGGGTTACAGAAGGTCATCAGAGAACAACAAATCCTCATAACTCATACTAAAACCATTCCAAACTGTCAAAAAATATTCAATAAGCTTTCCAAAATATTTCAACATTCATCAATCATCAATCCATGCTTCACACAGGAAGAAAATCAGATCAAAATAGAAGCTATACAGAGGGTATCAAAACCAATTAGAACCTCAACAGAACCTATAAGAACATCACAGAGCCTCATATTTCTACTAAGAATCATCATGAACTTCCAAAACATAATCAATATCATCCAAACCACTCTCAAACACTTCCATTAACAACCATACATCACTCTAAATCCATCAAAAATCAACCATTTAGACCTCAAAAACAACAAAAATCAATTAAAAAAATCAGTCTTTTTCCACTCTCAACACTAAGCAAAGATATAATACATTAATCCAAAGAATCAACAAATAATTCAGCATTGAAAGCTCTTCTTAAGGAGTACAAAGACTTACTTTACCTCCTAAGAAAGGAGTTGATTACCCGAAACCTCACTCAAAACCAATGAATAAGTCATCTTACAAATTATTCAAATGTGAACCTAAAGAAGTTGATAAGCATATCAAAGATTTGTTGAAGATGGGATTTATTGAGCCTAGTTCTTTACTTTATGCATCACCGATCTTATTGGTTGAGAAGAAGGATGGTTTCTTTAATATCTTTATTGATATTATAGGGACCTCAACAAGATCACAATAAAGAACATGTGTCCCATCCCTAGAGTTAATGATTTAATGGATAAGCTTAAGGGGGTAAAGTATTTTACAAAGATAAATTTAATATCGGGCTACCACTAGATTTGTATGAGAGATGGTGGCGTAGTAAAAAGGACATAGCATTTTTTGATTGTGCCATTTGGATTGATTAACAACCCATCTACTTTTTAGAACCTCATGAAAAATATTGCAACCATTTCTCTTCACTTTTGCCATGGTATTCTTCAATGATATCCTTATTTACAAAACAAATCATGGAGCATCATTTGCTCCATATGAGGAAGGTATGTGATGTATTGAGGTGCTATAGGCTATTTGCTAAGGATACCAAGTGTTCATTCGTGTATACAAAGGTGTAATACTTGGCATATATTGTTAGTGAGGAGGGAATTCATGCTAATCACAAGAAGGTGTAGGGTGTGAGAGTGGCCAACCCCTATAAACTTGTGGATTTCTTAGTTTATATCCATTCTATCACAAATTCATTAGACAACATGTAACTATTGTAACTCCTTTAACTAATAGATTCAAGAAGGAAGCTTTCTTTTGGGATGCCATTACTAATTGGAGCTTCAATTAGTTGAAGGACTTGCTTACTTGTACTTCTAATTTGGTTTTCTTAGATTTCTTTAGGGAGTTTACCATTCAATATTATGCCAATGGATGGGGCATAGGTGTAGCCTTGTTATAGGAACATAGCATTATTGTATTTGAAAGTCACAAGCTTATAGAAAAAGAGATAGCCATGAATGGCTATCCTCCAAGCAGTAAAGAAATTGCATCATTATTTATATGGTAGTTGATTTAGAGTTAAAAGTGATCACATGATCTTCAAGTATTTTCTCTACCAGTCAAATCTTACTCCTAACCAATGTAGGTGGTTGGCTACACTACAAAACTATGATTTCGATATTACTCACACTTTATTCAAAGATAATATAGTGGTTGATTCTCTCTCTAGAGTATGGGCATGCAAAGTCTCAACTAATACTGAGCTTCATAGTGTCTAGATTGAAGAGTTACAAGAGGCCTATCTATTTGGGATGAAGAATTCAGCCATGTATTTCAAAAATTATAATAAAAATTTATGGACAAAAACTCTCATTTTTAGTTTAGAAATGTTTTCACTTGGTTTAAAGGTAGGATTGTAGGATTATTATTCCTTACACATCATATTCCGAGTAGAAGATCATGGAGGAGATACATTCTTTGCCGCCCGTAGTTGGACACTTAGGTGTTTTCATGACTATGGCAAGATTTCCAAGATCTTTCATTGGAAGGGCCTACAAAAGGATGTAAAAGATTACATTTTTAAATGTGTGCCATGCCAATAGAATAAGGAAAGCACTCAATTTTTTGCATAAAGACAAATAGATGCATATAACCATGGATTTCATTACTAGCTTACATATAACCAAGAAGAAGTGGAATAGTATATATGTGGTGATAAAAAGACTTACCATGATAACCCATTCTTTTCCCACAAAGACTCAATTTATTATACCATAAGTTGGTGGTGTGCAAATCGGATGTTTTATGCGCGTGTAGTGAATGCCGGAAGGTCCCCAAGAACAAAGAACTCTATTAAAACTCATAAAGTAAGAAGAAGGTTTTGCACGACATGAAGTAAAAAGACAAATTGGGTACAATCTCCCCCCATGCCTTGTGTGAGTGCTCCATATGGCATGTATTTATAAATTTATTCATCTCCAAGCTCAAAAATAGCCCAATTTTATAATTAGCATGCTTTGGCTTTTGTGTTTGCTTTTGTCTAAATAAAGAATAAAGCGGTTGGGCACCCCAAAAGTCAAGCTGTGCCCAAATACAATGTCTAATAATGAAATATTTAAACTGAGCGCCTATGCGTATATAAAATAATAAATATTTGTCAAGCACTTCAATAAATAAGCATTGCCTAAATAAATATTAGCTCCACGTCTTTAATGATAATGCGCGCCCATAAAAAATGATACTTTTTTTCTAGGTAATTTAAATACACGCCATCGCCCAATGCTTCCAAATGCCACCCTGCCTGCTCTACACATAAACTAAAGCATTCACAATTGTTAGAAAATAATAAAATTAAATCAATAAAAGTGAATACCTAGCAGTCTTCAGCTACAAAATAAATAAATAGGTTGAAACTCTGTCCTAACCTTAATTTAATACGAGTGCATTCTAAACTCATAAATAGCCATTACTTTAAATATGTGTTTTGCGGAATCACCCGCATGCACGTTAAATTAATCTGACACCCAAAAAATACAGGCATTCCCATCAACTTCTCGCACAAGGAATCCACCTTGTATACAAGCCCCGGTAAATAAATATAGTTTTACAGAATCCACTGTGGAATAAAATCTACTGTGGTCTCACAAAATCCACTGTGGAATATGCCTCCTGGCATCATACCTCTGGGGTGAGATAGCAATTGTCCTCAATTGCTATTAGCTCAATGTGTAGTAAGCAGTGAGGGGTAAGCACTTAGGTCGCAGGCGTGCATCCATTGGGCCTCTTCAACAGGATGATTTTTAAACTTAACCAAATATCTAGAATATCTACGGCCAGTTCTAGTGGTCATAAAGTCAATGTCTAGAATAGTTTCAGGTTCAAGGATTTCAATTTCTTCTTCAGGGTGGACAAGTAATTTGCCTCTAAAAGGTCGTAGTAAACTTATATGAAAAGTCTTATGAATTTTCCAATGTGGGGGTAGTTCTAGTTTAAATGCATTGTCATTGTTTTTGCAAATGATTTTGAAAGATCCATAAAATCTAGGGGCTAACTTAACAACAGGGTGTTTCTCAACACTTTGCAATCTTCTCTTTTCAATGCATGACCAAACATAATCATCAACTTTGAAACTCATAGCTTTTCTTTTCTTGTTAGCTTGTTAGTGTATGATTGCTGGGCTTTCGCAATCATGTCTTTAACTTCAAAAAAAATAGTAGCATGCATATTGGTAATATCATTAACAACTTTAACTTTGTTCGACAATTATGTAACATGTGTAGGCAATCTATGTCCATAAAGGATTTCAAAAGCTGCTTTTTGTATAGTTGTATGTGGTGTATTATTGTATGCAAATTGAAGTAGATGCAAAGGTGTATTGCATGTTTGTGGCTTTGAAACTGTGTATGCACACAAAAGATCTAGAATTATATTGTTAGTAGCTTTTATTTACCCATTGGTTTCAGGATGAAATGTAGATGAAAAATCAATCTTAATACTTAAATTAGCAAACAAAGTAGTCCAAAATTTGTTATAGAATCGAGAATCACGATCAAAAATAATAATTTTTGGCAAATCATGGTTAGTGAAAACAATCTTCAAAAACAATTCTGCAACTTGAGATACAATTAAAGTTTTCTTGCATGGAAGGAAATATGCTTGTTTGCTAAATTGATCTACGATAGTCCAAAACATATCATGATTAGCTTGTGTGTTAGGCAAACCAGTTATAAAATCCATTGAAATATGTTCCCAAGGTCTTTCAGGAATTGGTAAAGGCATTAACAAACCATATTGCTTACCATGGTGTCACTTGACTCTTTAACAAATTAAACATTTAGAAACAAAGTTAGAAACATTAGATTCCATTTATGGCCAATAAAAATCTTCAACCAATGTTCTTAAAGTAGAAATAGTACCTCTATGGCCTTAATATGGGGGACAATGAATTTCGTGCAACACAAATAATCTAAATGGTACAATGACACACAATCTTTTCTCATAAAATATAAATCCATCAAAATAAGACAAAGAATCAATTGGAATCTAGTTATTAGTAACTAATTTATTCCAATAAGCTTGAAAAATGGGGTCTTGGTCATAAGTATCATTCATAGGGATAAGGGAATCAAAAGATATAATGAAAATATTATGGATACTTGGTCTTCTACTCAATGCATCGGCAACAATATTCTCTCTTCCACATTGATATTGGATAAGTGGATGAAAATTGTGAATAAAAGTAGCCCATTTAATATGACGGTCAGAGATTTGTGGGTGACTAAGAAGATGTTTGATACTTCGTTGGTCTGTTTTGATCATGAATTCAGATCCCATTAGATAGTGTTTCCATTGACGTAAAGCTTGAACTATAGCTAACAATTCCTTATCATAGGTAGAATACTTCAGTTCAGAGAGTTTAAGTTTGCAACTAGAATAAGCTATGGGATGTGAATATTGCATAAGGACAGCTCATATTCCTGATCTGTGTAGCCCCAAGAGAGACACCAAGGAAAAAGGGTTTCTACTGCAAGAAAATCTATCTTGTAACATCAACAAGCTTTTGTTTCATTCTTTAGAGAACCACAACAAGGAAAAGAACAAATCTTCACGTAGCATCATAGTAGATATCTCCCACGGATTTGATAGAATCAACCATAATCTTCAACATCTTCATAGAATCCATCAAAACTAAAAATAACACAAAAGAATACACCACTTTTGAATGGAAATAA